>NW_024044842.1:724664-1029664 GCF_015852505.1 Tachyglossus aculeatus | reverse complement strand
ATATAAGCAATTACGATAATCAATCGTTTATAATCAATTATATGATATATACTTGATGTGCTTAATACTAATATAATATTATTATAGTAATAATAATGTTATTATTAAAGCCCGGAGTGCGGATCCAGATGCGGACTCTCCCTGCCCCGGAAAACCCGGAGCGCGGATCGGGATGCGGACTCTTCCTGCCCACCTCTTCCGATCACCGGGGAAATTATAATATAATATATAATAATATAATTATATTGTATAATAATAATAATATAATTTATATTTGCATACAAATAAATATGTTATTTATATAATATCATATAATGATATAATTATATATAATTTACGGTGATATATAATGATATATTATATATAATAATGTTATATATAACATTAGACTGTGACTTTTAGACTGTGAGCCCACTGTTGGGTAGGGACTGTCTCTATGTGATGCCAATTTGTACTTCCCAAGCGCTTAGTACAGTGCTCTGCACATAGTAAGCGCTCAATAGATACGATTGATTGATTATTATTAAAACCCGGAGCGCGGAGCCGTTGGGAGCCCCCACAGTCACCGGGAAAACCCGGAGCGCGGATTGGGATGCGGACTCTTCCTGCCCCGGAAAACCCGGAGCGCGGATCTGGATGCGGACGTTTCCTGCCCCGGAAAACCCGGAACTAGGATCCAGATGAGGACTCTTCCTGCCCCGGAAAACCCGGAACTGGGTTCCGGAGGCGGACTCTTCCTGCCCCGGAAAACCCGGAGCTCGGATCCGGATGCGGACTCTTCCTGCCCCGGAAAACCCGGAGCGCGCATTCGGATGCGGACTCTTCCTGCCCAGGAAAACCCGGAACGCGGTCCCGGATGCGGACTCTTCCCGCCCCGGAAAACCCGGAGCGCGGATCCGGATGCGGACTCTTCCCGCCCCGGAAAACCCGGAGCGCGGATCCGGATGCGGACTCTTCCTGCCCCGGAAAACCCGGAACTGGAACGCGGATGCGGGCTCCCCACCCCCCGGTCACCGGGAAAACCCGGAGCGCGGACGACAGCAGGAGCCTCTTCCTGCCCCGGAAAACCCGGAGGTTGGATCGCCCCCCGCCGACGGAGCGGGTGGGGCCCGCGGTGCGCCCCCTGGCGGCCGGAGGGGGGAACCCGGGGCCCGTCCTCGGTCCTCCCTCCTATAACGCGGGGTGGGGACCCAGTTGTCCGGGCGGGGCCGTAGGCTGACCACCGGTTTCCTTCCTCCTTGGGGGCCTCCCCCCCCCTCCCCCCGTCCTCCCCTCCCTCCTCCCCGCCGTTCCCGGGGTTCGTGGGTGACCCCCGGCCCCGGGCGGGGATGCTGCCCAGGCCCCTGCGCCTCCTCCTGGACGGGCCCGGCCCGGGGGGCGTCGTACTGAGCGCCTTCCGGACCCGGGACCCCGAGGGGACCCGGCATCAGCAGGAGGAGGAGGAGGAACAGGAGGAGGAGGAGGAGGAGGAGGAGGAGCAGCAGGTGAGGCCTGGGGAGGGGCCTGTCTCCATGGAGACCAGGTGGCTTTGGGGTGGGGGGGTCTAGGGGGGAGGCAGGGCTGGGGAGGGATAGGGTTTTGGGGGGGAGGGGGCTTGGGGAGGGAGGGGGGGGCTTGGGGAGACAGGGTTGGGGGGACAGGGTTTTGGGGGGACACGGTTTTGGGGGGGAGGGGGCCTGGGGAGGGAGGAGGGGGCTTGGGGAGACAGGGTTGGGGGAGGGTCTGGGGAGGGGAAGGGTCTTGGGGGGAGACAGGTTTGGGGGGAGAGGGGGCCTGGGGAGAAAGGGTTGGGGGGAGGGGGCTTGGCGGGAGGCAGGGCTGGGGGGAACAGGGTTTGGGGGGACGGTCTGGGGAGGGGAAGGGTCTTGGGGGGAGACGGGGTTGGGGGGACAGGGGTTTGGGGGGGAAGGGGCTTGGGGAGGGGCAGGGGCTTGGGGGGATAGATGGGGGGGGCTTGTGGAGGGAGGGGGGGGCTTGGGGAGACAGGTTTGGGGGAGGGCCTGGGGAGGGGAAGGGTCTTGGGGGGAGACAGGGTTGGGGGACAGGGTTTTGGGGGGAGGGGCCTGGGGGAGAAAGGGTTGGAGGGGACAGGATTTTTGGGGGGAAGGGGCTTGGGGAGAGAGGGTTGGGGGAGGGTTTGGGGGGAGACAGGTTTAGGGGACAGGGTTTTTAGGGGGGATCGATTGAGGGAGGGGGCTTGGGGAGAGAGGAGGGGACTGGGGGGGACAGGGTTGGGGGGACGGGTTTGGGGGGGAGGGGGCTGGGGGAGAAAGAGTTGGGGGGAGGGGGCTTGGGAGGGGTCTAGAGGGGAGGCAGGGCTGGGGGGGGACAGGGTTTGGGGGGGATGGATAGGGGAGGGGGCTTGGAGGGACAGGTTTTGGGGGGACAGGACAGGGGTCTTGGGGAGACAGGGTTTTGGGGGGGGCGGGTCTGGGGGGTTCTTGGGGGGGACAGGGCCCAGAGGGAGGGGGTCCCCTTGGGGAGAAGGCGGCGGGGAGCTCGGGGAGCGGAGGATGCTGGGTACTGGGGGGGTGGGGGGTGGGGTGGGGTGACCGGCCGGGCCGGTTTTTCGGGGGAGGGGCCGCGGGAGGCTCCCCTGGTCTCCCCCACCCCCCAGCCGCCCCCCCCAACCCCGCCATTCGCACTCGCTTCCCTCTCGGCCTTCCTGTTCCCCAGCAGGCCCCGGGTCGGGCCTAGGCCGGGGGCCAGGAGGGGCGCCTGGGGGTCGCCCGTGGGGGTGGGGGTCGTCCTGGGGGCTGGGGGGGACGCCCCCGGGACCAACCGAGGCCCCCGCGAGGCCCCCGCCGCCCCCCGTCCCCCCTGGGCGCCCCCTTCGCCCGTCGGGGGGCGGCGGGGTCAAGGGTCACGGCCCCCACTCCCCTGCCTCCGCGCCCGCCCCGCCTCCCCCGGGCGCTGAGGAGGCTGGGGGGGGGCTGCCTGGACCCCCCGGGGGGGGGACGCGGGGGCCCCGGCCGGCCCCCGGACTCAGTGGTACCTCCCGCTCCCCCAGGTGAGGCGGGGGGCGGGGGGACCGGAAGTGGGCCTTGGGGGGGCCGGAAGTGGGTCTGGGGGGTCTGGGGGGGCCGGGGGGGATTAGGGGGTCCCCCCCGACCTCCCCCGACCCCCCCCCCAGGCCGCGGCCAGCGCGCGGGAGGAAGAGGAAGACGGGGCCCTGTTCGCCGTGGTCACCCGCCAGTACCGACCCCTCGACCCCAAGGTGAGACTTTGACCTCTGACCCCGGGCCCGGGCTTCCCCCACCCCGGGGGAGTGGTTTGGACGCCCCCCCCCAACTCCCTGAGGGCGGCCAAAGGCCTCCCCCGGAGGATTCTGGGAAGCCGGTGGCCCCATCTTCTCCCGGAGGATTCTGGGAAGGTGGTCGACCCATCTTCTCATTCATTCATTCATTCATTGTCGTATTGATTGAGCGCTGACTGTGCGCAGAGCGCTGGACTGAGCGCTTGGAAAATGTAATTTGGCCACAGGTAGAGCCGGTCTCGACCCCACGACGGGCTCACGGTCTCGCCCAGGGGATTCTGGGAAGGTGGTGGCCCCATCTTCTCATTCATTCATTCATTCATTCATTTATTCAGTCAGTCAGTCGTATTGATTGAGCGCTGACTGTGTGCAGAACGCTGTACTGAGCGCTTGGAAAATATAATTTGGCCACAGATAGAGCCGGTCCCGACCCCACGACGGGCTCACGGTCTCGCCCCGGGGATTCTGGGAAGGCGGTGGCCCCATCTTCTCCCGGAGGATTCTGGGAAGGTGGTGGCCCCATCTTCTCATTCATTCATTCATTCATTCATTCAGTCATATTGATTGAGCGCTGACTGTGCGCAGAGCGCTGTACTGAGCGCTTGGAAAATGTAATTTGGCCACAGATAGAGCCGGTCCCGACCCCACGACGGGCTCACGGTCTCGCCCAGGGGATTCTGGGAAGGTGGTGGCCCCATCTTCTCCCGGAGGATTCTGGGAAGGTGGTCGACCCATCTTCTCATTCATTCATTCATTCATTGTCGTATCGATTGAGCGCTGACTGTGTGCAGAGCGCTGTACTGAGCGCTTGGAAAATGTAATTTGGCCACAGGTAGAGGCGGTCCCGACCCCACGACGGGCTCACGGTCTCGCCCAGGGGATTCTGGGAAGGTGGTGGCCCCATCTTCTCATTCATTCATTCATTCATTCATTCATTTATTCAGTCAGTCAGTCGTATTGATTGAGCGCTGACTGTGTGCAGAACGCTGTACTGAGCGCTTGGAAAATATAATTTGGCCACAGATAGAGCCGGTCCCGACCCCACGACGGGCTCACGGTCTCGCCCAGGGGATTCTGGGAAGGTGGTGGCCCCATCTTCTCATTCATTAATTCATTCATTCATTCATTCATTCAGCCAGTCGTATTGATTGAGCACTGACTGTGCGCAGAGCGCTGTACTGAGCGCTTGGAAAATATAATTTGGCCACAGATAGAGCCGGTCCCGACCCCACGACGGGCTCACAGTCTCGCCCAGGGGATTCTGGGAAGGTGGTGGCCCCAACTTTTCCCAGAGGATTCTGGGAAGGCGCCCACCCCATCTCCCAGAGGATTCTGGGAAGGTGCCCACCCCATCACCCAGAGGATTCTGGGAAGCTGGTGACCCCATCTCCTCCCAGAGGATTCTGGGAGGGTGGTGGCCCCATCGTCTCTTGGAGGATTCTGGGAAGGTGGTGGTCCCATCTTCTCCCGGAGGATTCTGGGAAGGCGCCCACCCCATCTCCCAGAGGATTCTGGGAAGCTGGTGACCCCATCTTCTCCCGGAGGATTCTGGGAGGGTGGTGGCCCCATCTTCTCCAGGAGGATTCTGGGAAGGTGCCCACCCCATCATCACCCAGCGGATTCTGGGAAGCTGGTGACCTCATCTTCTCCCGGAGGACTCTGGGAGGGTGGTGGCCCCATCATCTCCCAGAGGATTCTGGGAAGGCGCCCACACCCCATCTCCCAGAGGATTCTGGGAAGCTGGTGACCCCATCTTCTCCAGGAGGATTCTGGGAAGGTGCCCACCCCATCTCCCCCCAGAGGATTCTGGGAAGCTGGTGACCCCCATCTTCTCCCAGAGGATTCTGGGAAGGCGCCCACCCCATCTCCTAGAGGATTCTGGGAAGCTGGTGACCCCATCCTCTCCCAGAGGATTCTGGGAAAGTGCCCACCCCATCTTCTCCTGGAGGATTCTGGGAGGGCGGTGGCCCCATCTTCTCCTGGAGGATTCTGGGAAGATGCCCACCCCATCTCCCAGAGGATTCTGGGAAGGTGCCCTCCCCATCTCCCAGAGGATTCTGGGAAGCTGCTGACCCTATCTTCTCCCGGAGGATTCTGGGAAGGTGTCCACCCCACCTCCCCCCGGAGGATTCTGGGAAGGTGGTGGCCTCACCTTCTCCCGGAGGATTCTGGGAAGGTGCCCACCCCATCTCCCCCCGGAGGATTCTGGGAAGGTGCCCACCCCATCTCCCCGCAGAGGATTCTGGGGAGGTGCCCAGCCCATCACCCAGAGGATTCTGGGAAGCTGGTGACCCCATCTTCTCCCGGAGGATTCTGGGAAGGCGCCCACCCCATCTCCCAGAGGATTCTGGGAAGCCGGTGGCCCCATCTCCTCCCGTAGGATTCTGGGAAGGTGCCCACCCCGTCTCCCAAAGGATTCTGGGAAGCTGGTTACCCCATCTCCTCCCGTAGGATTCTGGGAAGGCGGTGACCGCCCCCGCTGACCCCCATCCCTCTGACCCCCTGCAGGCCCCGGTGCCCCCGCCTCGCCTGACCCGCCGGCTGCGGGGGGGGACGTTGGCCGCCCTGGTGGGGCACCTCCTGCTGGACGCCCGGACGCCGGGGGCCGGCGACGGGACCTTCGCCGCCACGTTCCTGGGCACCCACCGGGCCTTCGCCACCCCCGAGGCCATCTTGGAGCTGCTCCTGGACAGGTCGTGTGCGGGGGAGGCCAGGGGCGGGCAGGGGTCCCGGGGGGCGACCACCCACTCTCTCCCCTCCTCCCCCCCTCAGGGTGGACGCCGCGGAGTTGGGCCCCAGGGAGGAGCTGGAGGCCACCAGGAGGTGAGGAACCCTTCGTCGCCCTAATGTGACTGATTAATATTGGCATTTGGTAATAATAATAATAACAATGATGGCATTTATTAAACGCTTACCACGTGCAAAGCACTGTTGTAAGCGCTGGGGAGTTTACAAGATTATCAGATTGTCCCACGTGGGGCCCGCAGTCTTCATCCCCATTTTCCAGGTGAGGGAACTGAGGCACAGAGAAGTTAAAAGTGACTTGCCCAAAGTCACACAGCTGACGATAATAATAATAATAACAGTGATAGGATTAGAACCCAGCTCCTTCTGATTCCCAGGCCCCGGGATTAAAGCCACCCTTGACCCTTGACCCCGCTTGACAACTGAGCTCCGACCCCTTGACCTCGCTGCCTTCCCTCCCCCTCTAGACTGAGCTCACGGTGGGCGGGGAACGGGAGTGCTTAGTGTTGTATTGGACTCTCATTCATTCATTCATTCATTCATTCAATCGTATTTACTGAACACTTACTGTGTGCAGAGCGCTGTACTAAGCGCCTGGGAAGTCCAAGTCGACAACATCTAGAGGCGGTCCCTACCCAACAGCGGGCTCACGGTCAAGAAGGGGGAGACGGACGACAAAACAAAACATATTAACAAAATAAAATAAATAGAATAGTCAACATGTACAAGTAAAATAAATAGAGTAATAAATCTGTACATTCATTCATTCGTTCATTCATTCAATCGTATTTATGGAGCGCTTACTGTGTGCAGAGCACTGTACTAAGCGCTCGGGAAGTCCAAGTCGGCGACATATAGAGACGGTCCCTACCCGACAGCGGGCTCATGGTCGAGAAGGGGCAGACAGACAACAAAATCAATCAATCAATCAATCAATCGTATTTATTGAGCACTTACTGGGTGCAGAGCACTGTACTAAGCGCTAGGGAAGTACAAGTCGGCAACATATAGAGACGGTCCCTACCCGACAGCGGGCTCACAGGCTAGAAGGGGGAGACAGAGGACAAAACAAAACATATTAACAAAATAAAATAAATAGAATAGTCAATATGTACAAGTAAAATAGAGTAATAAATCTGTACATTCATTCATTCATTCATTCATTCAATTGTATTTATTGAGCGCTTACTGTGTGCAGAGCATTGGACTAAGCGCTTGGGAAGGACAAGTTGGCAGCATATAGAGACAGTCCCTACCCAACCAGCGGGCTCACGGTCTAGAAGGGGGAGACAGAGGACAAAACAAAACATATTAACAAAATAAAATAAATAGAATAGTCAATATGCACAAGTAAAATAAATAAAGTAATAAATCTGCACATTCATTCATTCATTCATTCATTCAATCGTATTTATTGAGCGCTTACTGTGTGCAGAGCACTGGACTAAGCGCTCGGGAAGTCCAAGTCGGCGACATATAGAGACGGTCCCTACCCGACAGCGGGCTCATGGTCGAGAAGGGGCAGACAGACAACAAAATCAATCAATCAATCAATCAATCGTATTTATTGAGCACGTACTGGGTGCAGAGCACTGTACTAAGCGCTTGGGAAGTACAAGTCGGCAACATATAGAGACGGTCCCTACCCAACAGCGGGCTCATGGTCTAGAAGGGGGAGACAGAGAACAAAACCAAACATACTAACAAAATAAATAGAATAGTCAACATGTACAAGTAAAATAAATAGAGTAATAAATCTGTACATTCATTCATTCATTCATTCAATCGTATTTATGGAGCGCTTACTGTGTGCAGAGCACTGTACTAAGCGCTTGGGAAGTACAAGTCGGCAACATCTAGAGACGGTCCCTACCCAACAGCGGGCTCACGGTCTAGAAGGGGCAGACAGAGAACAAAATCAATCAATCAATCAATCGTATTTATTGAGCGCTTCCTGTGTGCAGAGCACTGTACTAAGCGCTTGGGAAGTACAAATTGGCAACATATAGAGACAGTCCCTACCCAGCAGTGGGCTCACAGTCTAAAAGGGGCTCACAGTCTAAAAGTATTCAAGCACTCAGTCCCGTGCTCCGCACACGGTAGGTGCCCAATAAGTACGACCGAGTGATTGAAGGTACCGCGCTCTCCCGAGCGTTCAGTACACTGCTCCGCCCGACCCGGCGCCCGCAGGCCTGGATCATCATCATCATCATCATCAATCGTATTTATTGAGCGCTTCCTGTGTGCAGAGCACTGGACTAAGCGCTTGGGAAGTACAAATTGGCAACATCTAGAGACAGTCCCTACCCAACATCATCAACGTATTTATTGAGCGCTTACTATGTGCAGAGCACTGTACTAAGCGCTTTACTTACTGTATATTCACAGTGTAAATTACAGTAAGTATTTACTTACTGTGTCTTTACTGTACTAAGCCAACAGCGGGCTCACAGTCTAAAAGGGGGAGACAGAGAACAAAACCAAACATACCAACAAAATAAAATAAAGAGAATAGATAGGTACAAGGAAAATAGAGTAATAAATATGTACAAATATATCATCATCATCATCAATCGTATTTATTGAGCGCTTACTATGTGCAGAGCACTGTACTAAGCGCTTGGGAAGTACACGTTGGCAACATCTAGAGACAGTCCCTACCCAACAGTGGGCTCACAGTCTAAAAGGGGGGAGACGGAGAACGAAACCAAACATACTAACAAAATAAAATAAAGAGAATAGATAGGTACAAGGAAAATAAATAGAGTAATAAATATGTACAAATATATCATCATCATCATCAATCGTATTTATTGAGCGCTTACTATGTGCAGAGCACTGTGCTAAGCACTTGGGAAGTACAAGTCGGCAACATCTAGAGACGGTCCCTACCCAACAGTGGGCTCACAGTCTAAAAGGGCGGGGGGACGGAGAACAAAACCAAACGTACTAACAAAATAAAATAAATAGAATAGATATGTAGAAATAAATTAAATAAATAAATAGAGTAAAAAAATATGTACAAACATATATACATATATACAGGTGCTGTGGGGAAGGGAAGGAGGTAAGATGTGGGGGGATGGAGAGGGGGACGAGGGGGAGAGGAAGGAAGGGGCTGAGTGTGGGAAGGGCTCCTGGAGGAGGTGAGCTCTCAGCAGGGCCTTGAAGGGAGGAAGAGAGCGAGCTTGGCGGATGGGCAGAGGGATTGGGGGCATTCCGGGCCCGGGGGAGGATGTGGGCTGGGGGTCGATCATCATCATCATCATCATCAATCGTATTTATTGAGCGCTTACTGTGTGCATAGCACTGGACTAAGTGCTTGGGAAGTACAAGTTGGCATCATATAGAGACAGTCCCTACCCAACAGTGGGCTCACAGTCTAAAAGGGGGGAGACAGAAAACAAAACCAAACATACTAACAAAATAAAATAAATAGAATAGATATGGACCAGTAAAATAAATAAATAGAGTAATAAATCTGTACAAACATATATACATATATCCAGGTGCTGTGGGGAAGGGAAGGAGGTAAGAAAGGGGGGATGGAGGGGGGGACGAGGGGGAGAGGAAGGAAGGGGCTCAGTGTGGGAAGGCCTCCTGGAGGAGGTGAGCTCTCAGCAGGGCCTTGAAGGGAGGAAGAGAGCTAGCTTGGCGGAGGGGCAGAGGGATTGGGGGCATTCCAGGCCAGGGGGAGGATGTGGGCCGGGGGTCGATGGCGGGCGTTGGGTGGTGCCGGGTGCGAGGCGTCGCGCTCAGCGCTTAGCGCGGGTCCACCGTCCATCCCCCCCACCCCACCCCGCAGGGCGGCCCTGTCGGTGGTGGGCTCCTGGATGGCCGCCCACCCGGAGGACTTCGGGCCGGACGTGGCCGGGCAGCGGGAGAGACTGGAGGGCTTCCTGCGGGAGGGGGCCGGGGGCGCCCGCCTCCTCCGGGACCTGCGGGCCCTGGGCGGGGGCCGCCCCGTGACCCCCGACCCCCGACCCCCGGCCCCCGGCCCCCCCCAGCGACCCCACCGACGTCCTCATCTTCCTCGCCGACCACGTGGCCCGGCAGCTGACCCTGATGGACGCGGTGAGGACCCCCCCCCTCCGCCCCCGCCCGAATCATCATCATCATCATCATCATCATCATAATGGCATTCATTCATTCAATCGTATTTATTGAGCGCTTACTGTGTGCAGAGCACTGGACTAAGCGCTTGGGAAGGACAAATCGGCAACATATAGAGATGATCCTGGCCTATCCATTCATTCATTCATTCATTCAATCGTATTTATTGAGTGCATACTGTGTGCAGAGCACTGGACTAAGCGCTTGGGAAGTACAAATCGGCAACAGAGACAATCTTGGCCTATTCATTCATTCACTCCAATTTATTCATTCATTCATTCATTCAATCGTATTTATTGAGCGCTTACTGTGTGCAGAGCGCTGGACTAAGCGCTTGGGAAGGACAAATTGGCAACAGAGACGATCCTGGCCTATCCATTCATTCATTCAGTCGTATTTATTGAGCGCTTACTGTGTGCAGAGCACTGGACTAAGCGCTTGGGAAGTACAAATCGGCAACAGAGACAATCTTGGCCTATTCATTCATTCAATCCAATTTATTCATTCATTCATTCATTCAATCGTATTTATTGAGCGCTTACTGTGTGCAGAGCGCTGGACTAAGCGCTTGGGAAGGACAAATTGGCAACAGAGACGATCCTGGCCTATCCATTCATTCATTCAGTCGTATTTATTGAGCGCTTACTGTGTGCAGAGCACTGGACTGAGCGCTTGGGAAGTACAAATCAGCAACAGAGATAATCCTGGCCTATCCATTCATTCATTCATTCAATCATTCAATCATTCATTCAATCGTATTTATTGAGTGCTTACTGTGTGCAGAGCACTGGACTAAGCGCTGAGAAGTACAAATTGGCAACAGAGACGATCCTGGCCTATCCATTCATTCATTCATTCATTCATTCATTCATTCAATCATTCATTCAATCGTATTTATTGAGCGCTTACTGTGTGCAGAGCACTGGGCTAAGCGCTTGGGAAGTACAAATCGGCAACAGAGACGATCCAGGCCTATTCATTCATTCATTCATTCGTATTTATTGAGCGCTTACTGTGTGCAGAGCACTGGACTGAGCGCTTGGGAAGTACAAATCAGCAACGGAGATAATCCTGGCCCATTCATTCATTCATTCTATCGTATTTGAGTGCTTACTGTGTGCAGAGCACTGTACTAAGCGCTTGGGAAGTACAAGTTGGCAACAGAGACAATCCCTGCCCATCCCTTAATTCATTCATTCATTCATTCGTAATCATTGAGCGCTTACTGTGTGCAGAGCACTGTACTAAGCGCCTGGGAAGTACAAATCGGCAACAGAGATGATCCTGGCCTATTCATTCATTCATTCATTCAATGGTATTTATTGAGCGCTTACTGTGTGCAGAGCACTGGACTAAGCGCTTGGGAAGGACAAATCGGCAACAGAGACAATCCTGGCCTATTCATTCATTCATTCATTCATTCAATTGTATTTATTGAGCACTTACTGTGTGCAGAGCACTCTACTAAGCGCTTGGGAAGGACAAATCGGCAACAGAGTCAATCCTGGCCTATTCATTCATTCATTCATTCGTAGGTCCGGAGCGCTGAGGCCTATTCATTCATTCATTCATTCATTCATTTGTAGGTCTGGAGCGCTGAGGCCTATTCATTCATTCATTCATTCATTCATTCGTAGGTCTGGAGCGCTGAGGCCTATTCATTCATTCATTCATTCATTCATTCGTCTGTCTGGAGCGCTGCCCGTGTGCAGAGCACTGCACTGAGCGCTTGCAAAGTGCAATTGGGCGACAAAAAGAGAGACAATCCCTGCCCATCCATCCAGTCGGTCAGCCGGTCATCCATCAGTCGTATTGATTGAGCGCCGAGCGCTGTGCTAAGCGCTTGAATAATAATAATGGCATCTAGGAAGCGCCTCTTCATAGTTGTCGAACGCTTCCTGGGCGCAGAGCACTGGACTAAGCGCTTGGGAAGTACAAGTCGGCAACAGAGACGGTCCTGGCCTATTCATCCGTTCAATCCCTCAATCAATCAATCAATAAAAGTATTTATTTATTTTACTTGTCCCTATCTATTTTATTTTGTCAGCAAGTTTGGCTTCGTTCTCCGTCCCCCCCTTGTAGACCGTGAGCCCGCCGTTGGGCAGGGGCCGTCTCTAGGTGTTCCCAAGCGCTCAGTCCAGTGCTCCGCACACCGGAAGCGCTCAATAAGTACGATTGATTGATTGATTGATTGATTGATGAAGCGCCCATTCTTGGTTGTTGAACGCAGAGCACCGGACTGAGCGCTCGGAAAGTCCGGTCCATCGGCAAGTAGGGACGGTCCCTAACCGCGACGGGGTTGGGCTCGGCTGTATTGAGCGCCTTCCTCGAGTGCGGGGCGTTGTAGTAAGCGCCCCCCACCCCATCTCTGTGTGTGTTGTGTGTTGTCGTGTGTGTGTCCCCCCCCCCGCCCCGGGCAGGAGCTGTTCCTGTCGGTGGTGCCCTGGCAGTGCCTGGGCGGCCTGTGGAGTCAGCGGGCCCGGCCGGGCCACTCGCACCTGTGCCCGTCGGTCCGCGCCACCGTGGCCCAGTTCAACCGGGTGGCGGGGGCCGTGGTGAGCTCTGTACTGGGCGTCACCGGGGGCCCCCCGCCCGCCGCCCGCCTCGCCCCGCGACCCCTGAGGCCTCCCCAGAGGGCACGCCTGCTCGAGAAGTGGATCCGGGTCGCCGAGGTCAGCCGGGGTCACCGCGGGGTTGGGGGCGGGGGGGGGGGGGGACCACCACCAGGGCGGGGGCGTCTCCCCCATCCACCACCATCCATTTTATTTCGTTAGCGTGTTTGGTTCGGTTCTCCGTCTCCCCCTTTGAGACCGTGAGCCCGCCGTTGGGTAGGGACCGTCTCTATAGGTTACCAACTTGGACTTCCCAAGCGCTTAGCACAGCGCTCTGCGCAGAGTAAGCGCTCAATAAATGCGATTGATGATGATGATGATCCACCGACACCCGCCTGGAGAACGTCCGTTGGGTCGGCCCTTCGTATGCCGCTCAGTAATACTAAGGATGGCGTCTGTTCATTCGTTCATTCATTCAATCAATCAATCATCGTATTTATTGAGCGCTTACTGTGTGCAGAGCACTGTACTAAGCGCTTAGTACTCAGTCAGACCACCAGGGGGCATCTGTAAAATGAGGATGAATCAATCAATCAATCGTATTTATTGAGCGCTTACTGTGTGCAGAACACTGTACTAAGCGCTTAGTACTCAGTCAGACCACCAGGGGGCATCTATAAAATGAGGATGAATCAATCGATCAATCAATCAATCGTATTTATTGAGCGCTTACTGTGTGCAGAGCACTGTACTAAGCGCTCAGTACTCAGTCAGACCACCAGGGGGCATCTGTAAAATGAGGATGAATCAATCAATCAATCCATCAATCAATCGTACTTATTGAGCGCTTACTATGTGCAGAGCACTGGACTAAGCGCTTGGGAAGTCCAAGTTGGCAACATAGAGAGACAGTCCCTACCCAACAGCGGGCTCACAGTCTAGAAGACTGTTAAGCGCTTATTAGGTGCCAAGCACTGTTCTAAGCGCCGGGGGGGGATGATAATAACAATAACAAAATAAAGATGGCATCTATTAATAGCTTACTAGGTGCCGAGCACTGTTCTAAGCGTTGCGGTGCATGATAATCAGAGTAATAAAATGAGGATGGCATTTGTTAAGCACGTACTCTGTGCCGAGCACTGTTCTAAGTGCCGGGGTGGATGATAATTAGAATAATGGTAATAACAATAACAAAATAAGGATGGCATCTATTAAGTGCCTACTAGGTGTTGAGCACTGTTCTAAGCGCCGCGGTGCATGATAATAAGAATAATAAAGTAAGGATGGCATCTGTTAAGCGCCTACTAGGTGCCGAGCACTGTTCTAAGCGCCGCGGTGGATGATAATAAAATAAGAATAATAAAGTAAGGATGGCATCTGTTAAGCGCTTACTAGGTGCCGAGCACTGTTCTAAGCGCCGGGGTGGGCGATAATAAGAATAATAAAGTAAGGATGGCATCTGTTAAGCGCTTACTTGGTGCCGAGCACTGTTCTAAGCGCCGGGGTGGGCAATAATAAGAATAATAAAGTAAGGATGGCATCTGTTAAGCGCTTACTAGGTGCCGAGCACTGTTCTAAGCGCCGGGGTGGGCGATAATAAGAATAATAAAGTAAGGATGGCATCAGTTAAGCGCTTACTAGGTGCTGAGCACTGTTCTAAGCGCTGGGGTGGATGATAATAAGAATAATAAAGTAAGGATGGCATCTGCTAAGCGCTTACTAGGTGCCGAGCACTGTTCTAAGCGCCGGGGTGGATGATAATAAGAATAATAAAGTAAGGATGGCATCAGTTAAGCGCTTACTAGGTGCCGAGCACTGTTCTAAGCGCCGGGGTGGGCGATAATAAGAATAATAAAGTAAGGATGGCATCAGTTAAGCGCTTACTAGGTGCCGAGCACTGTTCTAAGCGCCGGGGTGGGCGATAATAAGAATAATAAAGTAAGGATGGCATCTGTTAAGCGCCTACTAGGCGCCGAGCACTGTTCTAAGCGCTGGGGTGGGCAATAATAAGAATAATAAAATGAGGATGGCATCTATTAAGCGCTTACTAGGTGCTGAGCACTGTTCTAAGCGCTGGGGTGGATGATAATAAGAATAATAAAGTAAGGATGGCATCTGTTAAGCGCTTACTAGGTGCCGAGCACTGTTCTAAGCACTGTGGTTGGATGATACTAAGAATAATAAAATGAGGATGGCATCTGTTAAGCATTTACTTTGCTCCAAGCACTGTTCTAAGCGCTGTGGTGGATGATAATAAGAATAATAAAATGAGGATGGCATCTATTAAGTGCTTACTAGGTGCCGAGCACTGTTCTAAGCGCCGGGGTGGATGATAATAAGAATAATAAAGTAAGGATGGCATCTGTTAAGCGCTTACTAGGTGCCGAGCACTGTTCTAAGCACTGTGGTTGGATGATAATAAGAATAATAAAATGAGGATGGCATCTGTTAAGCATTTACTTTGCTCCAAGCACTGTTCTAAGCGCTGTGGTGGATGATAATAAGAATAATAAAATGAGGATGGCATCTATTAAGTGCTTACTAGGTGCCGAGCACTGTTCTAAGCGCCGGGGTGGATGATAATAAGAATAATAAAGTAAGGATGGCATCTGTTAAGCGCTTACTAGGTGCCAAGCACTGTTCTAAGCGCCGGGGTGGGCGATAATAAGAATAATAAAGTAAGGATGGCATCTGTTAAGCGCTTACTAGGTGCCGAGCTCTGTTCTAAGCACCGGGGTGGGCGATAATAAGAATAATAAAGTAAGGATGGCATCTGTTAAGCGCTTACTAGGTGCCAAGCACTGTCCTAAGCGCCGCGGTGGATGATAATAAGAATAATAAAGTAAGGATGGCATCTGTTAAGCGCTTACTAGGTGCCAAGCACTGTTCTAAACGCTGGGGGTGGATGATAATAGAGAAGCAGCGCGGCTCGGCGGAAAGAGCCCGGGCTTTGGAGTGCGAGGTCGTGGGTTCAAATCCCGGCCCCGCCGACCGTCAGCTGGGTGACTTTGGGCGAGCCGCCTCGCTTCTCTGGGCCTCAGTGACCTCATCTGTCAAATGGGGATGAAGACCGGGAGCCCCCCAGGGGGACAACCTGATCCCCTTGCCTCTCCCCCAGCGCTCAGAACAGTGCTTGGCACCTAGTGAGCGCCTAACAAAGACCATCATTATTATTGTCTATTACTGAACACTTGAGCACTGTACTAAGCGCACCCAACGTCATCCACGTGCCCGTAAACTCCAGTGGCTCTCCCTTTGAGCCCGACTGTCCTCTCGCGCGTTCCCCCGGGTGGATTGGGTCCTGACCGTGTGCGGAGCACTGTGCTGAGCGCTCGGCCGGCCCCGCTGTCCCCAGGAGTGCCGCCTGCTGCGAAACTTCTCCTCTCTGTGCGCCATCGTGTCCGCCCTGCAGTCCAGCCCCGTCCACCGCCTCCGGGCAGCCTGGGCTGAGACGGGCAGGTAAGTTGTGGGGGGGTCTCTTGGGGGTCTTGGGGGGTCTCTGGGGGGCTGGAGGGGTCTCTGGGAGGGGTCTCTGGGGGTCTTGGGGGGCCTTAAGGGGTCTCTGGGGGGCCTCAGGGGGTCTGGGGGATCACTGGAACGGTCTCTGGGGGGTCTCTGGGGCTCCTGGGGGGTCTCTGGGGGTCTGGGTGTCTCTGGGAAGGGTCTCTGGGGGGTCTTGGGGGGGTTCTGGGGCATCTCTTGGGGGAAGGGGGGGGTCTCTGGGTGCTTTGGAGGGTCTCTGTAGGATCTGGGGGTCTCAGAGGGGTCTTGGGGGGTCTCTGGGAGGGGTCTCTGGGGGTCTTGGAGGGCCTTAAGGGGTCTCTGGGGGGCCTCAGGGGGTCTGGGGGATCACTGGAACGGTCTCTGGGGGGTCTCTGGGGGTCCTGGGGGGGTCTCTGGGGGGGTTCTGGGGTATCTCTTGGGGGCAGGGGGGGTCTCTGGGTGCTTTGGAGGGTCTCTGTAGGATCCGGGGGTCTCAGAGGGGTCTTGGGGGGTCTCTGGGGGGGTCTCTGGGTGCTTTGGGGGTCTCTGGGGGGTCTCTGTAGAGTCTGGGGGTCTCAGGGGGGTCTCTGGGGGGGTCTCAGGGGGTCTCTGGGGTTCTTAGGTGGTCTCTGGGGGTCTTAGGGAGTCTCTGGAAGGGGTCTCTGGGGGTCCTGGGGGGTCTCTGGGGGTCTGGGGGTCTCTGGGAAGGGTCTCTGGGGGGTTTGGGGGGGGGTTCTGGGCATCTCTGGGGGGGCGGGGGGGGTCTCTGGGTGCTTTGGAGGGGTCTCTGTAGGATCTGGGGGTCTCAGAGGGGTCTTGGGGGGTCTCTGGATGCTTTGGGGGGTCTCTGGGGAGTCTCTGTAGAGTCTGGGGGTCTCAGGGGGGTCTCTGGGGGGTCTCAGGGGGTCTCTGGGGTTCTTAGGGGGTCTCTGGAGGTCTTAGGGAGTCTCTGGAAGGGGTCTCTGGGGGTCCTGGGGGGTCTCTGGGGGTCTGGGGGTCTCTGGGAAGGGTCTCTGGGGGGTCGGGGGGGGGTTCTAGGGCATCTCGGGGGGGGGCGGGGGGGTCTCTGGGTGCTTTGGAGGGTCTCTGTAGGATCTGGGGGTCTCAGAGGGGTCTTGGGGGGGTCTCTGGGTGCTTTGGGGGGTCTCTGGGGGGTCTCTGTAGGGTCTGGGGGTCTCAGAGGGGTCTCTGGGGCGTCTCTGTAGGGACTGGGGGTCTCAGGGGGGTCTCTGGGGCATCTTAGAGGGTCTCTGGGGGTCTGGTGGGGTCTCTGGGGGTCTTGGGGGTCTCTGGGCAGTCTTAGGGGTTCTCTGCGTGGTCACTGGAGAGTCTCTTGGGGGGGTCTCAGGGGGTCTGGGGGGTCTCCGGAGTGGTCTCTGGGGGTCTTGGGGGGTCTGGGGGGCCTCCGGAGTGGTCTCTGGAGGTCTTGGGGGGTCTTGGGGTTTCTGGGAGGGGTCTTAGGGGGTCTTGGGGGGCCTTAGGGGGTCTTGGGGGGGTCTCTGGGAGGGGTCTCTGGGGGGTCGGGGGTCTGGGGGGCCTCTGGAGGATCTGGGAGTCTCAGAGGGGTCTTGGGGGGTCTTAGGGGGTCTCTGGGGGGTCTCTGGGTGCTTTGGGGGGTCTCTAGGGGGGTCTCTGTAGAGTCTGGGGGTCTCAGGGGGGTGTCTGGGGGGTCTCTGTAGGGTCTGGGGGTCTCAGGGGGCCTCTGGGGTTCTTAGAGGGGGTCTCAGGGGGTCTCTGGGGTTCTTAGGGGTTCTCTGGGGCTCTGTTGGGGTCTCTAGGAGGGGTGTCTGGGGGTCTTGGGGGTCTCTGGGCAGTCTTAGGGGGGTCTCTGGGTGGTCACTGGTGAGTCTCTTGGGGGTCTCAGGGGGTCTGAGGGGGGTCTCCGGAGTGGTCTCTGGGGGTCTTGGGGGGTCTTGGGGTTTCTGGGAGGGGTCTTAGGGGGTCTTGGGGGGCCTTAGGGGGTCTTGGGGGGGGGTCTCTGGGAGGGGTCTCTGGGGGGTCGGGGGGTCTGGGGGGCCTCTGGAGGGTCTGGGGGTTTCTGGGGAGTCTCTGGGGGTCTTGGGGGAGGTCTCTGGGGGGGTCGGAGGGGATCTCTGGGGGGTCTCTGGGGGGTTGGGGGGTCTCTGGGGGATCTTGGGGGAGGTCTCTGGAGGGTCTGGGGTCTCTGGGGATTCTCTGGGGATCTTGGGGGAGGTCTCTGGGGGGTCTCAGGGGATCTTTGAGGGGTCTCTGGGGGGTTGGGGGGTCTCTGGGAGGTTTGGGTGGTCTTTGGAGGGTCTGGGGGGGTCTCTGGGAGGGGTCTCTGGGGGTCTCTGGGAAGGGTCTCTGGTGGTCTCTGGGGCATCTCTGGGGAGGTGGGGGTGTCTCTGGGGGGTCTGGGGGGTCTCTGGGGAGATACAGGGGATGACAATTCTCCCTAGAGCATAAGCTTGTCACGGGCAGGGGATAATAATATTAATATTATTATTATTATTATTATTATTATTAATAATAATAATAATGGTATTTGTTAAGCACTTACTATGTGCCAAGCACTGTGCTGAGCGCTGGGGGAGATACATGGTGATCAGGTTATCCCCGGGGGGGCTCACAGTCTTCACCCCCATTTTAATAATAATGACGGTATTTGATGAGCGCTTACTATGCGCCAAGCACTGTTCTAAGCGCTGTGGGGGTTACAAGCTGATCAGGTTGTCCCCCGGGGGGGCTCACAGTCTTCACCCCCATTTTCCAGATGAGGGAACTGAGGCCCAGAGAAGTGAAGTGACTCATCATCAATCGTATTTACTGAGCGCCTACCATGTGCAGGGCACTGTACTAAGCGCCTTGGACTCGCCCAAAGCCACACAGCTGACGAGTGGCAGGGCCGGGATTAGAACCCACGACCTCTGTCTCCCAAGCCCGGGCTCTTTCCACTGAGCCACGTCGCTTCGGTGATGCATTCGATCGTATTTATTGAGCGCTTACCGCGTGCAGAGCACTGGACTGAGCGCTTGCGTATTTATTGAGCGCTTACCACGTGCAGAGCACTGGACTAAGCGCTTGGAAAGTACAAATCGGCAAAATCTAGGCTGCGAGATGGTTGTGGGGCGGGGAACGGCCCTGTTTCTTGTGGTCCCGTCCCCTCCCGAGCGCTCAGTACAGTGCTCAGTAAGCTCTCAGTCCGGCGCTTGGTAAGCGTTCAATAAATAGGCCTGACCCCCGAGAGGGATAAGGGGACTCCTGGCTGGAATTCCCCGACCGAAATCCCTCCAGATGGTCAGCTCGGGAATCGATCAATCAATCGTATTTATTGAGCGCTCACGGTGTGCAGAGCACTGTACTAAGCGCTTGGGAAGTACAAAGTACAAACGTGTCCGTCCGTCGTATTGGACTCTCCCGAACGCTCAGTACAGCGCTCAGTAAGCGCTCAATAAATAGGCCTGACATCTGGGGGGATAAGGGGACTCCTGACTGGTATTCCTTGCTCGTCGCGGGCCGGGAACGTGTCCATCCATCGTATTGGACTCTCCCGAACGCTCACTACAGCGCTCAGTAAGTGCTCAATAAATAGGCCTGACATCCGGGGGGATAAGGGGACTCCTGACTGGTATTCCTTGCTCATCGTGGGCCGGGAACGTGTCCATCCATCGTATTGGACTCTCCCGAACGCTCACTACAGCGCTCAGTAAGCGCTCAATAAATAGGCCTGACATCCGGGGGGATAAGGGGACTCCTGACTGGTATTCCTTGCTCGTCGCGGGCCGGGAACGCGTCCATCCATCGTATTGGACTCTCCCGAACGCTCAGTCCAGCGCTCAGTAAGCGCTCCATAAATAGGCCTGACATCCAGGGGGATAGACTGTGAGCCCACTGTTGGGTAGGGACTGTCTCTATATGTTGCCAATTTGTACTTCCCAAGCGCTTAGTACAGTGCTCTGCATATAGTAAGCGCTCAATAAATACAATTGATGATGATGATGATGATAAGGGGACTTCTGGCTGGAATTCCTTGCTCGTCGCGGGCCGGAACGTGTCCATCCATCGTATTGGACTCTCCCGAACGCTCACTACAGCGCTCAGTAAGCGCTCAATAAATAGGCCTGACATCCGGGGGGATAAGGGGATTCCTGGCTGGAATTCCCTGACCGAAATCCCTCCGGACGGTCAGCTCCTCGTGGGCCCGGGAACGCGTCCGTCCGTCGTGCTGGACTCTCCCGCGCGCCCCAGTGCAGTGCCCTGCCCACAGGAAGCGCTCACTACATAGGACGGAATGACGGGAATAGACTGGTTTGGTGGGGGGGTGGGGGCGGGCTGGGGCGCGGGGGATTCTGGGACGTCGCCCCCCACCCCAACCCCCCGTCTCCCCCAAACGTCTCTCCCATAGTCGAGAGAGGGGTGTCTTCTCCAGCCTCTGTGAGATTTTCTCCGAGTCGGACAACTACTCCCAGAGCCGGGAGCTGCTGCTACAGGTGACCTTTGACCCCTGCGCCCCCACCGTGACCTCTGACCCCGGCGCCCCCCCCACCGTGACCTCTGACCCCTGTCTCCCCGTGACCCCTCTCCCCCGTCTCTCTGTGACCCCTCTCGGTTGTCTCTCCGTCACCTCTCTCCTTTGTCTCTCTGTGACCCCGTCTCTCCGCGACCCCTCTCCCTCATCTCTCTGTGACCCCTCTTCCCCCGTCTCTCTGTAACTCCCTCCCCTGTCTCTCCGCGACCTCTGCCCCTTGGCTGTCTTCCCATGACCCCTCTCCCCCGTCTCTTCTTGACCCCTCTCCCTCGTCTCTCCGTGACCCCCTCGGCTGTCTCTCCGTGACCCCTCTCCCTCGTCTCCCCGTGACCCCTCTCCCCCGTCTCCCCGTGACCCCTCTCCATCATCTTTCTGTGACCCCTGCCCTTCGTCTCCCCGTGACGCCTCTCCATCGTCTCTCCTTTATCTCTCCGTGGCCCCCCTCGGCTGTCTCTCCGTGACCCCTCTCCCTCGTCTCTCCGTGACCCCTCTCGGCTGTCTCTCCGTGACCCCTCTCGGCTGTCTCTCCGTGACCCCTCTCCCTCGTCTCTCCGTGACCCCTCTCGGCTGTCTCTCCGTGACCCCTCTCGGCTGTCTCACCGTGACCCCTCTCCCCTTTCTCTCCGTGACCCCTCTCCCTCGTCTCTCCGTGACCCCCCTCGGCTGTCCCTCCGCGACCCCTCTCCCTCATCTCTCTGTGACCCCTCTTCCCCCGTCTCTCTGTAACTCCCTCCCAGTCTCTCCACGACCTCTGCCCCTTGGCTGTCCTCCCATGACCCCCTCCCCCGTCTCTCCGTGACCCCTCTCCCTCATCTCTCCGTGACCTCTCTTCCTCGTCTCCCCGTGACCCCTCTCCCCGTCTCCCCATGACCCCTCTCTTCCTCATCTCCCCGTGACCCCTCTCCCCGTCTCCCCATGACCCCTCTCTTCCTCATCTCCCCGTGACCCCTCTCCCCGTCTCCCCGTGATCCCTCTCTCCCGTTTCCCCGTGACCCCTGTCCCCCGTCTCCCCGTGACCCCTCTCCCCCGTCTCCCCGTGACCCCTGTCCCGTCTCCCCGTGACCCCTGTCTCTCCGTGACCTCTCTCCCTCGTCTCCCCGTGACCCCTCTCCCCGTCTCCCCCCGATCCCTCTCCCCGTCTCTCCGTGACCTCTCTCCCTCGCCTCCCCATCAGCCCTCTCTCCTGCCTGTCCGTGACCCCTCTCCCTCATCTCCCCGTGACCCCTCTCCCTCATCTCCCCGTGACCCCTCTCTCCTGTCTCTCCATGACCCCTCTCCCCGTCTCACCAGGACGTCTCTCCCCGTCTCCCTGAGACCCCTCTCCCCCATCTCTCCGTGACCCCTCTCGGCCGTCTCTCCGTGACCCCTCTCGGCCGTCTCTCCGTGACCCCTCTCCCATCTCTCGGTGACCTCTGTCCCCTGTCTCCCCGTGCCCCCTCTGCCCTGTCTCCCCGTGCCCCCTCTCCCGTTTCTTCGTGACCCCGTCTCCCCGTGCCCCCTCTCCCTTGTCTCTCCGTGACCCCTCTTGGCCGTCTCTCCTTGACCTCTCTCCTTTGTCTCTCCGCGACCTCTCCTTTATCTCTCCGTGACCCCTCTCGGCCGTCTCTCCGTGACCCCTCTCCCATCTCTCGGTGACCTCTGCCCCGTCTCCCCGTGCCCCCTCTCCCGTTTTTTCGTGACCCCGTCTCCCCGTGCCCCCTCTCCCTTGTCTCTCCGTGACCCCTCTTGGCCGTCTCTCCTTGGCCTCTCTCCTTTGTCTCTCCGCGACCTCTCCTTTATCTCTCCGCGACCCCCCTCGGTTGTCTCTCCATCACTTCTCTCCCTCGTCTCTCCGCGACCCCTCTCCCCCGTCTCCCCGTGACCTCTGTCCCCTGTCTCCCCGTGACCCCCGTCTCTCCGCGACCTCTCTCCTCCGTCCTCCCGCGACCCCCGTCCCCCCGCAAAGGAGAACGCCCCGCGGCCGGCCTCGGAGCTGACCCCGAAGAGGCAGACCAGGCCCGACGAGCCCCCCGGCGGGGTGAGTGACCTACGGGGGGGGGGCCGGGAGGGTGGGCTGGGGGGGCCCCCGGAGGCGTCCAGCCCATCCCCGACCCACGTCCGGCCCACCCCCAGGTGGTCCCCTACCTGGGCACCTTCCTGAAAGACCTGGTGATGTTGGACGCCGCTGCCCCGGACACCCTGGAGGTCAGAGGGGGGTCGTGGGAAGGTCGTGGGGGTCACGGGGGGGTCACAGGGGTCACGGGGGGTCACGGGGGGAAGGGTCGGGGGGTCTTGGGTCCCCTCTGAGTCTAAACTCCCTCCTTCCTCCTCCTCGTCCAGAACGGTTACATCAACTTCGACAAGAGGAGAAAGGTACGGGGGGCTCCGGGCTGCGGCCTGGGGTCTGCAGGGGACAACAAAATAATGATAATAATTAATAATAATGATATTTGTGAATAATAATAATAATAATAATAATAATGGCATTTATTAAGCGCTTACTATGTGCATTTGTGAAGTGCTTGCTAGGTACCAGGCACTCATTTATTTACTTACTTACTTATTTATTTATTTATTTATTTATTTATTTATTTATTTATTTATTTATTTTACTAGTACCTATCTACTCTATTTTATTTTGTTAGTACTTACTATGTACCAGACTCTGTGATTATTAGTATTATTACAACGGTATTATTTGTTAAGCCCTTACTATAAGCTGGGCACTGGGTCATTAGTAGTAGTAGTATGTTCAAGTGCTTACTATGTACTAGACACTCTATCATTCTTAGTATTATTATAATGGTATTATTTGTTAAGCCCTTACTATAAGCTGGGCACTGGGTCATTAGTAGTAGTAGTATGTTCAAGTGCTTACTATGTACTAGACACTCTATCATTCTTAGTATTATTATAATGGTATTATTTGTTAAGCCCTTACTATAAGCTGGGCACTGGGTCATTAGTAGTAGTAGTATGTTCAAGTGCTTACTATGTACTAGACACTCTATCATTATTAGTATTATTATGATGGTATTATTTGTTAAGCCCTTACTATAAGCTGGGCACTGGGTCATTAGTAGTAGTAGTATGTTTAAGTGCTTACTATGTACTAGACACTCTATCGTTATTAGTATTATTATAATGGTATTATTTGTTAAGCACTTTCTATAAGCTGGGCACTGGGTCATTATTAGTAGTAGTATGTTTAAGTGCTTACTATGTACTAGACACTCTATCATTATTAGTATTATTATGATGGTATTATTTGTTAAGCCCTTACTATACACTGGGCACTGGGTCATTATTATTAGTAGTTTATGTAAGTGCTTACTATGTACTAGACAGTTCATCATTATTAGTATTATTATAATGGTATTATTTTTAAGCACTTACTATAAACTGGGCATTGGGTCATTATTATCAGTAGTATATTTAAGTGCTTACTAGGTACTAGACACTCCATCATTATTAGTATTATTATAATGGTATTATTTTTAAGCACTTACTATAAACTGGGCACTGGGTCATTATTATTAGTAGTTTACGTAAGCGCTTACTATGTACTGGACACTCCATCATTATTAGTATTATTATAATGGTATTATTAAGCACTTACTATAGACTGGGCACTGGGTCACTGTTATCAGTAGTATATTTAAGTGCTTACTAGGTACTAGACACTCCATCATTATTAGTATTATTTTAATGGTATTATTAAGCACTTACTATAAACTGGGCACTGGGTCATTATTATTGGTAGTTTATGTAAGTGCTTACTATGTAGTAGACAGTCTGTCATTATTAGTATTATTATAATGGTATTATTTGTTAAGCACTTACTATAAACTGGGCACTGGGTCAGTGTTATTAATAGTATATTTAAGTGCTTACTAGGTACTAGACACTCTATCATTATTAGTATTATTATAATGGTATTATTTGTTAAGCACTTACTATAAGCTGGGCACAGGGTCATTATTATTAGTAGTATATTTAAGTGCTTCCTAGGTACTAGACACTCTATCATTAGTAGTATTATTATAATGGTATTCTTTGTTAAGCACTTACCATAAACCGGGCCCTGGGTGCTTACTATTTGTATATTTAAGTGCTTACTAGGTGCCAGGCACTGTCTTGTTATTATTAATTATTGCTATAATAATAACGATGGTATTCGTCCAGCGCCGACTCTGTGCCAGCACTGTCCTAAGCGCTGCGCACTGTTCTGTTCAGCACCTACCGTGTACATGGCCCAACTCATTCATTCCTTCGAGCGAATGTACTGAGCGCCCAGTGTGCGCAGAGCGCTGTACTAAGCGCTTGGGAGAGGACAGTTGGGCAACAGAGAGGGGGACGGTCCCTAATCTTTTTAGACCGTGAGCCCACTGTTGGGTAGGGACCGTCTCTATGTGATGCCAATTTGTACTTCCCAAGCGCTTAGTACAGTGCTCTGCACATAGGAAGCGCTCAATAAATACGATTGATTGATTGATTGATTAATCTACGACGGGCTCACGGCCTAGAAGGGGACGAGGGGCCTCAAGGGCGCTTAGCCCAGTGCTGTGCGCGCGGTAGGCGCCCAATGGCTGGGATGGAGGGAACGAGGAGGAGGAGGGTGACGAGGTTTGGGGGCTCATTCACTCATTCATTCATTCAGTTGTATTTATTGAGCGCTTACTGTGTGCAGGGCACTGTACTGAGCGCTTGGGGGTCCCCGGGGGGGGTGTCTCCCCAGGAGTTCTCGGTGCTGAAGCGTCTCCGGGGGCTGCAGGCCCGGTGCCGGGGCTACCACCTGCCCGGCCCGGACCCCGATTTCCAGCAGTGGCTCCGCCGCCTCCCGACCCTCACCGATGCCCAGAGGTTCGGGGGGCGATGGCGGCGCGGTGGGGGGCCTGGTGACGTCACGGTGGGGGGGGGGTGACATCACCGCGGGGGCGTGACGTCACGATGGGGCGGCTGGGTGGCGTCCTGATGGGGTGAGGGGGTGACATCCTGTTGGGGGGGTGACGTCACGATGGGGAGGGTGTGATGTCACGGTGGGGTGACGTCACCACGGGGGCGTGACGTCATGATGGGGGCGACTGGGTGGTGTCCTGATGGGGTGAGGGGGTTACATCATGTTGGGGGGTGACGTCACGACGGGGGAGGGCGTGACGTCACAGCGGGGGCGGCGTCACCACGGGGGCGTGACGTCATGGTGGGTGACTGGGCGACGTCCTGATAGGGTGACATCCCGATGATGGGGGGAGGCGACATCCTGTTGGGAGTGTGACGTCACGATGGGGAGGGTGTGATGTCACGGTGGGGTGACGTCACCACGGGGGCGTGACGTCATGATGGGGGCGACTGGGTGGTGTCCTGATGGGGTGAGGGGTTACATCATGTTGGGGGGTGACGTCACGATGGGGGGGGGCGTGACGTCACAGTGGGGGTGACGTCACCACGGGGGCGTGACGTCAGGATGGGTGACTGGACGATTTCCTGATAGGGTGACATCCTGATGATGGGGGGGGCTGACATCCTGTTGGGGGTGTGACGTCACGATGGGGAGGGCGTGACGTCACAGTGGGGGTGACGTCACCACGGGGGCGTGACGTCATGATGGGTGACTGGGCGATGTCCTGATAGGGTGACATCCTGATGATGGGGGGGGGGGCCAACATCCTGTCGGGGGTGTGACGTCATGATGAGGGGGTGTGACGTCACAGTGGGGGGTGACACCACCACGGGGCGTGATGTCATGATTGGTGACTGGGCGACGTCCTGATAGGGTGACATCCCGATGATGGGGGGGGGGCCGACATCCTGTTGGGCGTGTGACGTCACGATGGGGAGGGTGTGATGTCACGGTGGGGTGACGTCACCACGGGGGCGTGACGTCAGGATGGGTGACTGGGCGACGTCCTGATAGGGTGACATCCTGATGATGGAGGAGGGGGGAGGCGACCTCCTGCTGGGGGTGTGATGTCACGATGGGGGAGGGCGTGACGTCACAGTGGGGGTGACATCACCTCGGGGGTGTGACGTCATGGTGGGGCGACTGGGTGGCGTCCTGATGGGGTGAGGGGGTGACATCCTGTTGGGGGGGTGACGTCACGACGGGGGAGGGCGTGACGTCACAATGGGGGGGGGTGACATCACCACGGGGGCGTGGAGTCATGATGGGGGGCCGGATGGCGTCCTGATGGGGTGACATCCTGTTGGGCGTGTGACGTCACGATGGGGGAGGGTGTGACATCACAGTGGGGGGTGACATCACCTCGGGGGCGTGACGTCATGATGGGGCGACTGGGCGGCGTCCTGATGGGGCGACATCCTGTTGGGGCTGTGACGTCACGACGGGGGAGGGCGTGATGTCAGAATGGGGGTGACATCACCACGGGGCGTGACGTCATGGTGGGGCGACTGGGCGGCACCCTGATGGGGCGGCATCCTGTTGGGGGTGTGACGTCACGACGGGGGAGGGCGTGACTTCACAGTGGGGGGGTGACATCACCACGGGGGCGTGACGTCACGATGGGGGACCAGATTGAGTCCTGATGGCGTGAGGGGGTGACAGCCTGACGATGGAGGGTGGGGGGAGGCGACATCCTGTTGGGGGGGTGACCCCCCACGTCCCCCCCGTTGTGGCGTCGCGGTAGGGAAAGGTGACGTCACAACGGGGGTGACGTCACCATGGGGGAGGGGGCCCCCTGACCTCCCCCCCTTGACCCCTGACCCCCCCCCCAGCCACCAGCTGTCCTGCGAGGTGGAGGGGCCCGCGCTCAGCGAAGGGCCCGAGCCCCCCGCCCCGCGCTCCCTGCGGCCCACCCTCGTCATCACGCACTGCACAGAGTGAGTGTCGCCCCCCCCGACCCCCCCCAAAAATGGGGGGCGCTGGGTGGGAGGGGAGGGGGGGGGTCCCCGGCGACCCTCCTCCCCCCCCCACTTCCTGGCTCCCCCCCCGGCAGCCTCCTGAGCGTCGTCGGGGGTCCTTCGGCCTTGGCCTCGTGGGACAAGGCTGCCGCCATGCTGCAGGTGACCCCTGACCTCTGTCCCGACGGACCCCCGTCCTCCCCTCCTCCTCACGTGACCTCTCGACCTCCTGCTGACCCCCTCCGTCCCCCTCATTGCCCCCTCTCTGTCCCCCTCTCTCCTGACTGACCCCTCTCCCTCCCTGCTGACCTCTGACCTCTCTCCTGACCCCCCTCGCTGACCCCCGACCTCCCTCCCGTCCGACTCCTCTCTTTCTCCCTCCTCCTTGACCTCTGACCTCTCTCCTGACCCCCCTCGCTGACCCCCGACCTCCCTCCCGTCCGACTCCTCTCTTTCTCCCTCCTCCTTGACCCCTGACCTCTCTCCCGACCGGCCCGCCTTCCCTGACCTCTGACCCCTGACCCCCGCCTCTCTGTGTCCCCCCTCCCTCCCGTGCCGGCCCGCCCCGGGGCAGCAGCGGAAGTGGCCTTCGGCCTCCTCCTTGGACTCGGCGCTGGAGGGGACCCCGCCGCCCCCGGACCCCCAAGGAGGAGGAGGAGGAGGAGGAGGAGACCCCCGGGCCGGCCCGGCCGCCCTGGACCCCTCGACGCCAGGCCCGGGCCTGCGCGGGCACCGGCGATCGGCGTCGTGCGGGTGCCCGCTGGGCCGGGGGTCCCCCGGGGGGTCCCCGGGGGTCCAGGGGGGTCCCCGGGGGTCGGACGGCCGCATCGTCCGCGTCCGCATGGAGCTGGGACACGACGGGACCCTCTACAAGAGCCTGCTGGTCAGCACCCACACACCCGCCCCGACAGGGGGCGCCCCCCGGGGGGAGGGGGCGGGGGAGGGCGGGGACACCAGGGGGCGCTCGAGAGGTAGGGGGGCGTGAAAGGGCGGGGCCACCAGGGGGCGCCTGCCCCAGGGGGAGGGGGCAGGGAAAGGCCGGGGCCACCAGGGGGCGCCCGCCTGAGGGGGGAGGGGGCAGGGAAGGGCGCGGCCACCAGGGGGCGCCCGAGAGGGAGGGGGCATGAAAGGGCAGGGACACCAGGAGGCGCCTGCCCGAGGGGAAGGGGGGCACAAAAAGGCGGGGCCACCAGGGGGTGCCCAAAGGGGAGGGGGCAGGGAAGGGCGGGGCCACCAGGGGGCGCCCACCCGAGGGGGAGGGGGTAGGGAAGGGCGGGGCCACCAGGGGGCATCCGCCCGAGGGGAAGGGGGGGCAGGGAAGGGCGGGACCACCAGGGGGCGCCCAAGGGGAAAGGGGCAGGGAAAGGAGGGGCCACCAGGGGGCGCCCGAGGGGGGAGGGGGCAGGGTAGGGCGGGGCCAACAGGGGGCGCCTGCCCGAGGGGGAGGGGAGCAGGGAAGGGCAGGGCCACCAGGGGGCGCCTGAGGGGAAAGGGGCAGGGAAAGGAGGAGCCACCAGGGGGCGCCCGGGGGGGGGCAGGGAAAGGAGGAGCCACCAGGGGGCGCCCGAGGGGGGGGCAGGGAAGGGCAGGGCCACCAGGGGGCGCCCAAGGAGGAGGAGGCAGGGAAGGGCGAAGCCACTAGGGGGCTCCTGAGGGGGAGGGGGCAGGGAAAGGTGGGGCCAGCAGGGGGCGCCCACTCGAGGGGAAGGGTGGTAGGGAAAAGTGGGGCCACCAGGGGGCGTCCGCCCGAGGGGGAGGAGGCAGGGAAGGGCGGGGCCACCAGGGGGCGCCCGAGGGGGTAGGGGCAGGGAAGGGCGGGGCCACCGCGGGGCGCCCGCAAGGGGGGCCAAGGAAGGGCGGGGCTACCAGGGGGCGCCTGCCCGAGGGGAAGGGGGGCAGGGAAAGGTGGGGCCAACAGGGGGCGCCCGCCCGAGGGGGAGAGGCATGGGAGGGCGGAGCCACCAGGGGGCGCCCGCCCGAGGGGGAAGGGGGCAGGGAAAGGTGGGGCCAACAGGGGGCGCCCGCCCCAGGGGGAGGGGGAGGAGAGAGTGGGGCCACCAGGGGGCGCGGTCACAAGGGGAGGGGCCACAGGGGGAGGGACTGGAAGGGGCGGGGCCGTGGGAGGGCGGGGCTAAATGCGGCTGCGCGCGCAGGGGCGTGGTTAAAGGGGCGGTGCGCGCCAGGGCGGGGCTTGAGGGTGCTGCGCGCGGGGGGGCGTGGTTAAAGGGGCGGGGCGCGCAGGGGGCGTGGTTAAAGGGGCGGTGCGCGCAGGAGCGGGGATTGGAGAGTGCTGTGCGCGCACGGGGCGTGGTTAAAGGGGCGGGGCTAGAGAGTGCTGCGCGCGCACGGGGCGTGGTTAAAGGGGCGGTGCGCGCAGGGGGCGTGGTTAAAGAGGCGGCGCGCGCAGGGGGGCGTGGTTAAAGGGGCGGCTCGCGCAGGGGGCGTGGTTAAAGGGGCGCTGCGCGCAGGGGCGGGGCTAGAGAGTGCTGCGCGCGCACGGGGCGTGGTTAAGGGGGCGGTGCGCGCAGGGGGCGGGGCTATGTGGGCTGCGCGCGCAGGGGCGGGGCTGAGGAGGGCTGACGTTCATTCATTCAATCGTATTTATTGAGCGCTTATTGTACGCAGAGCACCGTACTAAGCGCTTGGGAAGTACAAGGCGGCAGCATAGAGAGACGTTCCCTACCCAACAACGGGCGCACAGTCTAGAGGGATAATAATAATGATGGCATTTGTTTTGGTTTTTTGTTTTGTTTTGTTTTTAGTGGCATTTATTAAGCGCTTACTATGTGCAAAGCACCGTTCTAAGCGCTGGGGGAGGATACAAGGTGATCAGTTTGTCCCACGGGGGGGTCTCACAGTCTTCATCCCCATTTTACAGATGAGGGAACTGAGGCCCAGAGAAGTGAAGTGATTCGCCCAAAGTCACGCAGCTGGCAACTGGCGGAGCCGGGATTCGAACCCAGCATCATCATCAATCGTATTTATTGAGCGCTTCCTATGTGCAGAGCACTGTACTAAGCGCTTGGGAAGTACAAATTGGCAACACATAGAGACAGTCCCTACCCAACAGTGGGCTCACAGTCTGAAAGGGAGAGACAGAGAACAAAACCAAACATGCTAACAAAATAAAATAAATAGAATAGATATGTACAAATAAAATAGAGTAATAAATATGTACAAACATATATACGTATATACAGGTTCCATGGGGCTTGCCTAATGGTGGGTAGGGACCGTCTCTGTATGTTACAAACTTGTTCTTCCCAAGCGCTTAGTAAGCAGCGTGGCTCAGTGGAAAGAGCCCGGGCTTTGGAGTCAGGGGTCATGGGTTTGAATCCCGGCTCTGCCAGCTGTCGGCTGTGTGACCGCGGACGAGTCACTTCACTTCCCTGGGCCTCAGTTCCCCCATCTGGAAAATGGGGATGAAGACTGTGATCCCCAAGTGGGACAACCTGATCACCTTGTATCCCCCGCCCCCAGCGCTTAGAACAGTGCTTTGCATATAGTAAGCGCTTAACAAATACCAACATTGTTATTATTATTCTCTGGGCCTCAGTTCTCTCATCTGTAAAATGGGGACGAAGACTGTGAGCCTCTCGGGGGACAACCTGATCTCCTTGGAACCTCCCCAGCGCTTAGAACAGTGCTTGGCACATAGTAAGCGCTTAATAAATGCCATCATCATTATTATTACAGTGCTCTGCGCAAGGTCAGCGCTCAATAAATACGACTTAATGAATGAATGAGCCCTTGCACACGGTCAGCGCTCAATAAATACGATTGAATGACTGAGCCCGCCCCTGGGTAGGGACCGTCTCTATATGTTGCCAACTTGTCCTTCCCAAGCGCTTAGTACAGTGCTCTGCACGCAGTAAGCGCTCAATAAATACGATTGAATGAATGAATGAATGAATGAACGAATGATTGCGCGCGCAGGGGGCGGGGATGGAGAAGGAATGATGCAGTCAGGGGCGTGGCTAGGGGCGTCCACGGGGCGTGACCGGAAGTGGGATGACGTATGAGGGCGGGGCAGGGGCGAATGACATGGGTGGGGGCGTGGCTAAGGGGTGTGCGCGTGCGCAGGGGAGGGGCCAGAAAGAGGATGACGTAAAAAGGGGCGGGGCCGCAAGGGGGTTGCGCGCATGGGCGGGGCTACAGGAACTGGGTGGGCGAGGCACGCATGCGCGTTCATGGCCTGGGTGGACAGCCCGAGGCATTTGTTGGTGGCTGAGCTGGGGGGGGGGGCCCGGATCATCATCATCAATCGTATTTATTGAGCGTTTACTATGTGCAGAGCAGTGTACTAAGCGCTTATGAATCCCCTCCCCCCATCCTCCCTCCTTTTTTTTTTCTCCCCCCCGGGGGTCGTTCAGGTGAGCAGCCAGGACAAGGCCCCGGGCGTGGTGCAGGCGGTGCTCAAGAAGAACAACCGCGACCCCGCCGACGCCCCCCAATATCAGCTCGTCCAGCTCCTGCCGGGGCGCCGAGGTGACTGTCCCAGGGCGGGGAGGGGGATGGAGGCCACCCCTCCATCGTATTCATGGAGCACTTGCAGTGTGCCACGTGTTCAGGCCACCGTCTGTATTGAGCACTTCCGGGGTGCAAGGCACTTCCGGCGTGCAGAGCATTCGGTCCATCGTTTATGTTGAACACTTCCGGTGTGCAGAGCATTCAGGCTGTCTTCTGTATTGAGCACTTCCGGTGTGCTGTGCGTTCAGGCCACCGCCTGTATTGAGCACTTCCGGTGTGCACAGCATTCGGTCCATCGTCTATGTTGAGCACTTACGGTGTGCGAAGCATTCAGTCTATCTTTTGTATTGAACACTTCCGGTATGCAGAGCATTTAGCCCATCGTCTGTATTGAGCACTTCCGGTGTGCAGAGCACTTCCGGTGTGCAGAGCATACAGTCCACCATCTGTTATGAACCCTTCCGGTGTGCATGGCACTTGACTAAGCCCAGGGGAGAGTCCAATACCACACTAAACAGCCGCGTTCCCTGCCCACAAGGAGCTCACGATCCTGGGTTTTCATCCCGGCCCCAATGCTGGTCGGCTGTGTGACCTTGGGCGAGTCACTTCGCTTCTCTGGGCCTCAGTCACCTCGTCAGGAAAATGGGGATGAAGACTGAGAAACCCACAGTCAGACCCCTTAAGCACTTACCAAATATGCTTTTTATTATCATTATACTTATTATCATTATTTCTGATATACTTATCGTTTTTATGCTTGCTATTGTCATGACTATAACATTTTCTTTTCCTTATTGTTGTCTTCTCATTCTCCTTGTTTATTTCTCATTCTTTTATCGCTCTTCTCTAAATTTTCGTTCCTCTTCTGGTCATTCTTCTTTTCCCTCTTCTGCTCCTTCACCTATTTCTTGTTCTTCTTTTCCATCTCATTCTTCTCCCCTCCTTCTCCTTCTTGTTCGCCTATTGTTCTTCTTGTTCCTCTGATCGTTCTTGTTCTTCTCCCCTCCTTCTCCTTCCTGAACTCCTTGTCCTTCTTGTTCGCCCATTTCTTGTTCTTCTTTCTCCTTCTCGTTCTTCCCTTACTCTCCTCCTTCTTGTTCGCCTATTTCTTGTTCTTCTTTTCCTTCTTCTTGTTCTCCTCCCCCTCCGCCCCCCTTCTCCTTCCTGCTTTTCCTCTTCTTCCTCCTCCTTCCTTCCTTCCGTCCTCGGCCCCGCTCCGCTTTGGCCGCGTCGGGGGGTCGTCCAGAGCTGGCCATCCCTCCCTCGGCCAACGTGTTCTACGCCATGGACGGCTCCAGCCTGGACTTCGTGCTGCGCCGCCGCCGACCTTCGAACCCGGCCGCGGCGGCCCCGACGCCGGCCCCGCACGACGCCCCGCACGACGGCCCCGGCGGGGGCTCCTTCCCCCGGATCAAGGCCACCGGACGGAAACTGGCCCGCGCCCTCTTCTGAGCAGGATTCGAACTCAGTACCCCGGTGGGGCGGATACAACGAAGGGCAACACAGGGGAGCCACTTCCGGCCACGCCCCCGGGAAAGCGCGGCAAATCGAGGTCACGTGAGACGTCATGGGCCCGCCCCTCGGGAAGCCTAGCTCACGTGGGGCGGGGGGCCTGTGCGCATGCGCACGACAGACGTCACGTGCGTTGTGGCGGGGCCCGCCCTTTCGGGAAGCGGAAGTCACGTGACAGCCCCCAGACCGGCTCTCTGCGCATGCGCGCCGTCGAAACCATTTGAGCAGATGGACGTCACGTGGGTCGTAGCGAGACCCGCCCTTCGGGAAGCCGACGTCACGTGAGCCAGGGCCCCCGGCGGCGCTCTGCGCGTGTGCGCGAACCCAGTCACGCGAGCAGATCCAAGTCACTTGGGCCGTGCCTAGACCTGCCTTTCGGGAAGCTGAAGTCACGTGAGCTCGGACGACCCTCCACGGCTCTATGCGCATGCGTGCCATCTAAGTCACGTGAGTCATGGCGAGCCCCGCCGTTCTGGAAGCCGAAGTCATGTGAGCTGGGGGCGCGTCCCTGTGCACGCGCACGATCCATGTCACGTGGTGACCCCCGCCTTTCGGAAAGACGAAGTCACGTGAGCTACTCCCCCCCCCCCGCAACGGCTCTCTGCGCATGTGCGCGATGCACATCACGTGCACAGATCCTCGGCACGTGGCGAGCCCCGCCCTTCGGGAAGCCCAAGTCACGCGAGATTGGGGCCCCCGCCGTCTGCGCATGCGCACGGACCAAGTCACGTGAGCCGCCGCGAGCCCCAGCCGCCGCTGGGCATGCGCGCGATCCGAGGCACGCGCGCCCCACCCGTCGGGAAGCCGAAGTGACGTCAGATAGAGCGGTGGGAGGGGCCGCGGGCTCCGTGCGCATGCGCGCGATACGCGTCACGTGGGCGGCAGCGTGCCCCGCCCCCTTCGAAGTCACGCGGGCCGCCGGAAGCCCCGCAAAACCGGAAGTGACGCGGCACGCTCCCAATTGGCGCCACGGCAACTGTTACCATGGCAACACTACTAAAGCCAACACTACCCCCACGCGCTGTCAATCAATCAATGGGACTTATTGGGTGCACAGCACTGTACTAGCCGCCCCCCTCCCCCCGGGGATGGTAGAGCACAGCGCTCTGCACACAGTAAGCACTCAATAAATAAATAATAAATACTCAATGAATTTTAACTGTGGTATTTGCGAAGCACTTCCTATAGTAACAGTGATGTCATCTGTGAGGCGCTTACTATGTGCCAAGCACTGTTCTAAGCACTGGGGAGGACACAGCGCGGCTCAGGGGCACGAGCCCGGGCTTTGGAGTCAGCGGTCGTGGGTTCAAATCCCGCCAACTGTCAGCTGGGTGACGTGGGGCAAGTCGCTTCACGTCTCTGGGCCTCAGTCCCCTCATCTGGAAAATGGGGATGAAGACTGGGAGCCCCCGCCCCGGGGGGGACAACCTGATCGCCTTGCGTCTACCCCAGTGCTTGGCACATAGTAAGTGCCTAATCATCAATCGTATTTATCATCAATCGTATTTATTGAGCGCTTACTGTGTGCAGGGCACTGTACTAAGCGCTTGGGAAGTACAAGTTGGCAACACATAGAGACGGTCCCTACCCACCAGTGGGCTCACAGTCTAAAAGGGGGAGACAGAGAACAGAACCAAACATACCAACAAAATAAAATAAATAGGATAGATATGTACAAGTAAAATAGAGTAATAAATATGTACAACCATATATATATATCATCATCAATCGTATTTATTGAGCGCTTACTATGTGCAGAGCACTGTACTAAGCGCTTGGGAAGTACGAATTGGCAACACATAGAGACAGTCCCTACCCAACAGCGGGCTCACAGTCTAAAAGGGGGAGACAGAGAACAAAACCAAACATACCAACAAAATAAAATAAATAGGATAGATATGTACAAGTAAAATAAATAGTAATAAATATGCACAACCATATATATGTATATATATACATTAATAAATGCCATTATGATGATGATGGTATTTGCTAAGTGCTATCGCGCCAAGCACTGTTCTACGCGCACTACGGAGGGATACACGATGATGATGATGTTGCTCTGCGTTTGTTAAGGCGCTTACTATGCGCCTTTTAGACTGTGAGCCCACTGTTGGGTAGGGACCGTCTCTCTACGTTGCCAACTTGTACTTCCCAAGCGCTTAGTACAGTGCTCTGCAGGCAGTAAGCGCTCAATAAATACGATTGATTGATTGCCAAGCACCGCTCTAAGCGTGGGGGAGGATACATGATGATGGTGGTATTTGGTAAGCGCCTACTCTGCGCCAAGCACTGTTCTGAGCACTGGGGGGGGGGGATACAAGGTGATCAGGTTGTCCCCCGGGGGGCTCCCGGTCTTCATCCCCATTTGACAGATGAGGAAACTGAGGCCCAGGGAAGTGACGCGACTCGCCCAGAGTCACCAAGCTGACAAGTGGCGGAGCCGGGATTAGAACCCATGGCCTTCGATTCCCGGGCCCGGGCGCTTTCCGACTTGTACTTCCCAAGCTTAGTCCAGTGTTAATAATAATAATGGTATTAGCTAAGCGCTTACTATGCTTGCTGATTATTATGAGAGCAATAATAATAATAATAATGGTATTAGTTAAGCGCTTACTATGCTTACTGCTTACTACGAGAGCAATAATAATAATGGTATTAAGCGCTTACTATGCTTACTGCTTACCATGAGAGCAATAATAATAATAATAATGGTATTAAGCGCTTACTATGCCTACTGCTTACTATGGGAGCAATAATAATAATAATAATCGTATTAGCTAAGCACTTACTATGCTTACTGTTTATTATGACAGCAATAATAATAATAATGGTATTAGGCGCTTACTATGCTTACTGCTTACTATGAGAGCAATAATAATAATAATGGTATTAAGCGCTTACTATGCTTACTGCTTACCATGAGAGCAATAATAATAATAATAATAATAATGGTATTAAGCGCTTACTATGCTTACTGCTTACTATGGGAGCAATAATAATAATAATAATCGTATTAGCTAAGCACTTACTATGCTTACTGTTTATTATGACAGCAATAATAATGATAATGGTATTAGTTAAGCACTTACTATGCTTACTGCTTACTATGAGAGCAATAATAATAATAATAATGGTATTAGTTAAGCGCTTACTATGCTTACTGCTTACTATGAGAGCAATAATAATCATAATAATAATGGTATTAAGCGCTTACTATGCTTATTGCTTACTATGAGAGCAATAATAATAATAATGGTATTAAGCGCTTACTATGCTTACTGCTTACTATGAGAGCAATAATAATTATAATAATAATGGTATTAAGCACTTACTATGCTTACTGCTTACTATGAGAGCAATAATAATAATAATAATCGTATTAGCTAAGCACTGACTATGCTTACTGCTTATTAGGAGAGCAATAATGATAATAATAATGGTATTATAACTCCAGCGCTCAGAACAGTGCTTAGACAAGCTTAGTCCAGTGCTCTGCACACAGTAAGCGCTCAATAAACGCAGCGGAAAGAGCCCGGGCTTCGGAGTCCGAGGTCCTGGGTTCAAATCCCGGCTCCGCCCCTTGCCAGCTTTGTGCCTTTGGGCGAGTCACTTCACTCCTCTGCGCCTCAGTTCCCTCATCCGTAAAATGGGGATTGACTGTGAGCCCCCCGTGGGACCTGATCACCTCGTATCCCCCCCAGCGCTTTAGGACAGTGCTTCGCACACAGTAAGCGCTTAACAAGTACCGTCATTATTATTATTATTATTATTAAATATGATTGAATGAAGGAGGCACGCTGCTTCTCTACTGTACTAAACGCCCCGGGGGGGAATCCAATCCCGTCGTATTTACCGGGCGCTTTCCGCGCGCAAAGCAATGGGGTGGACGCTGAATTTCCGAGCAGCCTCCCGCCAGTCGCGACCGATTTGGAGAGGGACGCAGCGGGGGAGAACCGTTGGGGTGATTTATTGGCCGCCCCCCCGGGGACCCGGCTTCACGAGGGGCCGACCCGGGGGTCAAGGGTCAAGGGTCGAGGGGTCGTCGGGGGGGTCAGGCCTTGGCCGGGCCTTGGGCCTGCGCCCGCTGAAAATCCTGCTGCAGCCTGGACAGGGTCTCCCGCTGGCGCTCCGCTTCGCCTTCCAACGTCTGCAGCTGAGCCTCGTAGCGCTTACTACAGCGGGGACACGGTGGGGACGCCCCCCGTTAGCCCCGGCCCCCTGGGCGCCGACATCGCTCTCCCCGCCCCGCTCGGACACCGGCGGCGGGACGATCCATCCAGCCCCCGTGGTGTTGCCAATCTGTACTTCCCAAGCGCTCAGTCCGGTGCTCTGCACGTAGTAAGCGCTCAATAAATACGATTGATTGACTGATTGATTGATCCCCCGACCGGGAATGATCGCTGTGATACTTGCTGAGCGCTCCCCCGGGGCCCGGTGCTGCGCTAAGCGCCGGGGTGGAGACGCGCCAACAGGGTCGGACCGAGGCCCGTGGGGCTCACGGTCTCCATCCCCGTAGCGATGATAATAATCGGGGTATTTGTTGAGTGCAATAATAATAATAATAATGGTATTAGTTAAGCGCTTAGTATGCTTACTATGACAGCAATAGTAATAATGATAATGGTATTAGTTAAGCGCTTAGTACGCTTACTGCTTACTATGACAGCAATAATAATAATAATAATGGTATTAGTTAAGCGCTTAGTACACTTGCTGCTTACTATGACAGCAATAATAATGATAATAATGGTATTAGTTAAGCGCTCAGTATGTTTACTGCTTCCTATGACAGCAATAATAATGATAATAATGGTTTTAGTTAAGCGCTTAGTACGCTTGCTGCTTACTATGACAGCAATAATAATGATAATAATGGTATTAGTTAAGCGCTTAGTATGTTTACTGCTTACTATGACAGCAATAATAATGATAATAATGGTATTAGTTAAGCGCTTAGTACGCTTACTGCTTACTATGACAGCAATAATAATGGTATTAGTTAAGCGCTTAGTATGTTTACTACTTACTATGACAACAATAATAATGATAATAATGGTATTAGTTAAGCGCTTACTATGCTTACTGCTTATTATGAGAGCAATAATAATGGTATTAGTTAAGCGCTTACTATGCTTACTGCTTACTATGACAGCAATAATAATAATAATAGTACTAGTTAAGTGCTTAGTATGCTTACTGCTTACTATGACAGCAATAATAATAACAATGGTTTTAGTTAAGCGCTTACTATGCTCACTGCTTATTATGAGAGCAATAATAATAATAATGGTATTAGTTAAGCGCTTAGTATGCTTACTGTTTACTACGACAGCAATAATAATAATGGTATTAGTTAAGGGCTTACTATGCTTACTGCTTACTATGAGAGCAATAATAATAATAATGGTATTAGTTAAGCAATTACCATGCTTACTGCTTACTATGAAAGCAATAATAATAATAATAATCATGGTCTTAGTTAAGTGCTTACTATGCTTACTATGACAGCAATAATAATAAAAGTGGTATTAATTAAGCACTTACTATGCTTACGGCTTACTATGAGAGCAATAATCATAATAATAATGGTATTAGTTAAGCACTTACTTTGCTTACTGTTTACTATGACAGCAATAATAATATTAATGATAGTTTTACTTAAGCGCTTAGTATGCTTACTGTTTACTATGACAGCAATAATAATAATAATGGTATTAGTTAAGCGCTTACTATGCTTACTGCTTACTATGAGAGTAATAATAATGATGATGGTATTAGTTAAACGCTTACTATGCTTACTGCTTACTATGAGAGCAATAATAATAATAGTATTAAGCGCTTACTATGCTTACTGCTTACTATGAGAGTAATAATAATGATGGTATTAGTTAAGCGCTTACTATGCTTACTGCTTACTATGAGAGCAATAATAATAATAATAATGGTATTAGTTAAGCGCTTACTGCTTACTATGAGAGCAATAATAATAATAATAATAGTATTAGTTAAGCGCTTAGTGTGCTTACTGTTTACTATAACAGCAATAATAATAATAATAATGGTATTAGTTAAGCACTTACTATGCTTCCTGCTTATTATGACAGCAATAATAATAATAATGGTATTATAATGGTATTATTACTCCAGTGCTCAGAACAGTGCTTGGCACCTAGTAAGCGCTTGACAAATACTATCATTACTATTATTATTACTATTATTATTAGTACTCCAGCGCTCAGAGCAGTGCTTGGCACCTAGTAAGCGCTTCACAAACACCATCATTACGTGTTGCCAATTTGTACTTCCCAAGCGCTTAGTACAGTGCTCTGCACCTAGTAAGCGCTCAATAAATACGATTGATTGACTGATTGACCATCAGGATTATTCCTCCAGCGCTCGGAACGGCGCCGGGCACCTAGTAAGCGCCCGACAAGCACCACCACTGTGATTATTCCGGGAAAGGAGGGGGCGGAGGGAGAGTGCGAGGGGCGTCCCCACCCCCGCCCCCGGGCCTGGGGGAGACGCCCCCCGCGCCCCCCGAACTCACATCTCGGCGGTGATGTAGTCCAGCCTCTTGCCCACGGTCACCCGGGCCTCGCCCAGCTCCTGCCTCACCAGCACGGGGCCCAGCAGCTTGTAGACGGCGTTGGAGGCGTCCAGCAGGGCCAGCTCCTGGGAGAGGGGCCGGATGTGAGTGTGATGGACGCCCCCCCCACCCCCCCAAACCCTCCGCAAAACCCCCTTCTTCTAGTCCCCCCCCCCCACCCCGATTTCAGAGAAGCAGCGTGGCTCGGCGGAGAGAGGCCGGGGGGTTCAAATCCCGGCTCCTTCGGACAAGTCGCTTCATCATCATCATCAATCAATCAATCAATCAATCGTATTTATTGAGCGCTTACTATGTGCAGAGCACTGTACTAAGCGCTTGGGAAGTACAAATTGGCGTCACATAGAGACGGTCCCTACCCAACAGTGGGCTCACAGTCTAAAAGGGGGAGACAGAGAACAGACCCAAACGTACCAACAAAATAAAATAAAAGAAAAATAAAAGAAAAATAAAAGAAATAATAAAATAAAATAAAAAAATAATAATAATAAAAAATAAAGATAAAAATAAAATAAAATAAAATCGTCTTTATTGAGCGCTGTACTAAGCGCTTCACTTCTCTGGGCCTCAGTTCCCTCATCTGTCAAATGGGGACGAAGACCCTGTATCTCCCCCAGCGCTTAGAACGGCGCCGGGCACCTAGTAAGCGCTTAACAAATACCCACATCATTATCAGGAAAGCAGCGCGGCTCAGCGGAAAGAGCCCGGGCTTTGGAGTCGGAGGTCGTGGGTTCGAATCCCGGCTCCGCCGCCTGCCAGCTGGGTGACTCTGGGCGGGTCACTTCACTTCTCTGGGCCTCAGTTCCCTCATCTGTCGAATGGGGGTGAGGACCGGGAGCCCCCCGTGGGACCACCCGATCACCTTGTAACCCCCCCAGCGCTCAGAACAGTGCTTGGCACATAGTAAGCGCTTAATAATTGCCCTCATTATAATTATTATTAACTTCTCTGAGCCTCAGTTCCCCCATCTGTCGAATGGGGATGAGGCCTGTGCACCCCTGGTGGGGCAACCTGATCACCTTGTAACCTCCCCAGCGCTTAGAACAGTGCTTGGCACATAGTAAGCACTTAATAAATGCCATCATCATCATTATTATTATTATTCACTTCTCCGGGCCTCAGTTCCCTCATCTGTCAAATGGGGATGAAGACCCCCGTGGGACAGCCTGATCACCTCGTCTCCTCCCCAGCGCTCAGAACAGTGCTCGGCACATAGTAAGCGCTTAATAAACGCCATCATTCTTCTTCTTCTTCCCTTCTCCAGGCCTCAGTTCCCTCATCTGTCAAATGGGGATGAAGACCCCCGTGGGACAGCCTGATCACCTCGTCTCCTCCCCAGCGCTCAGAACAGTGCTCGGCACATAGTAAGCGCTTAATAAACGCCATCATTCTTCTTCTTCTTCCCTTCTCCGGGCCTCAGTTCCCTCATCTGTCAAATGGGGATGAAGACCCCCGTGGGACGGCCTGATCACCTCGTCTCCTCCCCAGCGCTCAGAACAGTGCTCGGCACATAGTAAGCGCTTAATAAACGCCATCATTATTCTTCTTCTTCCCTTCTCCGGGCCTCGGTTCCCTCATCTGTCAAATGGGGATGAAGACCCCCGTGGGACAGCCTGATCACCTTGTATCCTCCCCAGCGCTCAGAACAGTGCTCGGCACATAGTAAGCGCTTAATAAACGCCATCATTATTCTTCTTCTTCACTTCCCTGGGCCTCAGTTCCCTCATCTGTCAAATGGGGATGAAGACCCCTGTGGGACAGCCTGATCACCTTGTATCCTCCCCAGCGCTCAGAACAGTGCTTGGCACATAGTAAGCACTTAATAAATGCCATCATTATTATTCTTCTTCCCTTCTCCAGGCCTCAGTTCCCTCATCTGTCAAATGGGGATGAAGACCCACGTGGGACACCCTGATCACCTCGTCTCCGCCCCAGCGCTCAGAACAGTGCTCGGCACATAGTAAGCGCTTAATAAACGCCATCATTATTATTATTCACTTCTCTGGGCCTCAGTTCCCTCATCTGTCAAATGGGGATGAAGACCCACGTGGGACAGCCTGATCACCCTGTATCCTCCCCAGCGCTCAGAACAGTGCTTGGCACATAGTAAGCGCTTAATAAACGCCATCATTATTCTTCTTCTTCCCTTCTCCGGGCCTCAGTTCCCTCATCTGTCAAATGGGGATGAAGACCCCCGTGGGACAGCCTGATCACCTTGTATCCTCCCCAGCGCTTAAAACAGTGCTTGGCACATAGTAAGCGCTTAATAAACGCCATCATTATTCTTCTTCTTCCCTTCTCCGGGCCTCAGTTCCCTCATCTGTCAAATGGGGATGAAGACCCCCGTGGGACAGCCTGATCACCTCGTATCCTCCCCAGCGCTCAGAACAGTGCTCGGCACATAGTAAGCGCTTAATAAACGCCATCATTATTCTTCTTCTTCACTTCCCTGGGCCTCAGTTCCCTCATCTGTCAAATGGGGATGAAGACCCCTGTGGGACAGCCTGATCACCTTGTATCCTCCCCAGTGCTCAGAACAGTGCTCGGCACATAGTAAGCACTTAATAAATGCCATCATTATTATTATTATTCACTTCTCCGGGCCTCAGTTCCCTCATCTGTCAAATGGGGATGAAGACCCCTGTGGGACAGCCTGATCACCTTGCATCCTCCCCAGCGCTCAGAACAGTGTTTGGCACATAATACGCGCTTAATAAACGCCATCATTATTATTCTTCTTCCCTTCTCCGGGCCTCGGTTCCCTCATCTGTCAAATGGGGATGAAGACCCCCGTGGGACAGCCTGATCACCTTGTATCCTCCCCAGCGCTCAGAACAGTGCTCGGCACATAGTAAGCGCTTAATAAACGCCATCATTATTATTCTTCTTCACTTCTCCGGGCCTCGGTTCCCTCATCTGTCAAATGGGGATGAAGACCCCCGTGGGACAGCCTGATCACCTTGTATCCTCCCCAGCGCTTAAAACAGTGCTTGGCACATAGTAAGCGCTTAATAAACGCCATCATTATTCTTCTTCTTCCCTTCTCCGGGCCTCAGTTCCCTCATCTGTCAAATGGGGATGAAGACCCCCGTGGGACAGCCTGATCACCTCGTCTCCTCCCCAGCGCTCAGAACAGTGCTCGGCACATAGTAAGCGCTTAATAAACGCCATCATTATTCTTCTTCTTCCCTTCTCCGGGCCTCAGTTCCCTCATCTGTCAAATGGGGATGAAGACCCACGTGGGACAGCCTGATCACCTCGTATCCTCCCCAGCGCTTAGAACAGTGCTCGGCACATAATAAGCGCCTAATAAACGCCATCACTATTATTATTCACTTCCCTGGGCCTCAGTTCCCTCATCTGTCAAATGGGGATGAAGACCCACGTGGGACACCCTGATCACCTTGTATCCTCCCCAGCGCTCAGCACATAGTAAGCGCTTAATAATCGCCATCGTTATTATTCTTCTTCCCTTCTCCGGGCCTCAATTCCCTCATCCGTCAAATGGGGATGAGGCCCGTGAGCCCCACGGGGGACAAGCCGATGACCTCACATCTCCCCCAGCGCTCAGAACAGTGCTCGGCACGTAGTAAGCGCTCACCAAATACCCACATCATTATTATTATTATGATTATTATTGTTATTTTCGCTCACCTCCTTGACGATGTTGTTCTCGGTGAGCTGGGCCTCCAGCTTCTGCCTGCTGGCCATGGACTTGCTCAGATCTGGGGGGGCAAGGAGGGGAAGGGGGTGGGTTTTTGGGGGGTCTTTGGGGAGACACCCCCGGGGGGTCTTTTTTGGGGGGGGTCCCGGGGGAGACGACCACCGACCTTTCTGCAGCTGCTGATACTTCTGCACCTCGCCCTGCAGCTTCTTCTGAATCGCGTCGGCCATGGCGGGGCCTGCGGGGTGGGGGAGACCGTCGTCCGGGGACGTCTACGACCTCTCCATCCCCCCCATCTTACCTCCTTCCCTTCCCCACAGCACCTGGATATACGTTTGTACATATTTATCACTCTATCTTTATTTATTTTACTTGTACATATCGATTCTATTTATTTGATTTTGTTAGCACGTTCGGTTTGGTTCTCCGTCTCCCCCTTTTAGACCGGGAGCCCGCTGTTGGGTAGGGATCGTCTCTATATGTTGCCAGCTTGTACTTCCCAAGCGCTTAGTACAGTGCTCTGCACACAGGAAGCGCTCAATAAATACGACTGATCGATTGATTGTCTCTAGATGTTGCCGACTTGGACTTCCCAAGCGCTTAGTCCAGTGCTCTGCACACAGGAAGCGCTCAATAAATACGATTGATCGATTGATTGTCTCTAGATGTTGCCGACTTGGACTTCCCAAGCGCTTAGTCCAGTGCTCTGCACACAGGAAGCGCTCAATAAATACGACTGATCGATTGATTGTCTCTAGATGTTGCCGACTTGGACTTCCCAAGCGCTTAGTCCAGTGCTCTGCACACAGGAAGCGCTCAATAAATACGATTGATTGTCTCTATATGTTGCCGACTTGGACTTCCCAAGCGCTTAGTCCAGTGCTCTGCACACAGGAAGCGCTCAATAAATACGACTGATCGATCAATACAATGATGATGATCATTATCAATACAATTATTATTATTATTATGATTATCCCCCACCGTTTCGAACAGTGCTTGGCACACAGTAAATGCTTAATCAATACCATTGCGATGATGATGATTATCATTACAATGATGATGATGAATATCAATACAATTATTATCATGATGATGATTATCCCCCACCATTTCGAACACAGCTTGGCACACAGTAATTGCTTAATGAATACAATGATGATGATAATGATTATCAATACAATGATGATTATTATCAATACAATTATTGTTATTATTATGATTATCCCCCACCGTTTCGAACAGTGCTTGGCACACAGTAACTGCTTAGTCAATACAATGATGATGCTGATGATTAGCAATACAATGATGATGATGAATATCAAGACAATTATGATGATGGTGATGATGATGATTATCCCCCACTGTTTCGAACAATGCTTGGCACACAGTAAATGCTTAATCAATACAATTGTGATGATGATGATGATGATTATCAATACAATGATGATGATGAATATCAATACAATTATTATCACGATGATGATTATCCCCCACCGTTTCGAACAGTGCTTGGCACACAGTAAATGCTTAATCAATACCATTGCGGTGATGATTATCATTACAATGATGATGATGAATATCAATACAATTTTTATCATGATGATGATTATCCCCCACCATTTCGAACAGTGCTTGGCACACAGTAATTGCTTAATGAATACAATGATGATGATGATTATCAATACAATGATGATTATTATCAATACAATTATTGTTATTATTATGATTATCCCCCACCGTTTTGAACAGTGCTTGGCACACCGTAAATGCTTAATCAATACCGTTGTGATGATGATTATCATTACAATGATGATGATGAATATCAATACAATTATTATCATGATGATGATTATCCCCCACCGTTTCGAACAGTGCTTGGCACACAGTAATTGCTTAATCAATACAATGATGATGATGATTATCAATACAATGATGATGATGATGATGATGATTATCCCCCACCGTTTCGAACAGTGCTTGGCACACAGTAATTGCTTAATCAATACAACGATGATTATCAATACAATGATGATGATGAATATCGATACAATTATTATGATGATGATGATGATCCCCCACCGTTTCGAACAGTGCTTGGCACACAGTAATTGCTTAATCAATACAATGATGATGATGAATATCAATACAATTATGATGATGATGATGATGATTATCCCCCACCGTTTCGAACAGTGCTTGGCACACAGTAATTGCTTAATCAATACAATGATAATTATCAATACAATGATGATGATGAATATCGATACAATTATTATGATGATGATGATTATCCCCCACCGTTTCGAACAGTGCTTGGCACACAGTAATTGCTTAATCAATACAATGATGATGATGAATATCAATACAATTATGATGATGATGATGATGATTATCCCCCACCGTTTCGAACAGTGCTTGGCACACAGTAATTGCTTAATCAATACAATGATAATTATCAATACAATGATGATGATGAATATCGATACAATTATTATGATGATGATGATTATCCCCCACCGTTTCGAACAGCGCTTGGCACACAGTAATTGCTTAATCAATACAATGATGATGATGAATATCAATACAATTATGATGATGATGATGATGATTATCCCCCACCGTTTCGAACAGTGCTTGGCACACAGTAATTGCTTAATCAATACAATGATAATTATCAATACAATGATGATGATGAATATCGATACAATTATTACGATGATGATGATGATCCCCCACCGTTTCGAACAGCGCTTGGCACACAGTAATTGCTTAATCAATACAATGATGATGATGAATATCAATACAATTATGATGATGATGATGATGATTATCCCCCACCGTTTCGAACAGTGTTTGGCACACAGTAATTGCTCAATCCATACAATTACGATGATGATGGTTATCAATACAATGATGATGTTGATCAGTACAATAATAATAATATTGTTGTTATTATTATTATTCTTATGATCCTCCCCCTCCCCCCGTTGGGCCGAGGGCCGTCACTCACGCGGCTCCGCAGAGCAGGACGACCCCGGAAGTAGAAGCCTTGGGGGGGGGGGCTGACCCGGAAGTGCTTCCGCGGGGACCGGAAGTGCTGCCCCCTGCCCGGGGCACGCTGGGAAATGCGGGTCCCAAAGCCACACTCCTCATCATCTCGTGATGGGATTTGTCTAGCTCCCACTAATATTTATTTATTACTCTATTTATCTCATTTGTACACATTCTATTTTATTTGATTAATATGTTTCGTTTCGTTGCCTCATCCAACATGGCGGGCGGGACACTTCCGGTGGGGCCGCGCCCGCCCCCCTCCCCCGCGAGATCCGGCCCCTCTGCGCATGCGCCTTCCACCAGGTGGGGAAGGAAGGGCGGGGACCGGAAGTGCTGTCCCCTGCCGGGGCACGCTGGGAAATGCGGGTCCAAACGCCACACTCCTCATCATCTCCTGATGGTATTTGTCTAGCTCCCACTAATATTTATTTATTACTCTATTTATTGCATTTTTATTTTATTTGGTTGACATGTTTCGTTTTGTGGCCTCATACAACATGGCGGGCGGGACACTTCCGGTGGGGCCGCGCCCGCCCCCCCACGCGAGATCCGGCCCCTCTGCGCATGCGCCTTCCACCTGGTGGGGAAGGAAGGGCGCTCCCTTATCCAACAGGCGGGCGGGACACTTCCGGTGAGGCCGCGCCAGCCCCCCCCTCGAGATCCGGCCCCTCTGCGCATGCGCCTTCCACCTGGTGGGGGGAAGGAAGGGCGCTCCCTTATCCAACATGGTGGGCGGGACACTTCCGGTGTGGCCGCGCCCGCCCCCCCCCACGTGAGATCCGGCCCCTCTTCGCAAGCGCCTCCTCCTGGTGGGGGAAGGAAGGGCGCTCCCTCATCCAACATGGCGGACGGGGGCCTTCCGGTGGGGCCACGCCCGCCCCCCCCACGCGTGATCCGGCCCCTCTGAGCATGCGCCTTCCACTAGGTGGGGGAAGGAAGGGCGTTCCCTCATCCAACATGGCGGGCTGGACACTTCCGGTGGGGCCGCGCCCTCCCTCTCACGCGAGATCCGGCCCCTCTGCGCATGCGCCTTCCACCTGGTTGGGGGGGAAGGAAGGGCGCTCCCTCATCCAACATGGCGGACGGGGGCCTTCCGGTCGGGCGAGGCTCGGCCCCCGCCTGTGATTGGCCGGCGGCCTCGGCGCTTCCGGTTCCGGCTCCCTCGGGGGCAACTTCCGGCGGCGTCCCCCCCCCCCCGGCCGACTCGTTCTGCCGAGTGGGGCGCCGGCACGTGGAGCCCCCCCCAACGCGCCGCGGCGACCGGAAACGGAACCGGAACCGGAAACAGAACCGGAAGCAGAACCATGAACCGCGCCAAGAAGCAGGTGGGGGTCTGGGGGAGGGGGCAGGAGGGGCTGACAGCTCCCCTCCCCCCTCTTTTTTAATAATAGCAATAATAATAATAATAATGGCATTTATTAAGCGCTTACTATGTGCCAAGCACTGTTCTAAGCGCTGGGGAGGTAACAAGGTGATGAGGTTGTCCCACGTGGGGCTCACAGGCTTCATCCCCATTTTACAGATGAGGGAACTGAGGCCCAGAGGAGCGAAGTGACTTGCCCAAAGTCACACAGCTGACAATTGGCAGAGCCGGGATTCGAACCCAGGACCTCCGACTCCAAAGCCCGGGCTCTTTCCTCTGAGCCACGCTGCTTCTCAATAATAATAATAATAATAATAATAATAATAATAATAATAATGGTATTTATTAAGCGCTTAGTATGTGCAAAGCACTGTGCTAAGCGCTGGAGAAACTACAGGGTGATCAGGTTGTCCCACGGGGGGCTCACAGTCTTCATCCCCATTTTACAGATGAGGGAACTGAGGCCCAGAGAAGTGAAGTGACCGGCCCAAAGTCACCCAGCTAAGTGGCGGAGCCGGGATTCGAACCCACGACCTCCGGCTCCAAAGCCCAGGCTCTTTCCTCTGAGCCACGCTGCTTCTCAATAATAATAATAATAATAATGGTATTTATTAAGCGCTTAGTATGTGCCAAGCACTGTTCTAAGCGCTGGGGAGGTTACAGGGTGATGAGGTTGTCCCACGTGGGGCTCCCAGTCTTCATCCCCATTTTACAGATGAGGGAAATGAGGCCCAGAGAAGGGAAGTGACCGGCCCAAAGTCACCCAGCTAAGTGGCGGAGCGGGATTCGAACCCACGACCTCCGGCTCCAAAGCCCGGGCTCTTTCCTCTGAGCCACGCTGCTTCTCAATAATAATAATAATGGTATTTATTAAACCTTTAGTATGTGCAAAGCACTGTTCTAAGCGCTGGAGAAACTACAGGGTGATCAGGTTGTCCCACGGGGGGCTCACAGTTTTCATCCCCATTTTCCAGATGAGGTCACTGAGGCCCGGAGAAGTGAAGTGACCGGCCCAAAGTCACCCAGCTGACAAGTGGCGGAGTCGGGATTCGAACCCAGGACCTCCAACTCCAAAGCCCGGGCTCTTTCCTCTGAGCCACGCTGCTTCTCAATAATAATAATAATAATAATGGTATTTATTAAGCGCTTAGTATGTGCCAAGCACTGTTCTAAGCGCTGGAGAAACTACAAGGTGATCAGGTTGTCCCACGGGGGGCTCACAGTCTTCATCCCCATTTTGCAGATGAGGTCACTGAGGCCCAGAGAAGTGAAGTGACCGGCCCAAAGTCACCCAGCTGACAAGTGGCAGAGCCGGGATTCGAACCCATGACCTCCAACTCCAAAGCCCAGGCTCTTTCCTCTGAGCCACGCTGCTTCTCAATAATAATAATAATAATAATAATGGTATTTATTAAGCGCTTAGTATGTGCCAAGCACTGTCCTAAGCGCTGCTGAGGTAACAAGGTGATCGGGTTGTCCCACGGGGGGCTCCCAGTCTTCATCCCCATTTTCCAGATGAGGTCACTGAGGCCCAGAGAAGTGAAGTGACTTGCCCAAAGTCACCCAGCTGACAATTGGCGGAGCCGGGATTCGAACCCACGACCTCTGACTCCAAAGCTCGGGCTCTTTCCACTGAGCCACGCTGCTATGATGATGCTAATAATGATGATAATGATGATAATAGTAATAATATACCCCCATTTTAATAATAATAATAGTAATGATGCTGCCAACTTGTCCTTCCCAAGCGCTTAGCACAGCGCTCTGCCCACAGTAAGCGCTCAATAAATACTTTTGAGTGAGTGAATGAATAATGGTGATGGCGTTTGTTAAGCGCTTACGAGGTGCCAAGCACTGTGCTAAGCGCTGGGGAGGTGACAAGGTGATGAGGTTGGCCCACGGGGGGCTCACAGTCATCATCCCCATTTTAATAATAATAATAATAATAATGATGGCATTTGTTAAGCGCTTACTAGGTGCCAAGCACTGTGCTAAGCGCCGGGGAGGTGACGAGGTGATCAGGTTGGCCCACGTGGGGCTCACGGTCTTCATCCCCATTTTAGTAATAATAATGATGGCGTTTATTAAGCGCATACTAGGTGTCAAGCACTGTTCTAAGCGCTGGGGAGGTGACAAGGTCATCAGGTTGGTAAAAATGATGGCATTTATTAAGCGCTTACTATGCACAAAGCACTGTTCTAAGCGCTGGGGAGGTGACAAGGTGATCAGGTTGTTAAAAATGATGGCATTGATTAAGCGCTTACTATGTGCCAAGCACTGTTCTGAGCGCTGGGGAGCTTACAAGGTGATGAGGTTGTCCCACGGGGGGTCACAGTCTTCATCCCCATTATAATAATAATAATAATAATAATGGCATTTATTAAGCGCTCACTGTTTGCCAAGCACTGTTCTAAGCGCTGGGGAGGTTACAGGGTGATCAGGTTGTCCCACGGGGGGCTCACAGGCTTCATCCTCACATTAATAATAATAACGTTATTATAATGTTGATAATAATGTAATTATTATATTAATAAGAATGATGATGGCATTTATTAAGCGCTTACTAGGTGCCAAGCACTGTGCTAAGCGCTGGGGGAGGTTACAGGGTGATCGGGTTGTCCCACGGGGGGCTCACAGTCTTCATCCCCATTTTAATAATAATAATGATGGCGTTTATTAAGCGCTTACTAGGTGCCCAGCACTGTGCTAAGCACTGGGGAGGTGACAAGGTGATCAGCTTGTCCCACGGGGGGCTCACAGTCTTCATCCCCATTTTAATAATAATAATGATGGCATTTGTTAAGCGCTTACTATGTGCCAAGCACTGTTCTAAGCGCTGGGGAGGTTACAAGATGATCAGGTTGGTAATAATGATGGCGTTTATTAAGCGCTTACTATATGCCCAGCACTGTTCTAAGCGCCGGGGAGGTGACAAGATGATCAGGTTGGCCCACGGGGCGCTCACAGTCTTCATCCCCATTTTAATAATAATAATGATGGCATTTATTAAGCGCTTACTAGGTGCCAAGCACTGTACTGAGCGCTGGGGAGGTGACAAGGTGATCAGGTTGTCCCACATGGGGCTCACAGTCTTCATCCCCATTTTAATAATAATAATGATGGCGTTTGTTAAGCGCTTACTAGGTGCCAAGCACTGTTCTAAGCGCTGGGGAGGTTACAGGGTGATCAGGTTGTCCCACGGGGGGCTCACAGGCTTCATCCTCACATTAATAATAATAATGTTATTATAATGTTGATAATAATGTAATAATAGTTATTATATTGATAATAATAATGATGGCATTTATTAAGCGCTTACTAGGTGCCAAGCACTGTTCTAAGCGCTGGGGAGGTGACAAGGTCATCAGGTTGTCCCCCACTTTTCATCCCCATTTTAATAATAATAATAATGATGGTATTTATTAAGCGCTTACTAGGTGCCAAGCACTGTGCTAAGCGCCGGGGAGGTGACAAGGTGATCAGGTTGCCCCACGGGGGGCTCACAGTCTTCATCCCCATTTTAATAATAATAACAATAATAATAATGATGGGGTTTATTAAGCGCTTACTATGTGCCAAGCACTGTTCTAAGCGCCGGGGAGGTTACAGGGTGATCGGGTTGTCCCATGGGGGGCTCACAGTCTTTATCCCCATTTTAATAATAATAATGGTGGCGTTTATTAAGCGCTTACTATGTGCCAAGCACTGTTCTAAGCGCTGGGGAGGTTACAGGGTGATCGGGTTGTCCCACGGGGGGCCTCACAGTCTTCACCCCCATTTTAATAATGAAAACGATGGCGTTTATTAAGCGCTTACTATGTGCCAAGCACTGTGCTAAGCGCTGGGGAGGTTACAGGGTGATCGGGTTGTCTCACGGGGGGCTCACAGGCTTCATCCTCACATTAATGATAATAATGTTATTATAATGTTAATGATAATATAATAATTAATTACTATATTATTAATAATAATAATGATGGCATTTATTAAGTGCTTTCTACGTGCCAAGCACTGTGCTAAGCGCCGGGAAGGTGACAAGATGATCAGGTTGTCCCACGGGGGGCTCACAGTCTTCAACTCCATTTTAATAATAATAATAATGATGGCATTTATTAAGCGCTTACTATGTGCCAAGCACTGTGCTAAGCGCTGGGGAGGTGACAAGGTTATCAGGTTGTCCCACGGGGGGCTCACAGTCTTTATCCCCATTTTAATAATAATAATGATGGCGTTTATTAAGCGCTTACTAGGTGCCAAGCACTGTGCTAAGCGCTGAGGAGGTGACAAGGTGATCAGGTTGTCCCACGGGGGGCTCACAGGCTTCATCCCCATTTTAATAATGAAAACGATGGCGTTTATTAAGCGCTTACTATGTGCCAAGCACTGTGCTAAGCGCTGGGGAGGTTACAGGGTGATCGGGTTGTCTCACGGGGGGCTCACAGGCTTCATCCTCACATTAATGATAATAATGTTATTATAATGTTAATGATAATATAATAATTAATTACTATATTATTATTAATAATAATGATGGCATTTATTAAGTGCTTACTACGTGCCAAGCACTGTGCTAAGCGCCGGGAAGGTGACAAGATGATCAGGTTGTCCCACGGGGGGCTCACAGTCTTCAACTCCATTTTAATAATAATAATAATGATGGCATTTATTAAGCGCTTACTATGTGCCAAGCACTGTGCTAAGCGCTGGGGAGGTGACAAGGTTATCAGGTTGTCCCACGGGGGGCTCACAGTCTTTATCCCCATTTTAATAATAATAATGATGGCATTTATTAAGCGCTTACTAGGTGCCAAGCACTGTGCTAAGCGCTGAGGAGGTGACAAGGTGGTCAGGTTGTCCCACGGGGGGCTCACAGGCTTCATCCCCATTTTAATAATGAAAACGATGGCGTTTATTAAGCGCTTACTATGTGCCAAGCACTGTGCTAAGCGCTGGGGAGGTTACAGGGTGATCGGGTTGTCTCACGGGGGGCTCACAGGCTTCATCCTCACATTAATGATAATAATGTTATTATAATGTTAATGATAATATAATAATTAATTACTATATTATTATTAATAATAATGATGGCATTTATTAAGTGCTTACTACGTGCCAAGCACTGTGCTAAGCGCCGGGAAGGTGACAAGGTGATCAGGTTGTCCCACGGGGGGCTCACAGTCTTCAACTCCATTTTAATAATAATAATAATGATGATGGCATTTATTAAGCGCTTACTATGTGCCAAGCACTGTGCTAAGCGCTGGGGAGGTGACAAGGTTATCAGGTTGTCCCACGGGGGGCTCACAGTCTTTATCCCCATTTTAATAATAATAATGATGGCGTTTATTAAGCGCTTACTAGGTGCCAAGCACTGTGCTAAGCGCTGAGGAGGTGACAAGGTGATCAGGTTGTCCCACGGGGGGCTCACAGTCTTCATTCCCATTTTAATAATAATAATGTTATTATAATGTTAATGGCAATATAATAATAAGTAATTATGATAATAATAACAACAATGGCATTTATTAAGCGCTTACTAGGTGCCAAGCACTGTGCTAAGCGCTGGGGAGGTGACAGGGTGATCGGGTTGTCCCACATGGGGCTCACAGTCTTCATCCCCATTTTAATAATAATAATGATGGCCTTTATTAAGCGCTTACTAGGTGCCAAGCACTGTACTAAGCGCTGGGGGAGATTCCGGGTCATCAGGTTGTCCCACGGGGGGCCCACAGTCGTGATGGACTGTGTTGTTGCCAACTCGTCCTTCAATCAATCAATCAATCAATCGTATTTATTGAGCGCTTACTATGTGCAGAGCACTGTACTAAGCGCTGTACTAAGTCCGTCCCAAGCGCTTAGTCCAGTGCTGTGCACGTAATAAGCGCTCAGTTCACTCACCCATGCAGTCGTATTGGTCGAGCGCTTACTGTGTGCAGGGCACTGGACTAAGCGCTCGGGAAGTCCAAGCTGATAAATATAAATTAATGAAGGACGGGAGAGGGGGGTGACGTCGTGAGGGGGGACGGGAGGCGCTCAGTATGATGTCGAGGCTATTGTTTGACTCCCTCTCCTGTCTCTCTTTTCCCTCCCGCAGAGACCCAGGCGGTACTGGGAGGGAGACGCCGCCGACCCCCCAAAATCATCCGAGGTGAGACCCGGGGCAGGACTTGAGGACTTTTTAGGCGCTTAGTACAGTGTCCCGCACCCAGTAGGCGCTCCATAAGTACGGTTGAATGAATAATAATGATAACGATGGCATTTATTGAGCGCTTACTCCGTGCCGAGCACCGTCGTCATCCCCATTTTCCAGATGAGGGAACTGAGGCCCAGAGAGGAGTAATGATAAGGATGGCATTTATTGAGCGCTTACTCCGTGCCGAGCACAGTCGTCATCCCCGTTTTCCAGATGAGGGAACTGAGGCCCAGAGAGTAATACTGATAAGGATGGCATTTATTGAGCGCTGACTCCGTGCCGTAGTCGTCATCCCCATTTTCCAGATGAGGGAACTGAGGCCCAGGGAGTAATAATGGTAACGATGGCATTTACTGAGCGCTTACTCTGTGCCGATCACAGTCGTCATCCCCATTTCCCAGATGAGGGAACTGAGGCCCAGAGAGTAATAATGATAATGATGGCATTTATTGAGCGCTTACTCTGTGCCATAGTCATCGTCCCCATTTTCCAGATGAGGGAACTGAGGCCCAGAGAGTAATGATGATAAGGATGGCATTTATTGAGCGCTTACTCCGTGCCGAGCAGGGTCGTCATCCCCATTTTCCAGATGAGGGAACTGAGGCCCAGAGAGGAATAATGATAACGATGGCATTTATTGAGCGCTTACTCCGTGCCGAGCACCGTCGTCATCCCCATTTTCCAGATGAGGGAACTGAGGCCCAGAGAGTAATATTAATAAAGATGGCATTTATTGAGCACTTACTCCGTGCCAAACACAGTCGTCATCCCCATTTTCCAGATGAGGGAACTGAGGCCCAGAGAGTCATAAGGATAAGGATGGCATTTACTGAGCGCTTACTCCGTTGTCGAGCACAGTCTTCATCCCCATTTTCCAGATGAGGGAACTGAGGCGCAGAGAGTCATACTGATAAGGATGGCATTTATTGAGCGCTTACTCTGTGCCATAGTCGTCATCCCCATTTTCCAGATGAGGGAACTGAGGCCCAGAGAGTAATAATGGTAACGATGGCATTTATTGAGCGCTTACTCTGTGCCATAGTCGTCATCCCCATTTTCCAGATGGGGGAACTGAGGCCCAGAGAGTAATAATGATAAGGATGGCATTTATTGAGCGCTTACTCCGTGCCAAGCACAGTCATCATCCCCATTTTCCAGATGAGGGAACTGAGGCCCAGAGAGTCATAATGATAAGGATGGCATTTATTGAGCGCTTACTCTGTGCCGAGCACAGTCGTCATCCCCATTTTCCAGATGAGGGAACTGAGGCCCAGAGAGTAATATTAATAAAGATGGCATTTATTGAGCACTTACTCTGTGCCATGTTCGTCATCCCCATTTTCCAGATGAGGGAACTGAGGCCCAGAGAGTAATAATGGTAACGATGGCATTTATTGAGCGCTTACTCTGTGCCATAGTCGTCATCCCCATTTTCCAGATGGGGGAACTGAGGCCCAGAGAGTAATAATGGTAACGATGGCATTTATTGAGCGCTTGCTCCGTGCCGAGCACCGTCGTCATCCCCATTTTCCAGATGAGGGAACTGAGGCCCAGAGAGTGATAAGGATGGCATTTATTGAGCGCTTACTCCATGCCGAGCACCGTCGTCATCCCCATTTTCCAGATGAGGGAACTGAGGCCCAGAGAGTAATAATGGTAAGGATGGCATTTATTGAGCGCTTACTCCGTGCCGAGCACAGTCGTCATCCCCATTTTCCAGATGAAGGAACTGAGGCCCAGAGAGTCATAATGATAAGGATGGCATTTATTGAGCGCTTACTCCGTGCCGAGCACAGTCGTCATCCCCATTTTCCAGATGAGGGAACTGAGGCCCAGAGAGTAATAATGGTAAGGATGGCATTTATTGAGCGCTTACTCCGTGCCGAGCACAGTCGTCATCCCCATTTTCCAGATGAGGGAACTGAGGCCCAGAGAGTAATAATGATAAGGATGGCATTTACTGAGCGCTTACTCTGTGCCGAGCACAGTCGTCATCCCCATTCTCCAGATGAGGGAACTGAGGCCCAGAGAGTAATAATGATAACGATGGCATTTATCGAGCCCTGACTCGGTGCCGAGCACAGTCGTCCTCCCCATTTTCCAGATGAGGGAACTGAGGCCCAGAGAGGAATAATGATAAGGATGGCATTTATTGAGCGCTTACTCGGTGCCGAGCACAGTCTTCATCCCCATTTTCCAGATGAGGGAACTGAGGCCCAGGGAGTAATATTAATAAAGATGGCATTTATTGAGCGCTTGCTCTGTGCCATAGTCGTCATCCCCATTTTCCAGATGAGGGAACTGAGGCCCAGAGAGTAATATTGATAAGGATGGCATTTATTAAGCGCTTACTCCATGCCAGTTACAGTCGTCATCCCCATTTTCCAGATGAGGGAACTGAGGCCCAGAGAGTAATAATGGTAACGATGGCATTTATTGAGCACTTACTCTGTGCCAAGCACAGTCGTCATCCCCATTTTCCAGATGAGGGAACTGAGGCCCAGAGAGTAATAATGATAAGGATGGCATTTATTGAGCGCTTACTCCGTGCAGAGCACAGTCTTGATCCCCATTTCCCAGATGAGGGAACTGAGGCCCAGAGAGTAATAATGATAATGATGGCATTTATTGAGCGCTTACTCTGTGCCATAGTCGTCGTCCCCATTTTCCAGATGAGGGAACTGAGGCCCAGAGAGTCATAATGATAAGGATGGCATTTATTGAGCGCTTACTCTGTGCCGAGCGCAGTCATCATCCCCATTTTCCAGTTGAGGGAACTGAGGCCCAGAGAGTAATAATGATAAGGATGGCATTTACTGAGCGCTTACTCTGTGCCATAGTCGTCGTCCCCATTTTCCAGATGAGGGAACTGAGGCCCAGAGAGTAATAATGATCAGGATGGTATTTATTGAGCACTTACTCTGTGCCACAGTCGTCATCCCCATTTTCCAGATGAGGGAACTGAGGCCCAGAGAGTAATATTAATAAAGATGGTATTTATTGAGCGCCTACTCTGTGCCGTAGTCGTCATCCCCATTTTCCAGATGAGGGAACTGAGGCCCAGAGAGTAATATTGATAAGGATGGCATTTATTGAGCGCTTACTCCATTCCAATTACAGTCGTCATCCCCATTTTCCAGATGAGGGAACTGAGGCCCAGAGAGTAATAATGGTAAGGATGGCATTTATTGAGCGCTTACTCCGTGCCGAGCACAGTCGTCATCCCCATTTTCCAGATGAGGGAACTGAGGCTCAGAGAGTAATAATGGTAACGATGGCATTTATTGAGCGCTTACTCTGTGCCACGTTCGTCATCCCCATTTTCCAGACGAGGGAACTGAGGCCCAGAGAGTAATATTAATAAGGATGGCATTTATTGAGCGCTTACTCTGTGCCGTAGTCGTCATCCCCATTTTCCAGATGAGGGAACTGAGGCCCAGAGAGTAATATTAATAAGGATGGCATTTATTGAGCGCTTACTCTGTGCCGTAGTCGTCATCCCCATTTTCCAGATGAGGGAACTGAGGCCCTGAGAATAATAATGATAAGGATGGCATTTATTGAGCGCCTACTCCGTGCCGAGCACTGTTCTAAGCGCTTTGGGGGGGGCGGGAACAAGGTGATCAGGTTGAGTACCGAGTACTCAGTAATCGTATTTATTGGGCGCTTACTGTGTGCAGAGCACTGTACTAAGCGCAAGGGTCCCGTGAGGAGAGGTAAGATTGGGGGGACTCCTCCCTGAGCGCTCAGTACAGCGTCCTGCTCGCGGTGAACGCTCAGCAAATAGCCCCAGCCGACCGTCCCTGTGTCCCCCCCCCGTCTCTCCGCAGAAACCGAGCGGGTCCCGGACGGGGGCGTCTACTACAGCCGCCGCCGCTGCCAAGGCTTCTGGGCCCGTGAGGAGGGGCTCTGGGGTAAGACGGGGCGATGGGGGTTGCGCCGGGGAGGGGAGTCCATTTTGGGGGTGTCCCCCATCCCCCCCGGGGCTCGCCGTCCCTCCCACTCTCAACCCCCATGTCTCCCCCTCCTCCGCGAGCGTCCAGTACAGTGTCCTCCTCGCGGAAAACAGCCTGTAAGCCCGGCACGGGCAGGGATTGTCCCTCTTTAGGGCCGAGCCGCACTGCCCAGGCGCTCAGCACAGTGCTCCGCACCCCGTGCCGCGTCTCCCCCTCCTCTCTGAGCGTCCAGTACAGCGTCCTCCTCTCAGAAAGCAGCTTATAAGCCCGGCGCCGGCAAGGGTTGTCTCTCTTTAGGGCCGAACCGCACTGCCCAGGCGCTCAGCACAGCGCTCCGCACCCAGTGACGTGTCTCCCCCTCCTCTCCGAGCGTCCAGTACAGCGTCCTCCTCGCGGAAAACGGCCTGTAAGCCCGGTGCCGGCAAGGATTGTCTCTCTTTAGGGCCGAACTGCCCTGCCCAGGCGCTCAGCACAGTGCTCCGCACCCCGTGCCGCGTCTCCCCCTCCTCTCCGAGCGTCCAGTACAGCGTCTTCCTCTCAGAAAGCAGCTTATAAGCCTGGCGCCGGCAAGGATTGTCTCTCTTTAGGGCCGAACCGCCCTGCCCAAGCGCTCAGCACAGTGCTCCGTACCCAGTGGCATCTCTCCCCCTCCTCTCCAAGCGTCCAGTACAGCGTCCTCCTCGCGGAAAACAGCCTGTAAGCCCGGCACGGGCAGGGATTGTCCCTCTTTAGGGCCGAGCCGCACTGCCCAGGCGCTCAGCACAGCGCTCCGCACCCCGTGCCGCGTCTCCCCCTCCTCCCTGAGCGTCCAGTACAGCGTCCTCCTCTCAGAAAGCAGCTTATAAACCTGGCGCCGGCAGGGATCGTCTCTCTTTAGGGCCGAACCGCACTGCCCAGGCGCTCAGCACAGTGCTCCGCACCCCGTGCCGCGTCTCCCCCTCCTCTCCGAGCGTCCAGTACAGCGTCCTCCTCGCGGAAAACAGCCTGTAAGCCCGGCACCGGCAAGGGTTGTCTCTCTTTAGGGCCGAACCGCACTGCCCAGGCGCTCAGCACAGCGCTCCGCACCCAGTGACGTGTCTCCCCCTCCTCTCTGAGCGTCCAGTACAGCGTCCTCCTCGCGGAAAACAGCCTGTAAGCCCGGCGCCGGCAAGGATTGTCTCTCTTTAGGGCCGAACTGCACTGCCCAAGCGCTCAGCACAGCGCTCCACACGCAGTGATGCCTCTCCCCTTCCTCTCTGAGCGTCCAGTACAGCGTCCTCCTCACGGAAAACAGCCTGCAAGCCCGGCGCCGGCAAGGATTGTCTCTCTTTAGGGCCGAACTGCCCTGCCCAAGCGCTTAGCACAGCGCTCCGCACGCAGTGATGCCTCTCCCCTTCCTCTCTGAGCGTCCAGTACAGCGTCCTCTCGGAAAACAGCCTGTAAGCCCGGTGCTGGCAAGGATTGTCTCTCTTTAGGGCCGAACTGTACTGCCCAAGCGCTCAGCACAGCGCCCTGCACGCAGTGGCGTCTCCCCCTCCTCTCCGAGCGCTCAGTACAGCGCCCTGCTTGCAGTGAACGCTCAGCAAATAGCCCCGGCCGACCGTCCCCGTGTCCCCCCCCTCCTCTCTCCGCAGAAACCGAGCGGGTCCCGGACGGGGGTGTCTACCACAGCCGCCGCCAAGGCTTCTGGGCCCGTGAGGAGGGGCTTTGGGGTAAGACGGGGCGATGGGGGTTGTGCCGGGGAGGGGAGTCCGCTTTGGGGGTGTCCCCCATCCCCCCCGGGGCTCGCCGTCTCTCCCACTCTCAACCCCCACGTCTCCCCCTCCTCCGCGAGCGTCCAGTACAGCGTCCTCCTCGCGGAAAACGGCCTATAAGCCCGGCACGGGCAGGGATTATCCCTCTTTAGGGCCGAACCGCACTGCCCAAGCGCTCAGCACAGCGCCCCGCACCCCGTGCCACGTCTCCCCCTCCTCTCCGAGCGTCCAGTACAGCGTCTTCCTCTCAGAAAGCAGCTTATAAGCCTGGCGCCGGCAAGGATTGTCTCTCTTTAGGGCCGAACTGCCCTGCCCAAGCGCTCAGCACAGCGCTCCGCACCCCGTGCCGCATCTCCCCCTCCTTTCCGAGCGTCCAGTACAGCGTCCTCCTCGCGGAAAACAGCCTGTAAGCCCGGCGCGGGCGGGGATTGTCCTTCTTTAGGGCCGAACCGCCCTGCCCAAGCGCTCAGCACAGCGCTCCACACGCAGTGATGCCTCTCCCCTTCCTCTCCAAGCGTCCAGTACAGCGTCCTCCTCGCGGAAAACGGCCTGTAAACCCGGCGCGGGCAGGGATTGTCTCTCTTTAGAGCCGAGCTGCCCTGCCCAAGCGCTCAGCACAGCGCTCCGCATGCAGTGATGTCTCTCCCCCTCCTCTGCGAGCGTCCAGTACAGCGTCCTCCTCGCGGAAAACAGCCTGTAAGCCCGGCGCTGGCAAGGATTGTCTGTCTTTATGGCCGAACTACACTGCCCAAGCGCTCAGCACAGCGCCCCGCATACAGTGGCGTCTCTCCCCCTCCTCTCCGAGCGTCCAGTACAGCGTCCTCCTCTCAGAAAGCAGCTTATAAACCTGGCGCGGGCAAGGATTGTCTCTCTTTAGGGCCGAACCGCCCTGCCCAAGCGCTCAGCACGGCGCTCCGCACCCCATGCCGCATCTCCCCCTCCTCTCCGAGCGTCCAGTACAGCGTCCTCCTCGCGGAAAACAGCCTGTAAGCCCGGCGCGGTCAGGGATTGTCTCTCTTTAGAGCCGAACTGCCCTGCCCAGGCGCTCAGCACAGCGCTCCGCACGCAGTGACGTCTCTCCCCCTCCTCTCCGAGCGTCCAGTACAGCGTCCTCCTCGTGGAAAACAGCCTATAAGCCCGGCGCGGGCAGGGATTGTCTCTCTTTAGGGCCGAACTGCCGTGCCCAAGCGCTTAGCACAGCGCTCTGCACCCAGTGATGTCTCTCCCCCTCCTCTCCGAGCGTCCAGTACAGCGTCCTCCTCGCGGAAAACAGCCTGTAAGCCCGGCGCCGGCAGGGATTGTCTCTCTTTAGAGCCGAACTGCCCTGCCCAAGCGCTCAGCACAGCGCTCCGCACCCCGTGCCGCGTCTCCCCCTCCTCCCTGAGCGTCCAGTACAGCGTCCTCCTCTCAGAAAGCAGCTTATAAACCTGGCGCGGGCAAGGATTGTCTCTCTTTAGGGCCGAACCGCCCTGCCCAAGCGCTCAGCACAGCGCTCCGCACCCCGTGCCGCATCTCCCCCTCCTTTCCGAGCGTCCAGTACAGCGTCCTCCTCGCGGAAAACAGCCTGTAAGCCCGGCGCGGTCAGGGATTGTCTCTCTTTAGAGCCGAACTGCCCTGCCCATGCGCTCAGCACAGCGCTCCGCACGCAGTGACGTCTCTCCCCCTCCTCTCCGAGCGTCCAGTACAGCGTCCTCCTCGTGGAAAACAGCCTATAAGCCCGGCGCGGGCAGGGATTGTCTCTCTTTAGGGCCGAACTGCCGTGCCCAAGCGCTTAGCACAGCGCTCTGCACCCAGTGATGTCTCTCCCCCTCCTCTCCGAGCGTCCAGTACAGCGTCCTCCTCGCGGAAAACAGCCTGTAAGCCCGGCGCGGGCAGGGATTGTCTCTCTTTAGGGCCGAACCGCCCTGCCCAAGCGCTCAGCACAGCGCTCCGCACCCCGTGCCGCATCTCCCCCTCCTCTCCGAGCGTCCAGTACAGCGTCTTCCTCTCTGAAAGCAGCTTATAAGCCTGGTGCCAGCAAGGATTGTCCCTCTTTAGAGCCGAACTGCCCTGCCCAAGCGCTCAGCACAGCGCTCCGCATGCAGTGGCGCATCTCCCCCTCCTCTCCGAGCGTCCAGTACAGCGTCCTCCTTGCGGAAAACAGCCTATAAGTCCGGCGCGGGCAGGGATTGTCTCTCTTTAGGGCCGAACCGCCCTGCCCAAGCGCTCAGCAGAGCGCTCCGCACGCAGTGGCGCGTCTCCCCCTCCTCTCCGAGCGTCCAGTACAGCGTCCTCCTCGCGGAAAACAGCCTGTAAGCCCGGCGCGGTCAGGGATTGTCTCTCTTTAGAGCCGAACCGCCCTGCCCAAGCGCTCAGCACAGCGCTCCGCATGCAGTGGCGCGTCTCCCCCTCCTCTCCGAGCGTCCAGTACAGCGTCCTCCTTGCGGAAAACAGCCTATAAACCTGGCACGGGCAGGGATTGTCTCTCTTTAGGGCCGAACCGCCCTGCCCAGGCGCTCAGCACAGCGCTCCGCACGCAGTGGCGCGTCTCCCCCTCCTCTCCGAGCGTCCAGTACAGCGTCCTCCTCTCAGAAAGCAGCTTATAAGCCTGGAACGGGCAAGGATTGTCTCTCTTTAGGGCCGAACTGCCCTGCCCAAGCGCTCAGCACAGCGCTCCGCACCCCGTGCCATGTCTCCCCCTCCTCTCCGAGCGTCCAGTACAGCGTCCTCCTCGCGGAAAACAGCCTGTAAGCCCGGCGCCGGCAAGGATTGTCTCTCTTTATGGCTGAACTACACTGCTCAGGCGCTCAGCACAGCGCCCCTCATGCAGTGGCATCTCTCCCCCTCCTCTCCGAGCGTCCAGTACAGCGTCCTCCTCTCAGAAAGCAGCTTATAAGCCCGGCGTGGGCAAGGATTGTCTCTCTTTAGGGCCGAACTGCCCTGCCCAGGCGCTCAGCACAGCGCTCCGCACCCAGTGGCATCTCTCCCCCTCCTCCCCGAGCGTCCAGTACAGCGTCCTTCTCTCAGAAAGCAGCTTATAAGCCTGGTGCCAGCAAGGATTGTCTCTCTTTAAGGGCCGAACTGCCCTGCCCAAGCGCTCAGCACAGCGCTCCACATCCAGTGGCGTCTCTCCCCCTCCTCTCCAAGCGTCCAGTACAGCGTCCTCCTCGCGGAAAACAGCCTGTAAGCCCGGCGCGGGCAGGGATTGTCTCTCTTTAGGGCCGAACTGCCGTGCCCAAGCGCTTAGCACAGCGCTCTGCACCCAGTGATTTCTCTCCCCCTCCTCTCCGAGCGTCCAGTACAGCGTCCTCCTCGCGGAAAACAGCCTGTAAGCCCGGCGCGGGCAGGGATCGTCTCTCTTTAGGGCCGAACCGCCCTGCCCATGCGCTCAGCACAGTGCTCCGCACGCAGTGACGCATCTCCCCCTCCTCCCTGAGCGTCCAGTACAGCGTCCTCCTCTCAGAAAGCAGCTTATAAACCTGGTGCGGGCAAGGATTGTCTCTCTTTAGGGCCGAACTGCCCTGCCCATGCGCTCAGCACAGCGCTCCGCACGCAGTGACGCATCTCCCCCTCCTCTCCGAGCGTCCAGTACAGCGTCCTCCTCGCGGAAAACAGCCTATAAGCCCGGCGCGGGCAGGGATTGTCTCTCTTTAGGGCCGAACTGCCCTGCCCAGGCGCTCAGCACAGCGCTCCGCACGCAGTGACGTCTCTCCCCCTCCTCTCCGAGCGTCCAGTATAGCGTCCTCCTCGCGGAAAACAGCCTGTAAGCCCGGCGCGGGCAGGGATTGTCTCTCTTTAGGGCCGAACTACACTGCCCAAGCCCTCAGCACAGCGCTCCGCACCCAGTGCCATGTCTCCCCTTCCTCTCCGAGCGTCCAGTACAGCGTCCTCCTCGCAGAAAACAGCCTGTAAGCCCGGCACGGGCAGGGATTGTCCCTCTTTAGGGCCGAGCCGCACAGCCCAAGCGCTCAGCACAGCGCTCCGCACCCAGTGGCGTCTCTTCCCCTCCTCCCCGAGCGCTCAGTACAGCGTCCTGCTCGCGGTGAACGCTCAGCAAATAGCCCCAGCCGACCGTCCCCGTGTCCCCCTCCTCCTCTCTCCGCAGAAACCGAGCGGGTCCCGGACGGGGGCGTCTACCACAGCCGCCGCCGCCGCCAAGGCTTCTGGGCCCGTGAGGAGGGGCTTCGGGGTAAGACGGGGCGATGGGGGTTGCGCCGGGGAGGGGAGTCCGCTTTGGGGGTGTCCCCCATCCCCCCCGGGGCTCGCCGTCTCTCCCACTCTCAACCCCCACGTCTCCCCCTCCTCTCCGAGCGTCCAGTACAGCGTCCTCCTCGCGGAAAACAGCCTGTAAGCCCGGCACGGGCAGGGATTGTCCCTCTTTAGGGCCGAGCCGCACTGCCCAGGCGCTCAGCACAGCGCTCCGCACCCCGTGCCGCGTCTCCCCCTCCTCCCTGAGCGTCCAGTACAGCGTCCTCCTCTCAGAAAGCAGCTTATAAACCTGGCGCGGGCAGGGATTGTCTCTCTTTAGGGCCGAACCGCACTGCCCAGGCGCTCAGCACAGTGCTCCGCACCCCGTGCCGCGTCTCCCCCTCCTCTCCGAGCGTCCAGTACAGTGTCCTCCTCGCGGAAAACAGCCTGTAAGCCCGGCACCGGCAAGGATTGTCCCTCTTTAGGGCCGAGCTGCACTGCCCAGGCGCTCAGCACAGCGCTCCGCACGCAGTGACGCATCTCCCCCTCCTCCCCGAGCGTCCAGTACAGCGTCCTCCTCGCGGAAAACAGCCCGTAAGCCCGGCGCGGGCAGGGATTGTCCCTCTTTAGGGCCGAGCCGCACTGCCCAGGCGCTCAGCACAGCGCTCCGCACCCCGTGCCGCGTCTCCCCCTCCTCTCCGAGCGTCCAGTACAGCGTCCTCCTTGCAGAAAACAGCCTATAAACCTGGCACGGGCAGGGATTGTCTCTCTTTAGGGCCGAACCGCCCTGCCCAGGCGCTCAGCACAGCGCTCCGCACGCAGTGGCGCGTCTCCCCCTCCTCTCCGAGCGTCCAGTACAGCGTCCTCCTCGCGGAAAACAGCCTATAAGCCCGGCGCGGGCAGGGATTGTCTCTCTTTAGGGCCGAACCGCCCTGCCCAGGCGCTCAGCACAGCGCTCCGCACCCCGTGCCGCGTCTCCCCCTCCTCCCCGAGCGTCTAGTACAGCGTCCTCCTCGCGGAAAACAGCTTGTAAGCCCGGCGCCGGCAGGGATTATCCCTCTTTAGGGCCGAACTGCCCTGCCCAAGCGCTCAGCACAGCGCTCCGCACCCAGTGGCGTCTCTCCCCCTCCTCCCCGAGCGTCCAGTACAGCGTCCTCCTCGCAGAAAGCAGGTTATAAGCCCGGCGCGGGCAAGGATTGTCTCTCTTTAGGGCCGAACTGCACTGCCCAAGCGCTCAGCACAGCGCCCCGCATGCAGTGGCGTCTCTCCCCCTCCTCTCTGAGCGTCCAGTACAGCGTCCTCCTCACAGAAAACAGCCTGTAAGCCCGGCGCGGGCAGGGATCGTCTCTCTTTAGGGCCGAACCGCACTGCCCAGGCGCTCAGCACAGCGCCCCGCACCCCGTGCCGCGTCTCCCCCTCCTCCCCGAGCGTCCAGTACAGCGTCCTCCTCGCGGAAAGCAGCCCGCAAGCCCGGCGCGTCCAAGCGCTCAGCGCAGCGCTCCGCCCGCAGCGAACGCGGCGGAGTGAAACGCGGCGGAGCGGGCGAGAAGACGCTCAGTAAGTAGCCCCGACTGACCCCTTTCTCTCCGCAGGGGCCACACGGGACCCGGAAGGGGGCCGCCGATGCCGCCGCAAAGGCTTCTGGGAGGCCCGGGAAGAGGGGCTTTGGGGTAAGAAAGGGGCTCCGGGGGGCCGGGGGGACCCCAATTGGACGGGGTTGGGGGGTCCCCGGGGGTCTCGGCGTCTCTCCCACTCCCCCCTTTCCCACCCCGCTCCCCTCCGAGCGCTCAGTACAGCGCCCTGAGTCCCCGGCGGCGGTCAGCGCGGCGCCTTCGGTCCCTGTTAAGCGCTTACTATGTGCTGAGCGCCCCGGGGGGAGATGCGAGGCGATGGGGCGGTCCCCCGGGGGGCTCACGGTCTTCGGCCCCGTTGGACAGGAGAGGAAACTGAGGCACAGAAAATGACAATGATGATGATGGTGGGAGTTGGTAGGCGCTTACTATGTGCCGAGCTCTGTTCTGAGCGCCCGGGGGAGATGCAGGGTGATGGGGTGGTCCCATGTGGAGCTCATAGTCTTCATCCCCGTTTGACAGAAAAGGAAACTGAGGCATAGAAAATAGCAATGATAATCCCTGTTTGACAGAGGAGGAAACTGAGGCACAGAATATAACAATGATAATGATGATGGTACTTGGTAGGCCCTTACTATGTGCCGAGCTCTGTTCTGAGCGCCCGGGGAGATGCAGGGTGATGGGGTGGTCCCCCGGGGGGCTCACGGTCTTCGTCCCCGTTTGACAGGAAAGGAAACTGAGGCATAGAAAATAACAGTGATAATCCCTGTTTGACAGAGGAGGAAACTGAGGCACAGAAAATAATAATAATAATGATGACGATGATGACGTTTGTTAAGCGCTTACTATGTGCCGAGCTCTGTTCTAAGCGCCGGGGGAGATACAGGATGATGGGGTGGTCCCACGGGGGGCTCACAGTCTTCGTCCCCATTTGACAGGAAAGGAAACTGAGGCACAGAAAATGACAATGGTAATGATGATGGTACTTGGTAGGCGCTTACTATGTGCCGAGCTCTGTTCTGAGCTCCCGGGGGAGATGCAGGGCGATGGGGTGGTCCCACAGGGGGCTCACAGTCTTCATCCCCATTTGACAGAAAAGGAAACTGAGGCACAGAAAATAATAATGATGATGATTCAGTCTTCATCCCCGTTGGACAGAAAAGGAAACTGAGGCACAGAAAATAACAATTATAATGATGATGGTACTTGGTAGGCGCTTACTATGTGCCGAGCTCTGTTCTAAGCACCGGGGGAGATACAGGGTGATGGGGTGGTCCCTCGTGGGGATCACAGTCTTCGCCCCTGTTTGACAGAAAAGGAAACTGAGGCATAGAAAATAACAATAATAATCCCTGTTTGGCAGAGGAGGAAACTGAGGCACAGAAAATAACAATAATAATAATAATGATGATGACATTTGTTAAGCGCTTACTATGTGCCGAGCTCTGTTGTAAGCGCCGGGGGAGATACAGGATGATGGGGTGGTCCCACGGGGGGCTCACAGTCTTCATCCCCGTTTGACAGGAAAGGGAAACTGAGGCATAGAAAATAACATTAATAATCCCTGCTTGACGGAGGAGGAAACTGAGGCACAGAAAATAATAATAATAATGATGATGATGACGTTTGTTAAGCGCTTACTATGTGCCGAGCTCTGTTCTAAGTGCCGGGGGAGATGCAGGGTGATGGGGTGGTCCCCCGTGGAGCTCACGGTCTTCATCCCCGTTTGACAGAAAAGGAAACTGAGGCACAGAAAATGACAATGGTAATGATGATGGTGCTTGGTAGGTGCTTACTATGTGCCGAGCTCTGTTCTGAGCGCCGGGGGAGATACAGGGTGATGGGGTGGTCCCACGGGGGGCTCACCGTCTTCATCCCCGTTTGACAGAAAAGGAAACTGAGGCATAGAAAATAACAATAATAATCCTTGTTTGACAGAGGAGGAAACTGAGGCACAGAAAATAACAATAATGATGACGTTTGTTAAGCGCTTACTATGTGCCGAGCTCTGTTCTGAGCGCCGGGGGAGATGCAGGGTGATGGGGTGGTCCCCCGGGGGGCTCACGGTCTTCGTCCCCGTTTGACAGAAAAGGAAACTGAGGCATAGAAAATAGCAATGATAATCCCTGTTTGGCAGAGGAGGAAACTGAGGCACAGAAAATAACAATAATGATGATATTTGTTAAGCGCTTACTACGTGCCGAGCTCTGTTCTAAGCGCCGGGGGAGATGCAAGGTGATGGGGTTGTCCCACGTGGAGCTCAGTCTTCATCCCCGTTGGACAGAAAAGGAAACTGAGGCACAGAAAGTAACAATAATGATGATGATGACATTTGTTAAGCGCTTACTATGTGCCGAGCTCTGTTCTAAGCGCCAGGGGAGATACAGGGTGATGGGGTGGTCCCCCATGGGGCTCACAGGCTTCATCCCCATTGGACAGAGGAGGAAACTGAGGCACAGAAAATAATAATAATGATGATGATGATTCAGTCTTCATCCCCGTTTGACAGAAAAGGAAACTGAGGCACAGAAAATAACAATAATAATGACGATGATGACGTTTGTTAAGCGCTTACTATGTGCCGAGCTCTGTTGTAAGCGCCAGGGGAGATACAGGGTGATGGGGTGGTCCCACGGGGGGCTCACAGTCTTCATCCCCGTTAGACAGAAAAGGAAACTGAGGCACAGAAAATAATAATGATAATGATGATGATTCAGTCTTCATCCCCGTTTGACAGAAAAGGAAACTGAGGCACAGAAAATAACAATAATAATGACGATGATGACGTTTGTTAAGCGCTTACTATGTGCCGAGCTCTGTTGTAAGCGCCGGGGGAGATAGACGGTGATGGGGTGGTCCCACGGGGGGCTCACGGCCTTCATCCCCATTTGACAGAAAGGGAAACTGAGGCATAGAAAATAACATTAATAATCCCTGCTTGACGGAGGAGGAAACTGAGGCACAGAAAATAACAATAATGATGATATTTGTTAAGCGCTTACTATGTGCCGAGCTCTGTTCTGAGCGCCGGGGGAGATGCAAGGTGATGGGGTTGTCCCACGTGGAGCTCAGTCTTCATCCCCGTTTGACAGAAAAGGAAACTGAGGCACAGAAAATAACAATAATCATCCCTGCTTGACGGAGGAGGAAACTGAGGCACAGAAAATAACAATAATGATGATGGCGTTTGTTAAGTGCTTACTATGTGCTGAACTCTGTTCTAAGCGCCGGGGGAGATATAGGGTGATGGGGTGGTCCCACGGGGGGCTCACGGTCTTTGTCCCCGTTTGATAGAAAAGGAAACTGAGGCATAGAAAATAACAATAATAATCCCTGTTTGACAGAGGAGGAAACTGAGGCACAGAAAATAACAATAATGATGATATTTGTTAAGCGCTTACTATGTGCCGAGCTCTGTTCTGAGCGCCGGGGGAGATGCAAGGTGATGGGGTGGTCCCACGGGGGGCTCACCGTCTTCATCCCCGTTTGACAGAAAAGGAAACTGAGGCACAGAAAGTACCAATAATAATAATGATGATGACATTTGTTAAGCGCTTACCGTGCGCAAAGCGCCATTCTGAGCGCTGGGAATTGATCGATTATCATCAATTAACGCCTCCCGCCCCCCCAGGGCCGCCCGCAGGCGCCCACCAAGGCCCGGGGGCGTCCAGCGGGTGAGCGGGGGCCGGCGAGACTGCACTGGACGTCCGCCCGCTGCCCGGAGAAGAAACCGACCCGCACCCGGCTCGGGCGGCGAGTTTCCGGGGTGAGAGTCTGGGCCGGGGGGCGCGGGGGGGGGGGTTTGGGGGGCTGCGGGGGGTGGGGGGGGTCCCCCGCCGGACCCCCGGAGACGAGGACGTCTCCCCCATCCCGCCCCCCCCCAGGCCCAGGACCCCTTCCCCGGACCCGCCCCGCTGGCGGACGACAAAGTGAAGAAGTTTCGGCGAGGAGGAGGAGGAGGAGACGCCACGGTGAGGAGGGCGTCCAGTACACTGTCGCCTCCCCCCCCCCCCCCCGAGGATTTCCCGTCAACCGTCGAGTCTCTGGGGGTGGGGGGCGGCTCTCACTCCCCCGGCTCGGCCCGCGTCTCTGGAGACGGCGGGTGTCTCTGCCCCCCGTCTCCCCTGTGTCTCTGGAGATGGCGGTCGTCTCTGAGCGCAGTCTCCCCCGGGTCTCTGGAGATGGCGGTCGTCTCTGCCCCCCGTCTCCCCCGTGTCTCTGGACATGTCGGTCGTCTCTGTCTCCCGTCTCCCCCGTGTCTCTGGAGATGTCGGTCGTCTCTGACCCCCATCTCCCCCATGTCTCTGGAGATGTCAGTTGTCTCTGAGCGCGGTCTCCCCCGTGTCTCTGGAGATGGCGGTCGTCTCTGCCCCCACCGTCTCCCCCAAGTCTCTGGGGGTGCGGATTGTCTCTGAGCACAGTCTCCCCCGTGTCTCTGGAGATGTCGGTCGTCTCTGACCCCCATCTCCCCCATGTCTCTGGAGATGTCGGTTGTCTCTGAGCGCGGTCTCCCGCGTGTCTCTGGAGATGTCGGTCGTCTCTGCCCCCCGTCTCCCCCAGGTCTCTGGAGACATTGGTCGTCTCTGCCCCCCGTCTCCCCCGAGTCTCTGGGGGTGCGGATCATCTCTGAGCACAGTCTCCCCCATGTCTCTGGAGACGTCGGTCATCTCTGCCCCCCGTCTCCCCCATGTCTCTGGAGATGTCGGTCGTCTCTGCCCCCCGTCTCCCCCGAGTCTCTGGGGGTGCGGATTGTCTCTGAGCACGGTCTCCCCCGTGTCTCTGGAAATGTCGGTTGTCTCTCCCCCCCGTCTCCCCCGTGTCTCTGGAGATGTCGGTCGTCTCTGCCCCCCGTCTCCCTCGAGTTTCTGGGGGTGCGGATCATCTCTGAGCACAGTCTCCCCCGTGTCTCTGGAGCCGTCGGTCGTCTCTGCCCCCCGTCTCCCCCGAGTCTCTGGGGGTTTGGGCCGTCTCTGAGCGCGGTCTCCCCCATGTCTCTGGAGATGTCGGTCGTCTCCGCCCCCTGTCTCCCCTGTGTCTCTGGAGACGTGGGTCGTCTCTGCCCCCCGTCTCCCCCATGTCTCTGGAGATGTCGGTTGTCTCTGAGCGCGGTCTCCCCCGTGTCTCTGGAGACGTTGGTCGTCTCTGCCCCCACCGTCTCCCCCGAGTCTCTGGGGGTGCAGATCGTCTCTGAGCACGGTCTCCCCCGTGTCTCTGGAGATGTCGGTCGTCTCTCCCCCCCGTCTCCCCCGTGTCTCTGGAGATGTCGGTCGTCTCTGTCTCCCCGTCTCCCCCATGTCTCTGGAGACGTCGGTCATCTCTGAGCGCGGTCTCCCCCATGTCTCTGGAGATGTCGGTCGTCTCTGCCCCCCGTCTCCCCCGAGTCTCTGGGGGTGCGGATCGTCTCTGAGCACGGTCTCCCCCAAGTCTCTGGGGGTTTGGGCCGTCTCTGAGCGCGGTCTCCCCCATGTCTCTGGAGATGTCAGTCGTCTCTGCCCCCCGTCTCCCCCAAGTCTCTGGGGGTGCGGATCGTCTCTGAGCATGGTCTCCCCCAGGTCTCTGAAGATGTCGGTCGTCTCCGCCCCCCGTCTCCCCCATGTCTCTGGAGACGTCGGTCGTCTCTGAGTGTGGTCTCCCCCAGGTCTCTGGAGACGTCGGTCGTCTCTGACCCCCGTCTCCCCCATGTCTCTGGAGACGTCGGTCGTCTCTGCCCCCCGTCTCCCCCATGTCTCTGGAGACGTCGGTCGTCTCTGACCCCCATCTCCCCCATGTCTCTGGAGATGTCGGTCGTCTCTGCCCCCCGTCTCCCCCGAGTCTCTGGGGGTTTGGGCCGTCTCTGAGTGTGGTCTCCCCCATGTCTCTGGAGATGTCGATCGTCTCTTCCCCCAGTCTCCCCCGGGTCTCTGGAGATGTCGGTCGTCTCTTCCCCCCGTCTCCCCCGAGTCTCTGGGCGTGCGGATCGTCTCTGAGCACGGTCTCTCCCGTGTCTCTGGAGATGTCGGTCATCTCTGCCCCCTGTCTCCCCCAGGTCTCTGGAGATGTCGGTCGTCTCTGCCCCCCGTCTCCCCCGTGTCTCTGGAGATGTCAGTTGTCTCTGAGCGCGGTCTCCCCCGTGTCTCTGGAGATGGCGGTCGTCTCTGCCCCCACCGTCTCCCCCAAGTCTCTGGGGGTGCGGATTGTCTCTGAGCACAGTCTCCCCCGTGTCTCTGGAGATGTCGGTCGTCTCTGACCCCCATCTCCCCCATGTCTCTGGAGATGTCGGTTGTCTCTGAGCGCGGTCTCCCGCGTGTCTCTGGAGATGTCGGTCGTCTCTGCCCCCCGTCTCCCCCAGGTCTCTGGAGACATTGGTCGTCTCTGCCCCCCGTCTCCCCCGAGTCTCTGGGGGTGCGGATCATCTCTGAGCACAGTCTCCCCCATGTCTCTGGAGACGTCGGTCATCTCTGCCCCCCGTCTCCCCCATGTCTCTGGAGATGTCGGTCGTCTCTGCCCCCCGTCTCCCTTGAGTTTCTGGGGGTGCGGATTGTCTCTGAGCACAGTCTCCCCCGGGTCTCTGGAGATGTCGGTCGTCTCTGCCCCCCGTCTCCCCCATGTCTCTGGAGACGTCGGTCGTCTCTGCCCCCCGTCTCCCCCATGTCTCTGGAGATGTCGGTCGTCTCTGCCCCCCGTCTCCCCCGAGTCTCTGAGGGTGTGGATTGTCTCTGAATGCAGTCTCCCCCATGTCTCTGGAGATGTCAGTCGTCTCTTCCCCCGTCTCCCGCAGGTCTCTGGAGATGTTGGTCGTCTCTCCCCCCCGTCTCCCCCACGTCTCTGGAGACGTCGGTCGTCTCTGCCCCCCGTCTCCCCCGTGTCTCTGGAGATGTCGGTCGTCTCTTCCCCCCGTCTCCCCCATGTCTCTGGAGACGTCGGTCGTCTCTGCCCCCCGTCTCCCCCGAGTCTCTGGGGGTGCGGATCGTCTCTGAGCGCGGTCTCCCCCATGTCTTTGGAGATGTCAGTCGTCTCTGCCCCCCGTCTCCCCCAAGTCTCTGGGGGTGCGGATTGTCTCTGAGCATGGTCTCCCCCAGGTCTCTGAAGATGTCAGTCGTCTCTGCCCCCCGTCTCCCCCATGTCTCTGGAGACATCGGTCGTCTCTGCCCCCCGTCTCCCCCATGTCTCTGGAGACGTCGGTCGTCTCTGCCCCCCGTCTCCCCCATGTCTCTGGAGACGTCGGTCTTCTCTGCCCCCCGTCTCCCCCATGTCTCTGGAGATGTCGGTCGTCTCTGCCCCCCGTCTCCCCCGAGTCTCTGAGGGTGTGGATTGTCTCTGAATGCAGTCTCCCCCATGTCTCTGGAGATGTCAGTCGTCTCTTCCCCCGTCTCCCGCAGGTCTCTGGAGATGTTGGTCGTCTCTCCCCCCCGTCTCCCCCACGTCTCTGGAGATGTCGGTCGTCTCTGCCCCCCGTCTCCCCCGTGTCTCTGGAGATGTCGGTCGTCTCTTCCCCCCGTCTCCCCCATGTCTCTGGAGACGTCGGTCGTCTCTGCCCCCCGTCTCCCCCGAGTCTCTGGGGGTGCGGATCGTCTCTGAGCGTGGTCTCCCCCATGTCTCTGTAGATGTCAGTCGTCTCTGCCCCCCGTCTCCCCCGAGTCTCTGGGGGTGCGGATTGTCTCTGAGTGTGGTCTCCCCCAGGTCTCTGGAGACGTCGGTCGTCTCTGCCCCCCGTCTCCCCCATGTCTCTGGAGACGTCGGTCGTCTCTGCCCCCCGTCTCCCCCATGTCTCTGGAGACGTCGGTCGTCTCTGCCCCCCATCTCCCCCATGTCTCTGGAGATGTCGGTCGTCTCTGCCCCCCGTCTCCCCCGAGTCTCTGGGGGTTTGGGCCGTCTCTGAGTGTGGTCTCCCCCATGTCTCTGGAGATGTCGGTCGTCTCTTCCCCCAGTCTCCCCCGGGTCTCTGGAGACGTCGGTCGTCTCTTCCCCCCGTCTCCCCCGAGTCTCTGGGGGTGCGGATCGTCTCTGAGCGCGGTCTCTCCCATGTCTCTGGAGATGTCAGTCGTCTCTGCCCCCGTCTCCCGCAGGTCTCTGGAGATGTTGGTCGTCTCTGACCCCCATCTTCCCCATGTCTCTGGAGATGTCGGTTGTCTCTGAGTGCGGTCTCCCCCATGTCTCTGGAGATGTCAGTCGTTTCCGCCCCCCATCTCCCCCGAGTCTCTGGGGGTGCGGTCGTCTCTGCCCCCCATCTCCCCCATGTCTCTGGAGATGTCGGTTGTCTCTGAGCGCGGTCTCCCCCATGTCTCTGGAGATGTCAGTCGTCTCTGCTCCCCGTCTCCCCCATGTCTCTGAAAATGTCGGTTGTCTCTGAGTGTGGTCTCCCCCGTGTCTCTGGAGACGTCGGTCGTCTCTGCCCCCCGTCTCCCCCATGTCTCTGGAGACGTCGGTCGTCTCTGAGCGCGGTCTCCCCCGTGTCTCTGGAGACGTTGGTCGTCTCTGCCCCCCGTCTCCCCCATGTCTCTGGAGACGTCGGTCGTCTCTGCCCCCCGTCTCCCCCCTGTCTCTGGAGACGTCAGTCGTCTCTGCCCCCTGTCTCCCCCGAGTCTCTGGGGGTGCGGATTGTCTCTGAGCACGGTCTCCCGCATGTCTCTGGAGATGTTGGTCGTCTCTGCCCCCCATCTCCCCCGTGTCTCTGGAGACGTCGGTCGTCTCTGCCCCCCGTCTCCCCCGAGTCTCTGGGGGTTTGGGCCGTCTCTGAGTGCGGTCTCCCCCGGGTCTCTGGAGACGTCGGTCATCTCTGCCCCCCGTCTCCCCCATGTCTCTGGAGACGTCAGTCGTCTCTGCCCCCCGTCTCCCCCAGGTCTCTGGAGACATCGGTCGTCTCTGCCCCCCGTCTCCCCCGTGTCTCTGGAGACGTCGGTCGTCTCTGCCCCCCGTCTCCCCCGTGTCTCTGGAGACGTCTGTCGTCTCTGCCCCCCATCTCCCCCGTGTCTCTGGAGACGTCGGTCGTCTCTGCCCCCCGTCTCCCCCGTGTCTCTGGAGACGCCTGTCATCTCTGCCCCCCGTCTCCCCCGTGTCTCTGGAGACGCCTGTCATCTCTGCCCCCCATGTCCCCCAGGTCTCTGGAGACGTCGGTCGTCTCTGCCCCCCGTCTCCCCCATGTCTCTGGAGCCGTCGGTCGTCTCTGCCCCCCGTCTCCCCCGTGTCTCTGGAGACGTCGGTCGTCTCTGCCCCCTGTCTCCCCCGTGTCTCTGGAGATGTCGGTCATCTCTGCCCCCCGTCTCCCCCATGTCTCTGGAGACGTCGGTCGTCTCTCCCCCCGTCTCCCCCATGTCTCTGGAGACGTCGGTCGTCTCTGCCCCCGTCTCCCCCATGTCTCTGGAGATGTCGGTCTTCTCTGCCCCCCGTCTCCCCCATGTCTCTGGAGATGTCGGTCGTCTCTGCCCCCCGTCTCCCCCGAGTCTCTGAGGGTGTGGATGTCTCTGAACGCAGTCTCCCTCATGTCTCTGGAGATGTGGGTCGTTTCTGCCCCCCGTCTCCCCCATGTCTCTGGAGACGTCGGTCGTCTCTGCTCCCTGTCTCCCCCATGTCTCTGAAAATGTCGGTTGTCTCTGAGTGCGGTCTCCCCCATGTCTCTGGAGATGTCGGTCGTCTCTGCCCCCCGTCTCCCCCATGTCTCTGGAGACGTCGGTCGTCTCTGCCCCCCGTCTCCCCCATGTCTCTGGAGATGTCGGTTGTCTCTGAGCGCGGTCTCCCCCATGTCTCTGGAGCCGTCGGTCGTCTCTTCCCCCCGTCTCCCCCGAGTCTCTGGGGGTGCGGATTGTCTCTGAGCGCAGTCTCCCCCGTGTCTCTGGAGACGTCGGTCGTCTCTTCCCCCCGTCTCCCCCATGTCTCTGGAGCTGTCGGTCGTCTCTGAGCGCGGTCTCCCCCGTGTCTCTGGAGCCGTCGGTCGTCTCCGCCCCCCGTCTCCCCCGTGTCTCTGGAGCCGCCGGTCGTCTCTGAGCGGGGTCTCCCCCACGTCTGCGAGTGTTTTGGCCGCCCCTGACCCCGCGCCCCCCGGCAGGCGCCCGCGGCCCTCCCCCTGGCCCAGGAGCGGCTGAAGCGGGCCGAGGCCCAGGACCGGGAGGCCAGCGTGTGGGCCGCCCGCGCCGAGCTGCTGCTGCCCGAGGAGCCGGGGTGAGTGTCCGCCCCGCGACCCCTGACCCCTGACCCCCGACCTCCCCCCTCCGTGACCCCCGACCTCCCCCCGGCAGGTTCCTGGAGGGGTCCGACGGGGAGGACACGGCCGCCGTCCGGCAGAGGGACATCGCCGACGCCGTGGACATCGCCAGCGCCGCCAAGGTCAGGGGTCACGGCGGGGGTCACCGCGGCGGGGGTCACGGCGGGGTCAACCGGAAGTTGACCTCTCCCCCCCGTCTCCCGCCAGTACTTCAGCCTGAAACTGGACCAGTTCGGGCCCTACCGCCTCGACTACTCCGCCACGGGACGGTGAGCGCGGCGGGGGGTGGGGGGGCGTCCCCCGGCGGGGGGGGGGGGAGCCGGGACCCCCGCTGACCTTTGACCCCCCCCCGGCAGGCACCTGACCCTGGGGGGCCGCCGGGGCCACCTGGCCGCCTTCGACTGGACCACCAAGTCGCTGTCGTGCGAGATCAACGTCATGGAGGCCGTCCGGGACGTGCGGTGAGGCGGCGACCTCTGACCCCCGACCCCCGACCCGCAGCTTCCCGCCGGCTCCCCCCCGTGACCTCTGACCCCAGCTGCCCGCCCTCGTAGACGACGGTGGCGGTGGCTCAGTTCCCCCGACCCCTGACCCCTGCTCCCTCGTCGGCCGGTTCCTGCCCTCTGGTTCACCCCCGACCTCTGACCCCTGATCAGCAAGTTTTTGCTCTCTGGTGACCCCTGACCTCTGATCGGCAGGTCCCTGCCCTCTGGTTCCCCCCTGACCCCCGACCTCTGACCCCTGATGGGCAAGTTCTTGCCCTCTGGTTCCCCTCTGATTCCCCCTTGACCCCTGACCTCTGATCCCCGACCGGCAGGTTCCTGTCCTCTGTTTCCCCCCTTGACCCCTGACCTCTGATGGGCAGGTTCCTCCCCTCTGATTCCCCCTCGACCCCCGACCGGCAGGCTCCTGCTCTCTGGTTCCCCCTGACCTCTGACCCCCGATCGGCAAATTCTTGCCCTCTGATTCCTGATCGGCAGGTTGCCCTCTGACCTCCCCCGACCCCTGACCTCTGCCCCCTGACAGTTTCCTGCCCTCAGCCATGGTGGGAGCCCGACACCACTGGTTCCCCCACCCACCCATGACCTCCGACCCCTGACTTCTGACCCCTGGCCGGCAGGTCCCCCCTCTGATCCCCGCCCGGCAGATTCCTGCCCTCTGGTTCCCCCTTGACCCCTGACCTCTGACCCCTGATGGGCAAGTCCTTGCCCTCTGGTTCCCCTCTGATCCCCGATCGGCAGGTTCCTGACCCCTGACCTCTGACCCCTGACGGGCAAGTCCTTGCCCTCTGCTTCCCCTCTGACCCCTGATGGGCAGGATCCTGCCCTCTGGTTCCCCCTTGACCCCTGACCTCTGACCCCTGATGGGCAAGTCCTTGCCCTCTGGTTCCCCGTTGACCCCTGACCCATGACCGGCAGGTTCCCGCCCACTGGTCCTTCCCCGTTGACCCCTGACCCCTGACCCGCGGGTCCCCGCCCTCTGGTCCCCCCCAACCCCGAACCTCCGCTCCCCGCCCGGCAGGTTCCTGCCCTCGGAGACGGTGGGAGCCCGACACCACTGGTTCCCCCCGTGACCCCTGACCTCCCCCGACCCCTGACCCCCGATCCTTGAATGGCAGGCTCCCCCTGACCCCCGATCGGCAGGTTCCTGCCCTCTGGTGACCCCCGACCTCTGCTCCCCGCCCGGCAGTTAGTTTCCTGCCCTCAGAGATGGTGGGAGCCCCACACCACTGGTTCCCCCCCGTGACCCCCGACCCCTGACCTCCAATCCTTGAGTGGCAGGTTCCCCCTGACCCCTGACCCCTGATCGGCAGGTTCCCGCCCTCTGGTCCCCCCCCGAACCCCGAACCTCCGCTCCCCGCCCGGCAGATTCCTGCCCTCGGAGACGGTGGGAGCCCCACACCACTGGTTCCCCCCCGTGACCCCTGACCCCTGACCTCCGATCCTTGGGTGGCAGGTTCCCCCTGACCCCTGACCCCTGATCGGCAGGTTCCCGCCCTCTGGTCCCCTCCCCACCCGGCAGGTTGTTGCCCCCGGGGATGGTGGGAGCCCCACACCACTGGTTCCCCCCCCCCTGTGACCCCTGACCTCTGACCCCCGATCCTTGCATGGCAGGTTCCCCCTGACCTCTGACCCCTGATTGGCAGATTCCTGCCCTCTGGTCCCCCCTGGGAACCCCCGACCTCCGCTCCCCGCCCCGGCGGGTCCCTGCCCTCCGAGGCGGCGGGAGCCCCACCCCCCCGGCCGTGACCCCTGACCCCCGACCTCCGACCCCGCAGGTTCCTGCACCTGGAGACGCTGATGGCGGTGGCCCAGGGGCGCTGGCTGCACATCTACGACAACCAGGGCATCGAGCTGCACTGCGTCCGGCGCTGCGACCGCGTCACCCGCCTCGAGTTCCTGCCCTTCCACTTCCTGCTGGCCACGGCCGTGAGCCGCCCGCCCGCCCCGGGGAGAGGGGGGACGGGGGGCCGACCCCCGACCCCTGACCCCGCCGACCTCCGACCCTCCCTCTCCCCTCCCCGCAGTCCGAGACCGGCTTCCTCACCTACCTGGACGTGTCCGTGGGCGAGATCGTGGCCACCCACCTGGCCCGGGCCGGGCGGCTGGACGTCATGGCCCAGAACCCCCACAACGCGGTCGTCCACCTCGGGCACGGAAACGGTCAGCAATCCGGCCCCCTCTGGCCTTTACCTTCCTCCTTGCGTCCCCGTGACCCTCGACCCCTGGCTTTTAGGCTCCTCCCTGCGTCCCCGTGACCCCTGCCCCCTGCCCCTTAACCTCCCGGCCTCCCCGCGACCCCCTCATCCGTGCGACAACCCCCCCAACCCTCTGCTTGCCTACCCTCTCACCCCCCCCCTTGACCTTTGACCTCCCTGCTGCATCCCTGTGACTCTTGAATCCTGGCTTTTAGGCTCCTCCCTGCATCCCCGTGACCCCTGACCCCGGCCCCTTAACCTCCCGGCCTCCTTGCGACCCCCTTATCCGTGCGATGGACCCCCCAACCCTCGGCTTGCCTACCCTCTGACCCCCCCTCCCTCTGACCTTTGACCACTGGCCTTTGGACTCCCTGCTGCATCCCCGTGACCCTCGAACCCTGGCTTTTGTGCTCCTCCCTGCATCCCTGTGACCCCTGACCCCTGCCCCTTAAACCTCCTGGCCTCCCCGCGACCCCCTCATCTGCGCGATAGACACCCCCTGCCCCAACCTTCGGGTTGCCTGCCCTCTGACCTTTGACCCCTGGCCTTTGACCTCCCTGCTGCCTCCCCGTGACCCCTGACCCTTAACCTCCCGGCATCCCCGTGACCCCTGACCCCTGCTCCTTAACCTCCCAGCATCCCCGCAACCCCCTCATCCATTCGACGAGCCCCCCAACCCTCGGCTTGCCTACCCTCTGACCCCCCTCCCTGTGACCTTTGACCCCTGGCCTTTGGCCTCCCTGCAGCATCCCCGTGACCCCGCCCGGCCTTTCTCCTCCTCCCTGCAACCCCATGACCTTTGATCCCTTCCCGTGACCCCCCTTCTAGCCTGCGACCCTTGACCCCCGGCCTTTGACCTCCCTTAGCCCAGCCCTCCGCGCACCGTAAGCGCTCAGTAAATACGACGGAACGAATGAATGAATGAACCTCCCTGCGTCCCCGTGACCCCTTAACCCTTGACCCCGCCTGGTCTTTCTCCTCCCTGTCACCCCATGACCTTTGACTCCTGGCCTCTAACCCCATCCCCATGACCCCTCATCCGCCTGACTGCCCCCTCTGACCTCCCTGTGACCCTTGACCCCCGGCCCAGCGCTCAGACTGAGCGCCTAGCCCCCTAACCCTTGACCCCGCCTGGCCTTTCCCCTCCTCCCTGCAACCCCGCGACCCTTGACCCCCGGCCTCTAACCTCCTCCCTGTGCCCCTTGACCCCTGGCCTTTGACCTCCCTCAGCCCAGCGCTCCGCACGCGGTAAGCGCTCAGTAAATAACGGCGAAATGAGCGAATGAACCTCCCTGCGTCCCCGTGACCCCTTAAAGAACCACCAGCGCTGAGAACGGTGGTGGTCTGCACGTCGTAAGCGCTTAGCAAATGCCCTCATTATCATTATTATTATTATTATTAACGTCGTAAACGCTTAGCAAATGCCCTCATTATCATTATTATTATTATTAACGTTGTAAGCGCTTAGCAAATGCCCTCATTATCATTATTATTGTCGTAAGCGCTTAGCGAATGCCCTCATTATCCTTATTATTGTTATTAACGTCGTAAGCGCTTAGTAAATGCCCTCATTATCCTTATTATTATTATTAACGTCGTAAGCGCTTAGCAAATGCCCTCATTATCCTTATTATTTTTATTAATGTCGTAAGCGCTTAGCAAATGCCCTCATTATCCTTATTATTATTATTATTAACGTCGTAAGCGCTTAGCAAATTCCCTCATTATCATTATTATTATTATTAATGTCATAAGCGCTTAGCAAATGCCCTCATTACCGTTATTATTAGTATTAACGTCGTAAGCGCTTAGCAAATTCCCTCATTATCATTATTATTATTATTAATGTCATAAGCGCTTAGCAAATGCCCTCATTACCGTTATTATTAGTATTAACGTCGTAAGCGCTTAGCAAATGCCTTCATTATCCTTATTATTATTATTAACGTCATAAGCGCTTAGCAAATGTCCTCATTATCATTATTATTATTATTGTTGTAAGCGCTTAGCAAATGCCCTCATTATCCTTATTATTATTATCATTAACGTCGTAAGCGCTTAGCAAATGCCCTCATTATCATTATTATTATTATTAACGTCGTAAGCGCTTAGCAAATGCCCTCATTATCATTATTATTGTCGTAAGCGCTTAGCAAATGCCTTCATTACCATTATTATTATTAACATCGTAAGCGCTTAGCAAATGCCTTCATTACCATTATTATTATTATTATTATTAACATCGTAAGCGCTTAGCAAATGCCCTCATTATCCTTATCATTATTATTAACGTCGGAAGCGCTTAGCAAATGTCCTCATTATCATTATCATTATTATTAACGTCGTAAGCGCTTAGCAAATGCCCTCATTATCATTATCATCATTATCAACGTCGTAAGCTCTTAGCAAATGCCCTCATTATCATTATCATCATTATCAATGTTGTAAGCGCTTAGCAAATGCCCTCATTACCATTATCATTATTATTAACGTCGTAAGCGCTTAGCAAATGCCCTCATTATCCTTATCATCATTATTAACGTCATAAGCGCTTAGCAAATGCCTTCATTACCATTATTATTAATGTTGTAAGCGCTTAGCAAATGCCCTCATCATTATTATTATCAACGTCGTAGGCGCTTAGCAAATGCCCTCATTATCATTATTATTATTATTATTACTAATAACGATTGCCCTCATTATCCTTATTATTATTATTATTACTAATAACGATTGCCCTCATTATCCTTATTATTATTATTATTACTAATAACGGTTGCCCTCATTACCATTATTATTATTGCTATTACTAATAACGATAAGAAGTGGGGTATCCCTCGATATCATTATTATTACCGCTAAGAAGCGGGGTATCCGCCTTGGCCGGGAGGAAGAGGAACGAGCCCGGGCTCGGGAGTCCGAAGTCGTGGGTTCAAATCCCGTCAGCCGGGTGACTTCTCCCTGCCTCGGTTCCCCCACCTGCGAAACGGGGGGCGGGGGGGGCCGACCCGCTCGCCTGGGCGGCGCGGAGTCGGCGCTCAGTAAGTGCCGTTAAAATTAAAAAATAGGCGCTCAGTAAGTGCCGTTAAAATAAAAAAATAGGTGCTCCGTAAGTGCCGTTAAAATAAAAAAAAAGGCGCTCAGTAAGTGCCATTAAAATAAAAAAATAGGCGCTCAGTAAGTGCCATTAAAATAAAAAAAAAGGTGCTCAGTAAGTGCCATTAAAATTAAAAAAAGGCGCTCAGTAAGTGCCATTAAAATAAAAAAAATAGGCGCTCAGTAAGTGCCATTAAAATAAAAAAAAGGCGCTCAGTAAGTGCCATTAAAATAAAAAAATAGGCGCTCAGTAAGTGCCATTAAAATAAAAAAAATAGGTGCTCAGTAAGTGCCGTTAAAATTAAAAAATAGGCGCCCTTATTGGTGACCCCCGACCCCCCGCAGGGACGGTGACGCTGTGGAGCCCGGCGGTGAAGGAGCCCCTGGTGAAGATGCTGTGCCACAAGGGAGGGGTCCGCGCCGTGGCCGTCGACCCCACGGGCACGTGAGTTGGGGGGTCCGGGGGGTCAGAGGTCAAAGGTCGGGGGGGGGTCGTGACCCCTGACCCCTGACGCCGCCCCCCCCCCCCCCCAAAAAAGGTACATGGCCACTTCGGGCCTGGACCGGCAACTGAAGCTGTTCGACCTGCGCGGCGCCTACCGGCCCCTGCGGGCCCGGCCCCTGGCCCTGGGGGCCGCCCACCTGGCCTACTCCCAGCGGGGTCTACTGGCCGCCTCTGTGGGCGATGTAGTGGACGTCTACCGGCCCGACGACCCGGGCCCGGGCCGCCCCTTCCTCTCCCACCGCCTCCCCGGGCCCGTCCACGGCCTCCGCTTCTGCCCCTTCGAGGACGTGCTGGGCGTGGGCCACGCCGACGGCTTCTCCAGCCTGCTGGTGCCCGGTGAGGACCCCCCCCAGACCACCGCGGGGGGCTGGGGGAGACGCCCCCCAACCCCTCCGTCCGTCCGTCCGCTCCTATTCAGTGAGCGCTTCCCGCGGGCGCGGTCCCGGGCCGACGCGGTCGGTGGATGGTGTTCACTGAGCGCTCGCGGGGTGCCGGGCGCTGTACTAAGCGCCTCAGGCGGCCCCTCCGGGAGGCGCTCGGTACGTAGTAAGTGCTCAACGGAGACCGTTATCGTTACTACAGCGCTCAGTACGTAGTAAGTGCTCAACAAAGGCCGTTGTCTACTCAGTGAGCGCTTCCCGCGGGCGCGGTCCCGGGCCGACGCGGTCGGTGGATGGTGTTCACTGAGCGCTCGCGGGGTGCCGGGCGCTGTACTAAGCGCCTCAGGCGGCCCCTCCGGGAGGCGCTCGGTACGTAGTAAGTGCTCAACGGAGACCGTTGTCGTTACTACAGCGCTCAGTACGTAGTAAGTGCTCAACAAAGGCCGTTATCTATTCAGTGAGCGCTTCCCGCGGGCGCGGTCCCGGGCCGACGCGGTCGGTGGATGGTGTTCACTGAGCGCTCGCGGGGTGCCGGGCGCTGTACTAAGCGCCTCAGGCGGCCCCTCCGGGCGGCGCTCGGTACGTAGTAAGTGCTCCACGGAGACCGTTGTCGTTACTACAGCGCTCAGTACGTAGTAAGTGCTCAACAAAGGCCGTTGTCTATTCAGTGAGCGCTTCCCGCGGGCGCGGTCCCGGGCCGACGCGGTCGGTGGATGGTGTTCACTGAGCGCTCGCGGGGTGCCGGGCGCTGTACTAAGCGCCTCAGGCGGCCCCTCCGGGCGGCGCTCGGTACGTAGTAAGTGCTCAACGGAGACCGTTATCGTTACTACAGCGCTCAGTACGTAGTAAGTGCTCAACAAAGGCCGTTGTCTACTCAGTGAGCGCTTCCCGCGGGCGCGGTCCCGGGCCGACGCGGTCGGTGGATGGTGTTCACTGAGCGCTCGCGGGGTGCCGGGCGCTGTACTAAGCGCCTCAGGCGGCCCCTCCGGGAGGCGCTCGGTACGTAGTAAGTGCTCAACGGAGACCGTTATCGTTACTACAGCGCTCAGTACGTAGTAAGTGCTCAACAAAGGCCGTCATCTATTCAGTGAGCGCTTCCCGCGGGCGCGGTCCCGGGCCGACACGGTCGGTGGATCGTGTTCACTGAGCGCTCGCGGGGTGCCGGGCGCTGTACTAAGCACCTCAGGCGGCCCCTCCGGGCGGTGCTCGGTACGTAGTAAGTGCTCAACGGAGACCGTTGTCGTTACTACAGCGCTCAGTACGTAGTAAGTGCTCAACAAAGGCCGTCGTCTATTCAGTGAGCGCTTCCCGCGGGAGCGGTCCCGGGCCGACGCGGTCGGTGGATGGTGTTCACTGAGCGCTCGCGGGGTGCCGGGCGCTGTACTAAGCGCCTCAGGCGGCCCCTCCGGGCGGCGCTCGGTACGTAGTAAGTGCTCAACGGAGACCGTTATCGTTACTACAGCGCTCAGTACGTAGTAAGTGCTCAACAAAGGCCGTCATCTATTCAGTGAGCGCTTCCCGCGGGCGCGGTCCCGGGCCGACGCGGTCGGTGGATGGTGTTCACTGAGCGCTCGCGGGGTGCCGGGCGCTGTACTAAGCGCCTCAGGCGGCCCCTCCGGGCGGCGCTCAGTACATAGTAAGTGCTCAGCGGAGACCGTTATCATTACTACAGCGCTCAGTACGTAGTAAGTGCTCAACAAAGACCGTTAATAGTTGCTATTACCGTTCATCCCCTCGGTGGTATGTATTGAACGCGCCCCGTGGGCGAGACCCCGCGCTAAGCCGGGCCGTGGAAGAATTTGGGGAGGGGGCGGACCGCCCTAAAGGACCGTCCGGGTCGGTTCATCCGCCCGATGGTGTTTTTTGAGCGCCTACTACGCGCCGGACGCTGTGCTGAGCGATCCCTCCGGGCTGGGGAGTTTGGGGAGGGGGTGACCGTCCTAAAGGACCGTAGGGGTTGGGTTGGGGGGCCGCCAGGGAGTGGGATTTTGGGGAGGGGGCGGCCCGTTGTTCGTTCATCCACCCAATGGTATTTTTTGAGCGCTTACTACATGCCAGACGCTGTACTGAGCGATCCCTCTGGGCTGGGGAATTTGGGGAGGGGGTGGACCGTCCGAAAGGACCGTTGGGGTTGGGTTGGGGGGCCTCCAGGGAGTGGGATTTGGGGGAGGGGGCGGCCCATTGTTCGTTCATCCACCGATGGTATTTTTTGAGCGCTTACTACGTGCCAGACGCTGTACTGAGCGATCCCTCCGGGCTGTGGAGTTTGGGGAGGGGGTGGTTGGGTTGGGGGGCCTCCAGGGAGTGGGATTTCGGGGAGGGGGCGGCCCGTTGTTCGTTCATCCACCGATGGTATTTTTTGAGCGCTTACTATGTGCCAGACGCTGTACTGAGCGATCCCTCCGGGCTGTGGAGTTTGGGGAGGGGGTGGTTGGGTTGGGGGGCCTCCAGGGAGTGGGATTTCGGGGAGGGGGCGGCCCGTTGTTCGTTCATCCACCTGATGGTATTTTTTGAGCGCTTACTATGTGCCAGACGCTGTACTGAGCGATCCCTCCGGGCTGGGGAGTTTGGGGAGGGGGTGACCGTCCTAAAGGACCGTAGGGGTTGGGTTGGGGGGCCGCCAGGGAGTGGGATTTTGGGGAGGGGGCGGCCCGTTGTTCGTTCATCCACCTGATGGTAATTTTTGAGCGCTTACTACGGGCCAGACGCTGTGCTGAGCGATCCCTCCGGGCTGGGGAGTTTGGGGAGGGGGTGGACCGCCCTAAAGGACCGTAGGGGTTGGGTTGGGGGGCCTCCAGGGAGTGGGATTTCGGGGAGGGGGCGGCCCATTGTTCATTCATCCACCGATGGTATTTTTTGAGCGCTTACTATGTGCCAGACGCTGTACTAAGCGATCCCTCCGGGCTGGGGAGTTTGGGGAGGGGGTGGACCGTCCTAAAGGACCGTAGGATTGGGTTGGGGGGCCTCCAGGGAGTGGGATTTCGGGGAGGGGGCGGCCCATTGTTCATTCATCCACCGATGGTAATTTTTGAGCGCTTACTACGGGCCAGACGCTGTACTGAGCGATCCCTCCGGGCCGGGGAATTTGGGGAGGGGGTGGACCGTCCTAAAGGACCGTAGGGGTTGGGTTGGGGGGCCGCCAGGGAGTGGGATTTCGGGGAGGGGGCGGCCCGTTGTTCGTTCATCCACCGATGGTATTTTTTGAGCGCTTACTATGTGCCAGACGCTGTACTAAGCGATCCCTCCAGGCCGGGGAATTTGGGAAAGGGGTGACCGCCCTAAAGGACCGTAGGGGTTGGGTTGGGGGGCCGCCAGGGAGTGGGATTTCGGGGAGGGGGCGGCCCGTTGTTCGTTCATCCACCGATGGTATTTTTTGAGCGCTTACTATGTGCCAGACGCTGCGCTGAGCGATCCCTCCGGGCCGGGGAATTTGGGGAGGGGGTGGTTGGGTTGGGGGGCCTCCAGGGAGTGGGATTTCGGGGAGGGGGCGGCCCGTTGTTCGTTCATCCACTGATGGTAATTTTTGAGCTCTTACTACGGGCCAGACGCTGTACTGAGCGATCCCTCCGGGCTGTGAAGTTTGGGGAGGGGGTGGACCGTCCTAAAGGACCGTTGGGGTTGGGTTGGGGGGCCTCCAGGGAGTGGGATTTGGGGGAGGGGGCAGCCCATTGTTCATTCATCCACCGATGGTATTTTTTGAGCGCTTACTACGTGCCGGACGCTGTGCTGAGCGATCCTTCCAGGCCGGGGAATTTGGGGAGGGGGTGGTTGGGTTGGGGGGCCTCCAGGGAGTGGGATTTCCTTGGGCAAGTCATTTAACTTCTCTGTGCCTCAGTTCCCTCATCTGTAAAATGGGGATGAAGACTGGGAGCCCCCCCGTGGGACATCCTGATCACCTTGTAACCTCCCTGGCGCTTAGCACAGTGCTTGGCGCATAGTAAGCGCTTAATAAATGCCATAATAATAATAATTTTGGGGAGGGGGCGGGCCCTTACTCGTTCATCCACCGATGGTATTTTTGGAGCGCTTACTACGTGCCGGACGCTGCGCTGAGCGATCCTTCCGGGCCGGGGAATTTGGGGAGGGGGTGGTTGGTTTGGGGGGCCTCCAGTGAGTGGGATTTCTTTGGGCAAGTCACTTCCCTTCTCTGGGCCTCAGTTCCCTCATCTGTCAAATGGGGATGAAGACTGTGAGCCCCCCGGGGGACCACCTGATCACCTTGTAACCTCCCCGGCGCTTAGAACAGTGCTTGGCACATAGTAAGCGCTTAATAAGTGCCATAATAATAATAATAATAATAATTTCGGGGAGGGGGCGGGCCCTCGCTCGTTCATCCACCAGTGGTATTTTTTGAGCGCCTACTACGTGCCAGACTCTGCGCTGAGCGATCCCTCCGGGCTGTGGAGTTTGGGGAGGGGGTGGTTGGGTTGGGGGGCCTCCAGGGAGTGGGATTTCGGGGAGGGGGCGGCCCATTGTTCATTCATCCACCGATGGTATTTTTTGAGCGCTTACTACGTGCCAGACGCTGTACTAAGCAATCCCTCCGGGCTGGGGAATTTGGGAAAGGGGTGACCGCCCTAAAGGACCGTAGGGGTTGGGTTGGGGGGCCGCCAGGGAGTGGGATTTGGGGGAGGGGGCGGCCCGTTGTTCGTTCATCCACCTGATGGTATTTTTTGAGCGCTTACTACATGCCAGATGCTGTACTGAGCGATCCCTCCGGGCCGGGGAATTTGGGAAAGGGGTGACCGCCCTAAAGGACCGTAGGGGTTGGGTTGGGGGGCCTCCAGGGAGTGGGATTTCGGGGAGGGGGCGGCCCGTTGTTCGTTCATCCACCTGATGGTATTTTTTGAGCGCTTACTACATGCCAGATGCTGTACTGAGCGATCCCTCCGGGCCGGGGAATTTGGGAAAGGGGTGACCGCCCTAAAGGACCGTAGGGGTTGGGTTGGGGGGCCTCCAGGGAGTGGGATTTCGGGGAGGGGGCGGCCCGTTGTTCGTTCATCCACCTGATGGTAATTTTTGAGCGCTTACTACGGGCCAGACGCTGTACTAAGCGATCCCTCCGGGCCGGGGAATTGGGGGACGGGGGGTGGACCGTCCCTGGGGCGGCGGGGCGAGTGAGGCCCGCGGGTGGGGAGTCTATTTGGGAAGCGGCGCGGCTCGGCGGGAAGAGCCCGGGCTTTGGAGTCCGAGGCCATGGGTTCGAATCCCGGCTCCGCCCCGTGCCCGCTGTGTGACCTTGGGCGAGTCACTTCTCCGAGCCTCAGTTCCCTCGTCTGGAAAATGGGGGTGAAGAGTGGGAGCCCCACGTGGGGCAGCCTGATGGCTTTGTATCCCCCCCCCCCCCCCCGGCGCTTAGAACAGTGGTTGGCACATAGTGAGCGCTTAACAAATGCCAACATCATTATTATTATTATTATTATTGTTATTTGGGGTGGGGGGCGGCCCGCTGACCCCTGACCCTTGACCCCTGACCCCCCCCAGGAGCCGGCGAGCCCAACGTGGACGGTCTGGCCAACAACCCCTACCGCAGCAAGAAGCAGAGGCAGGAGTGGGAGGTCAAGGCCTTACTGGAAAAGGTGGGTGACCCCCCCACCCCACCCCGGGGGGCGGCGGGGGACTTGGGGGACCCTCCCCGCGGACCCCCGTCCCTTCCCGTCCCCTCCCGTCCCCCCTAGATCCCCGCCGAGCTCATCGGGCTGGACCCCCACTGCCTGGGCCGGGTGGACGTGCAGACCATGGAGCAGCTGAAGCGAGACAAGATCGAGAGGCTGGTGAGACCCCCGGACCCCCCCCTCCATCCTCCATCCTCCTCCTCCTCCGTTGAGCGCTCACTACGCGCCTCGACGGTAGTAACGGCGGCCTCGGCTAAACGCCGGCCGTGTGTCTCCATCACGGTGACGGTGGTGGTGGGGAAGCGCTTCGTATAGGCCTCCGTAATAGCGATAGTGGGGTTGGGGGAGCGCTTAGCATAGGCCTCGATAATGGTAATAGTGGTGGTTGGGGAGCGCTTAGTATAGGCCTCGATAATAGGGATAGTGGTGTTGGGGGAGTGCTTAGTATAGGCCTCGATAATAGGAATGGTGGGGTTGGGGGAGCGCTTAGTATAGGCCTCGATAATGGTAATAGTGGTGGTTGGGGAGCGCTTGGTATAGGCCTCGATAATAGGAATAGTGGTGGTTGGGGAGTGCTTAGTATAGGCCTCGATAATAGGAATGGTGGTGGTTGGGGAGCGCTTAGTATAGGCCTCGATAATAGGAATGGTGGGGTTTGGGGAGCGCTTAGTATAGGCCTCGATAATGGTAATAGTGGTGGTTGGGGAGCGCTTGGTATAGGCCTCGATAATAGGAATAGTGGTGGTTGGGGAGTGCTTAGTATAGGCCTCGATAATAGGAATGGTGGTGGTTGGGGAGTGCTTAGTATAGGCCTCGATAATGGTAATAGTGGTGGTTGGGGAGCGCTTACTATAGGCCTCGATAATAGGAATAGTGGTGTTTGGGGAGCGCTTAGTATAGGCCTCGATAATGGTAACAGTGGTGGTGGGGGAGTGCTTAGTATAGGCCTCAATAATGGTAATAGTGGTGATTGGGGAGCGCTTAGTATAGGCCTCGATAATAGGAATAGTGGTGTTGGGGAAGCGCTTAGTATAGGCCTCGATAATGGTAATAGTGGTGGTTGGGGGAGCGCTTAGTATAGGCCTTGATAATAGGGATAGTGGGGTTTGGGGAGCACTTAGTATGTGCCTCGATAATAGCAATAGTGGGGTTTGGGGAGCACTTAGTATAGGCCTCAATAATAGGAATGGTGGTGTTGGGGGAGTGCTTAGTATAGGCCTTGATAATAGGAATAGTGGGGTTGGGGGAGCGCTTAGTATAGGCCTCGATAATAGGAATGGTGGGGTTTGGGGAGCGCTTAGCATAGGCTTCGATAGTGGTAATAGTGGTGGTTGGGGAGCGCGTAGTATAGGCCTCGATAATAGGGATAGTGGTGTTTGGGGAGCACTTAGTATAGGCCTCGATAATGGTAATAGTGGTGGTTGGGGAGCACTTAGTATAGGCCTCGATAATAGGAATAGTGGGGTTGGGGGAGCGCTTAGTATAGGCCTTGATAATAGGAATAGTGGGGTTGGGGGAGCGCTTAGTATAGGCCTCGATAATAGGAGTGGTGGTGGTTGGGGAGCGCTCAGTATAGGCCTCGATAATAGGAGTGGTGGTGTTTGGGGGAGTGCTTAGTATAGGCCTCGATAATAGCAATAGTGGGGGTGGGGGAGCACTTAGTATAGGCCTCGATAATAGGAATAGTAGTGTTGGGGGAGCGCTTAGTATAGGCCTCGATAATAGGAATAGTGGTGTTGGGGGAGCGCTTAGTATAGGCCTCGATAATAGGGATAGTGGGGTTGGGGGAGCGCTTAGTATAGGCCTCGATAATAGGAATAGTGGTGTTTGGGGAGCGCTTAGTATAGGCCTCAATAATAATATGATATATATATATATGTATATATATATATATATATCATACTATTATTGAGGCCTATATATATCACCATTTATATATCATATATAAATATATGTTGCCAGCTTGGACATCCAGTGGTCTGCGCACAGTGAGCGCTCAATAAATATGATTGAATGAATGAAAGGATAAATATAGGTTGCCAGCTTGGACTTCCCAAGCGCTTAGTCCAGTGGTCTGCACACAGTGAGCGCTCAGTAAATACAGTTGAATGAATGAATGAATGAATATAGGTTGCCAGCTTGGACTGCCCAAGCGCTTAGTCCAGCGGTCTGCGCACAGTGAGCGCTCAATAAATACGGTTGAGTGAATGAATGAATAAATATATGTTGCCAGCTTGGATGTCCGGTGGTCTGCGCACCGTGAGCGCTCAATAAATACGATCGAATGAATGAATGAATGGATAAATAGATGTTGCCAGCTTGGACTTCCCAAGCGCTTAGCACAGCGGTCTGCGCACAGTGAGCGCTCAATAAATACGGTTGAGTGAATGAATGAATAAATAGATGTTGCCAGCTTGGACGTCCGGTGGTCTGCGCACCGTGAGCGCTCAATAAATACGATCGAATGAATGAATGAATGGATAAATAGATGTTGCCACCTTGGACTTCCCAAGCGCTTAGTCCAGTGGTCTGTGCACAGTGAGCGCTCAATAAATACGATTGAATGAATGAATGAATGAATGAATATAGCCAGCTTGGACTTCCCAAGCGCTTAGTCCAGTGCTCTGCACTCAGTAAGCGCTCAATAAATACGATTGAATGAATGAATGAATGAATGAATATATGTTGCCAGCTTGGACGTCCAGTGGTCTGCGCACCGTGAGCGCTCAATAAATACGATTGAATGAATGAATGGATGAATGGACAAATATATGTTGCCAGCTTGGACTTCCCGAGCGCTTAGCACAGTGCTCTGCACACGGTAAGCGCTCAATAAATGCGATTGAATGAATGAATGAATGAATATACGTTGCCAGCTTGGACGTCCAGTGGTCTGCGCACCGTGAGTGCTCAATAAATATGATCGAATGAATGAATGAATGGATAAATATATGTTGCCAGCTTGGACTTCCCGAGCGCTTAGTCCAGTGCTCTGCACTCGGTAAGCGCTCAATAAATACGATTGAATGAATGAATGAATGAATATATATTGCCCGCTTGGACCTCCCAAGCGCTTAGTCCAGTGGTCTGCGCACAGTGAGTGCTCAATAAATACAATTGAATGAATGAATGAATGAATAGATGTTGCCAGCTTGGATGTCCAGTGGTCTGTGCACCGTGAGCGCTCAGTAAGTACGATCGAATGAATGAATGAATGGATAAATAGATGTTGCCCGCTCGGACTTCCCAAGCGCTTAGCCCAGTGCTGTGCACACAGTGAGCACTCAATAAATACAATTGAATGAATGAATGAATGAATATATATTGCCAGCTTGGACTTCCCAAGCGCTTAGTCCAGTGCTCTGCACTCAGTAAGCGCTCAATAAATGCGATTGAATGAATGAATGAATGAACAGATGTTGCCAGCTTGGACGCTGAGCACCGTGAGCGCTCAATAAGTACGATCGAATGAATGAATGAATGAATGGATGAATAGATGTTGCCAGCCCGGACTCCCCAAGCGCGCTCAGCCCAGCGTTCTGCACACAGTGGGCGCTCAATAAGTACGATTGACCGGACGACCCCCCAACCCCCCCCCCGCCCCCCGTGTCCGCAGGGCTTCGACCCCGACGCCCGGACGCCCTTCCAGCCGCGGGCGAAGACGAAGGGCCGCGGCTCGGCGGCCGGCCTCCTCCGGAGGAAGAGGAAGGTGGCCGACCAGGACAAGAGGGTGAGGACGGACGGCGATTATCTAATAATGGCGGTTTCAAGTGTCCCCCCCCCCCCCCCGAGGAGGACGGGAGGGTGAGGACGGGGGAGGCGACAGATAAGCGCTCAATAAATACGTCCGATCGATCTTTTAGACCGCGAGGCCGCCGTCGGGTCGGGCCTGTCTCTAGATGTTGCCAACTTGGCCTTCCCGAGCGCTCAGTACAGTGCCCGGCACGCGGGAAGCGCTCAATAAGTACGACCGATCGATCCTTTAGACCGCGAGGCCGCCGTCGGGTCGGGCCCGTCTCTAGATGTTGCCGGCTTGGCCTTCCCGAGCGCTCAGTACAGTGCCCGGCACGCGGGAAGCGCTCAATAAATACGACCGATCGATCTTTTAGGCCGCGAGGCCGCCGCCGTCGGGTCGGGCCTGTCTCTAGATGTTGCCAACTTGGCCTTCCCGAGCGCTCAGTACAGTGCCCGGCACGCGGGAAGCGCTCAATAAGTACGACCGATCGATCCTTTAGACCGCGAGGCCGCCGTCGGGTCGGGCCCGTCTCTAGATGTTGCCGGCTTGGCCTTCCCGAGCGCTCAGTACAGTGCCCGGCACGCGGGAAGCGCTCAATAAATACGACCGATCGATCTTTTAGGCCGCGAGGCCGCCGCCGTCGGGTCAGGCCCGTCTCTAGATGTTGCCGACTTGGCCTTCCCGAGCGCTCAGTACAGTGCCCGGCACACGGGAAGCACTCAATAAATACGACCGATCGATCTTTTAGACCGCGAGGCCGTCGTCGGGTCGGGCCCGTCTCTAGATGTTGCCGGCTTGGCCTTCCCGAGCGCTCAGTACAGTGCCCGGCACGCGGGAAGCGCTCAATAAGTACGACCGATCGATCCTTTAGACCGCGAGGCCGCCGTCGGGTCGGGCCCGTCTCTAGATGTTGCCGGCTTGGCCTTCCCGAGCGCTCAGTACAGTGCCCGGGGTGCAGGAAGCGCTCAATAAATACGATTGATTGATCTTTTAGACCACGAGGCCGTCGGGTCGGGCCCGTCTCTAGATGTTGCCGGCTTGGCCTTCCCGAGCGCTCAGTACAGTGCCCGGCACGCACGAAGCGCTCAATAAGTACGACCGATCGATCTTTTAGACCGCGAGCCCGCCGTCGGGTCGGGCCCGTCTCTAGATGTTGCCGACTTGGCCTTCCCGAGCGCTCAGTACAGTGCCCAGCACGCGGGAAGCGCTCAATAAATACGACAGATCGATCTTTTAGACCGCGAGGCCGCCGTCGGGTCGGGCCCGTCTCTAGATGTTGCCGGCTTGGCCTTCCCGAGCGCTCAGTACAGTGCCCGGCACGCGGGAAGCGCTCAATAAGTACGACCGATCGATCTTTTAGACCGCGAGGCCGCCGTCGGGTCGGGCCCGTCTCTAGATGTTGCCGGCTTGACGTTCCCGAGCGCTCAGTACAGTGCCCGGCACGCGGGAAGCGCTCAATAAATACGACCGATCGATCTTTTAGACCGCGAGCCCGCCGTCGGGTCGGGCCCGTCTCTAGATGTTGCCAACTTGGCCTTCCCGAGCGCTCAGTACAGTGCCCGGCACGCGGGAAGCGCTCAATAAATACGACCGATTGATCTTTTAGACCGCGAGCCCGCCGCCGTCGGGTCGGGCCCGTCTCTAGATGTTGCCGGCTTGGCCTTCCCGAGCGCTCAGTACAGTGCCCGGCACGCGGGAAGCGCTCAATAAATACGACCGATCGATCTTTTAGACCGTGAGCCCAGTGTGCCTCAGTTCCCTCATCTGTAAAATGGGGATTAAGACTGTTGTAATAATAATAATAATAATGATCGGTGCCTCAGTTCCCTCATCTGTAAAATGGGGATTAAGACTGTTGTAGTAATAATAATAAAATAATAATGATCTGTGCCTCAGTACCCTCATCTGTAAAATGGGGATTAAGACTGTTGTAGTAGTAGCAGTAGTAATAATAATAATAATAATAATGATGATGATGATGATCTGTGCCTCAGTTCCCTCATCTGTAAAATGGGGATTAAGACTGTTGTAGTAATAATAATAATAATAATAATAATGATCTGTGCCTCAGTACCCTCATCTGTAAAATGGGGATTAAGACTGTAAAAATAATAATAATAATGATGATCTGTGCCTCAGTTCCCTCATCTATAAAATGGGGATTAAGACTGTAGTAATAATGATAATAATGATAATAATGATCTGTGCCTCAGTTCCCTCATCTGTAAAATGGGGATTAAGACTGTAGTAATAATGATAATAATGATAATAATGATCTGTGCCTCAGTTCCCTCATCTGTAAAATGGAGATTAAGACTGTAATAATAATAATAATAATAATAATAATAATGATCTGTGCCTCAGTTCCCTCATCTGTAAAATGGGGATTAAGACTGTAAAAATAATAATAATAATAATGATCTGTGCCTCCGTTCCCTCATCTGTAAAATGGGGATTAAGACTGTAATAATAATAATAATAATGATCTGTCCGTCAGTTCCCTCATCTGTAAAATGGGGATTAAGACTGTAGTAGTAATAATAATAATAATGAGGATGATCTGTGCCTCAGTTCCCTCATCTGTGAAATGGGGATTAAGACTGTAATAATAATAATAATAATAGTCTGTGCCTCAGTTCCCTCATCTGTAAAATGGGGATTAAGACTGTAGTAGTAATATATAATAATGATCTGTGCCTCAGTTCCCTCATCTGTAAAATGGGGATTAAGACTGTAGTAACAATAATAATAATAATAATAATAATCTGTGCCTCAGTTCCCTCATCTGTAAAATGGGGATTAAGACTGTAAAAATAATAATAATAATAATGATCTGTGCCTCAGTTCCCTACTCTGTAAAATGGGGATTAAGACTGCAATAATAATAATAATAATGATGGCATTTGTTAAGCGCTTACTATGTGCGAAGCACTGTTCGAAGTGCTGGGGGAGATACGAGGCGAAATAATAATGATCTGTGCCTCAGTTCCCTCATCTGTAAAATGGGGATTAAGATGTAATAATAACGATGGCATTTGTTAAGCGCTTACTATGTACCAATCACTATTCTAAGTGCTGGAGGAGATACGAAGTGATCAGGTTGTCCCCCGGGGGGCTCCCGGACTTCATCCCCATTTTCCAGATGAGGGAACTGAGGCCCAGAGAAGTGACGTGACCTGCCCAAAGTCACCCAGCTGACCGGTGGCGGAGCCGGGATTCGAACCCACAGCCTTGGACTCCCAAGCCCGGGCTCTTTTCCACTGAGCCACGCTGCTTCTCTATAATAATATTAACAATTGTTATTATTAGTTTATTATATATAATATAGTCATACAGTAATTACAATCAATTATACAATAATAATAATAATGATGGTATTTAATCAATCATATTTATTGAGCGCTTACCGTGTGCAGAGCACTGTACTAAGCGCTTGGGAAGTAATAACAATAATAATAATAATAAATGATGGCATTTGTTAAGCGCTTACTAGGTGCTAAGCACTGTTCTAAGCGCTGGGGGAGATACGAAGTGATCAGGTTGTCCCACGGGGGGCTCCCGGACTTCATCCCCATTTTCCAGATGAGGGAACTGAGGCCCGGAGAAGTGACGTGACCTGCCCAAAGTCACCCAGCTGACGGGTGGTGGAGCGGGGATTCGAACCCGCGACCTCGGACTCCCAAGCCCGGGCTCTACCCACTGAGCCACGCTGCTTCTCTATAATAATATTAGCAATTGTCATTGTTAGTTTACTATATATAATATAGTCATGCAGTAATTATAGTCAATTATACAATAATAATAATGATGGTAATCAATCAATCGTATTTATTGAGCGCTTACCGTGTGCAGAGCACTGTACTAAGCGCTTGGGAAGTAATAACAATAATAATAATAATAATAATACTAATGATGGCATTTGTTAAGAAGCGCTTACTATGTACCAAGCACTGTTCTAAGCGCTGGGGGAGATACAGAGTGATCAGGTGGTCCCACGGGGGGCTCCCGGACTTCATCCCCATTTTCCAGATGAGGGAACTGAGGCCCGGAGAAGTGACGTGACCTGCCCAAAGTCACCCAGCTGACGGGTGGCGGAGCGGGGACTCGAACCCGCGACCTCGGACTCCCAAGCCCGGGCTCTACCCACTGAGCCACGCTGCTTCTCTATAATAATATTAACAATTGTTATTATTAGTTTACTATATATAATCAATCAATCGTATTTATTGAGCGCTTACTATGTGCAGAGCACTGTACTAAGCGCTTGGGAAGTACAAATTGGCATCACATAGAGACAGTCCCTACCCAACAGTGGGCTATATAATATAGTCATGCAGTAATTATAGTCAATTATACAATAATAATAATGATGGTAATCAATCAATTGTATTTATTGAGCGCTTACCGTGTGCAGAGCACTGTACTAAGCGCTTGGGAAGTACAAGTTTAAGCGCTCACTATGTGCCGAGCACTGTTTTAAGCGCCCGGCGGGGCGGGGGGGGATACAAGGTGATCGGGGTGTCCCAAGTGGGGGGGGGGGTCGCAATCTTCATCCCCATTTGACAGATGAGGGAACTGAGGCACGGAGAAGTGACGTGACCTGCCCAAAGTCACCCAGCTGACGGGGGGCGGAGCCGGGATTCGAACCCGCGACCTCGGGCTCCCAAGCCCGGGCTCTTTTCCACTGAGCCACGCTGCTTCTCTATAATATTACAACTGTTATTATTAGTTACTGTTATCATTAGTTTACTATATATATAATATAGTATGACTATATATAATATAGTCATACAGTAATTATAGTCGATTGTACAATAATAATAATGATGGTATTCAATCAATCGTATTTATTGAGCGCTTACCGTGTGCAGAGCACTGTACTAAGCGCTTGGGAAGGACAAGTTGAAGCGCTTACTAGGTGCCGAGCACTGTTCTAAGCGCCCCGGGGGGGGGGGGATACAAGGTGATGGCACGGTCTTCATCCCCTCAATCAATCAATCAATCAATCGTATTTATTGAGCGCTTCCCGTGTGCAGAGCACTGTACTAAGCGCTTGGGAAGGACAAGTTGAAGCGCTTACTAGGTGCCGAGCACTGTTCTAAGCGCCCCGGGGGGGGGATACAAGGTGATGGCACGGTCTTCATCCCCTCAATCAATCAATCAATCAATCGTATTTATTGAGCGCTTCCCGTGTGCAGAGCACTGTACTAAGCGCTTGGGAAGGACAAGTTGAAGCGCTTACTAGGTGCCGAGCACTGTTCTAAGCGCCCCGGGGTTGGGGGGGGATACAAGGTGATGGCACGGTCTTCATCCCCATTGGACAGATGAGGAAACTGAGGCACGGAGAAGTGAAGCGACTTGCCCAAGGTCACACAGCTCACAGACACCGTGGTTATTATTAGGTGTTGGCTAGTACAGCGCCAGGCGCCGTACTGAGCGCCGGAGACGGTACCCCGGGGGGGTGGGGGGGGTCGTGCCTCAGTTTCCCCCCGTCGCCGCAGATCCCCGTGTCCCTCCTCCCCCGCAGGAGCTGATCCGCCAGAGTCTCCAGGAGAAGGAGCGGGAAGGGGAACCCGGAAAGAAGGGGAAACTGAGGCCCCCGGGCTCCCGGCCCTCCGCCCTCGACAGATTCGACCGGTGACCCCCCCGCTTTGGACGACGACGACGATAATTACAATATTCTTGATAATTGCGGTGTCGTCGGTTCAGCGCTCGCCGGCGCCGGGCAGTGTACTGAGCGTCCCCCGCCGAGGGACGCGGTCACTGGAGGACGCCACTGGCCCCGGGGCCCTGCGCTGGGGAGGAGGAATGGAGTCGATGGAGGGATCTGCTCAGCCTTAGGCGCTTAAGACAGTGCCTGGCACGTAGTAAGCGCTTAGCGGATGCCATTATTCAGCGCTTGCTAAATGTGACTTAATAATGATAATAATAATAATAATAATGATGATGGTCCTCGGTAGGCGCTTACTATGTGCCAAGCAGTGGTTTAGCCGAATGATGATAATGACGCTATCCGTTAGGCGCTTACTATGTGCCAAGCAGCGGCTTAGCAGAATGATCATAATGAGGCCGTTAGGCGCTTACTATGTGTCAAGCAGTGGCTTAGCAGAGTGATAATGATGCTGTTTTAGGCGCTTACTATGTGTCGAGCAGCGGTTTAGCAGAATGATCATAATGAGGCCGTTAGGCGCTTACTATGTGCCAAGCAGCGGTTTAGCAGAATGATCATAATGAGGCTGTTAGGCGCTTACTACGTGCCAAGCAGTGGTTTAGCAGGATGATGATAATGACGCTATTAGGCGCTTACTATGTGTCAAGCAGTGCTTTAGCAGAATGATCGTAATGAGGCTGTTAGGCGCTTACTATGTGCCAAGCAGCGGTTTAGCAGAATGATACTAATGAGGCCGTTAGGCGCTTACTATGTGCCAAGCAGTGGTTTAGCAGAATAATAATGACTCTACGTTAGGCGCTTACTATGTGCCAAGCAGCGGTTTAGCAGAATGATCATAATGAGGCCGTTAGGCGCTTATTATGTGTCAAGCAGCGGTTTAGCAGAATGATCATAATGACGCCGTTAGGCGCTTACTATGTGCCAAGCAGCGGTTTAGCAGAGTGATAATGACGCTGTTTGAGGCGCTTACTATGTGCCGAGCAGTGGTTTAGCAGAATGAGAATAATGAGGCTGTTAGGCGCTTACTATGTGCCAAGCAGCGGCTTAGCAGAGTGATAGTAATGACGCTATTAGGCGCTTACTATGTGCCAAGCAGCGGTTTAGCAGAATGATCATAATGACGCTGTCCGTTAGGCGCTTACTATGTGCCAAGCGGCGGTTTAGCAGAATGATCATAATGAGGCTGTTAGGCGCTTACTATGTGCCAAGCAGTGGTTTACCAGAATGATCCTAATGAGGCCGTTAGGCGCTTACTATGTGTCAAGCAGTGGTTTAGCAGAGTGACAATGACGCTGTTTGAGGCGCTTACTATGTGCCAAGCAGTGGTTTAGCAGAATGATCCTAATGAGGCCGTTAGGCGCTTACTATGTGCCAAGCAGTGGTTTAGCAGAATGATGATAATGAGGCTGTTTGAGGCGCTTACTATGTGCCAAGCAGTGGTTTAGCAGAGTGATAATGATGCTGTTTGAGGCGCTTACTATGTGCCAAGCAGTGGTTTAGCAGAGTGATAATGACGCTGTTTTAGGCGCTTACTATGTGCCAAGCAGTGGTTTAGCAGAATGATCCTAATGAGGCTGTTAGGCGCTTACTATGTGCCAAGCAGTGGTTTAGCAGAGTGATAATGACGCTGTTTTAGGCGCTTACTATGTGCCAAGCAGTGGTTTAGCAGAATGATCATAATGAGGCTGTTTTAGGCGCTTACTATGTGCCAAGCAGCGGTTTAGCAGAGTGATCATAATGAGGCCGTTAGGCGCTTACTATGTGCCAAGCAGTGGTTTAGCAGAGTGATAGTGATGCTGTTTGAGGCGCTTACTATGTGCCAAGCAGTGGTTTAGCAGAATGATCATAATGAGGCTGTTAGGCGCTTACTATGTGCCAAGCGGCGGTTTAGCAGAATAATAATGACACTATGTTAGGCGCTTACTATGTGCCAAGCAGTGGTTTAGCAGAGTGATCCTAATGAGGCTGTTAGGCGCTTACTATGTGCCAAGCAGCGGTTTAGCAGAATGATCATAATGACGCTATCTGTTAGGCGCTTACTATGTGCCAAGCAGTGGTTTAGAAGAATGATAATGATGCTATCTGTTAGGCGCTTACTATGTGCCAAGCAGTGGTTTAGCAGAGTGATGGTAATGATGCTATCTATTAGGCGCTTACTATGTGCCAAGCAGTGGTTTAGCAGAATGATCATAATGAGGCTGTTGGGCGCTTACTATGTGTCAAGCAGTGGTTTAGCAGAGTGATAATGACGCTGTTTTAGGCGCTTACTATGTGCCAAGCAGCGGTTTAGCAGAATGATCGTAATGAGGCCGTTAGGCGCTTACTATGTGCCAAGCAGTGGTTTAGCAGAATGATCATAATGAGGCTGTTAGGCGCTTACTATGTGCCAAGCAGCGGTTTAGCAGAATGACAATAATGAGGCTGTTAGGCGCTTACTATGTGCCAATTAGTGGTTTAGCAGAATGATAGTAATGAGGCTGTTAGGCGCTTAGTATGTGCCAAGCAGTGGTTTAGCAGAATGATCATAATGACGCTGTTGGGCGCTTACTATGTGTCAAGCAGTGGTTTAGCAGAATGATCATAATGAGGCCGTTAGGCGCTTACTATGTGCCGAGCAGTGGTTTAGCAGAGTGATAATGATGCTGTTTGAGGCGCTTACTATGTGCCAAGCAGTGGTTTAGCAGAATGATCATAATGAGGCCGTTAGGCGCTTACTATGTGCCAAGCAGTGGTTTAGCAGAATGATCATAATGAGGCTGTTTGAGGCGCTTACTATGTGCCAAGCAGTGGTTTAGCAGAGTGATAATGACGCTGTTTCAGGCGCTTACTACGTGCCAAGCAGTAGTTTAGCAGAATGATCATAATGAGGCTGTTAGGCGCTTACTATGTGCCAAGCAGTGGTTTAGCGGAATGATAATGACGCTGTTTTAGGCGCTTACTATGTGCCAAGCAGTGGCTTAGCAGAATGATCATAATGAGGCTGTTAGGCGCTTACTATGTGCCAAGCAGTGGTTTAGCGGAATGATAATGACGCTGTTTTAGGCGCTTACTATGTGCCAAGCAGTGGCTTAGCAGAGTGATAATGATGCTGTTTTAGGCACTTACTATGTGCCGAGCAGCGGTTTAGCAGAATGAGAATAATGAGGCTGTTAGGCGCTTACTATGTGCCAAGCAGTGGTTTAGCAGAATGATCATAATGAGGCTGTTAGGCGCTTACTATGTGCCAAGCAGTGGTTTAGCAGAGTGATAATGACGCTGTTTCAGGCGCTTACTATGTGCCAAGCAGTAGTTTAGCAGAATGATCATAATGAGGCTGTTAGGCGCTTACTATGTGCCAAGCAGTGGTTTAGCGGAATGATAATGACGCTGTTTTAGGCGCTTACTATGTGCCAAGCAGTGGCTTAGCAGAATGATCATAATGAGGCTGTTTTAGGCGCTTACTATGTGCCGAGCAGCGGTTTAGCAGAATGAGAATAATGAGGCTGTTAGGCGCTTACTATGTGCCGAGCAGTGGCTTAGCAGAATGATCGTAATGACGCTATTAGGCGCTTACTATGTGCCAAGCAGTAGTTTAGCAGAATGATCATAATGAGGCCGTTAGGCGCTTACTATATGCCAAGCAGTGGTTTAGCAGAGTGATAATGACGCTGTTTTAGGCGCTTACTATGTGTCAAGCAGTGGTTTAGCAGAGTGATAATGACGCTGTTTTAGGCACTTACTATGTGCCAAGCAGTGGTTTAGCAGAATGATCATAATGAGGCTGTGAGGCGCTTACTATGTGCCAAGCAGTGGTTTAGCAGAATGACAATAATGAGGCTGTTAGGCGCTTACTATGTGCCAAGCAGTGGTTTAGCGGAATGATCGTAATGAGGCTGTTAGGCGCTTACTATGTGCCAAGCACTGTGCTAAGCGCCAGGGCGCAAACGACGTAAATCTCAGGTTGGACACAGTCCCCGTCCCCCGTCCCGGGCTTCCTTCCCGTTTTACGGAAGGGGAAACTGAGGCCCGGGGAAAGGACTCGTCCAAGGCCACGCATCAGATCTTGCAGGGCGAAAGGGGGGAGGGCTAATTAATCAATTAAGGCATTTGTCAGGCGCTTGATAAGCGTGATTGAATAATAATAATAATGCCGGGCCTTGTTGGGCCCCTACTGTGTGCCAAGCACTGTACTAAGCGCCGGGGCACACGCAGGCTCATCGGGTTGAATACAGTCCCGATCCCATGGAGGGGAGGGGAGGGCTCCCGGGCTTCGTTTTACAGAAGGGGAAACTGAGGCCCGGGGAAAGGACTCGTCCAAGGTCACGCAATAGATGGCGCGGGGCCCTGGCGAAGAGGGGAGGGGGGTTAATTAGTAATAATAATAATAATAATGGTATTTATTAAGCGCTTACTCTGCACACAGTAAGCGCTCAGTAAGTACGATTGAATGAATGAATGAATACTGACGGCCGCTACCGCGTGCCGAGCACTGTACTAAGCGCCAGGGCACACAGGTTGGACACAGTCCCCGTCCCCCGTTCCCGTTTTACAGAAGGGGAAACTGAGGCCCGGAGAAAGGACTCGTCCAAGGTCACACAATAGATAATCATAATAATAATAATGGTATTTATTAAGTGCTTGCTCTGCACACAGTAAGCGCTCAATAAGTGCGATTGAATGAGTGAATGAATACTGACGGTCCTCGTTAGGCCCCTACTGTGTGCCGAGCACTGTACTGAGCGCCGGGGCGCAAACTACGTAAATCCCAGGTTGGACACAGCCCCCGTCCCCCGTTCCCGTTTTACAGAAGGGGAAACCGAGGCCCGGAGAAAGGACTCGTTCAAGGTCACGCAATAGATAAGAATAATAATAATAATGGCATTTATTAAGCACTTGCTCTGCACACAGTAAGCGCTCAATAAGTACGACAATGAATGAATGAATACTGACGGTCCTCGTTAGGCCCCTACTGTGTGTCGAGCACTGTACTGAGCGCCGGGGCGCAAACCACGTAAATCTCAGGTTGGACACAGTCCCTGTCCCCTGTTCCCGTTTTACAGAAGGGGAAACTGAGGCCCGGAGAAAGGACTCGCCCAAGGTCACACAATAGATAATAATAATAGATAATCATAATAATAACGGCATTTATTAAGTGCTTACTCTGCACACAGTAAGCGCTCAGTAAGTACGATTGAATGAATGAATGAACACTGACGGTCCTCGTTAGGCCCCTACTGTGTGCCGAGCACTGTACTGAGCGCCGGGGCGCAAGCCACGTAAATCTCCCATTTTACATAAGGGGAAACTGAGGCCCGGAGAAAGGACTCGCCCAAGGTCACGCAATAGATAATCATAATAATAATGGCATTTATTAAGTGCTTACTCTGCCCACAGTAAGCGCTCAATAAGTACGGATGAATGAGTGAATGAATACTGACGGTCGGCGGAGGGCTCCGGGGCTTCGTTCCCATTTTACAGAAGGGGAAACTGAGGCCCGGAGAAAGGACCCGTCCAAGGTCACGCAATAGATAATAATAATAATGGCATTTATTAAGTGCTTCCTCTGCACACAGTAAGCGCTCAATAAGTACGATTGAATGAATGAATGAATACTGACGGCCCCTACTGTGTGCCGAGCACTGTACTGAGCGCCGGGGCACAAACTACGTAAATCTCACAGTGGACACAGTCCCCGTCCCCCATTCCCGTTTTACAGAAGGGGAAACTGAGGCCCGGAGAAAGGACTCGTCCAAGGTCACACAACAGATAATCATCATAATAATAACGGCATTTATTAAGCGCTTGCTCTGCACACAGTAAGCGCTCAGTAAGTACGATTGAATGAATGAATGAATACTGACGGTCCTCGTTAGGCCCCCACTGTGTGCCGAGCACTGTACTGAGCGCCGGGGCGCAAGCCACGTAAATCCCAGGTTGGACACGGTCCCCGTCCCCCGTTCCCGTTTTACAGAAGGGGAAACTGAGGCCCGGAGAAAGGACTCGTCCAAGGTCACGCAATAGATAATCTAATAATAACGGCATTTATTAAGTGCTTACTCTGTACACAGTAAGCGCTCAATAAGTACGACTGAATGAATGAATGAATACTGACGGCCCCTACCGCGTGCCGAGCACTGTACTGAGCGCCGGGACGCAAACCACGTAAATCCCAGGTTGGACACAGTCCCCGTCCCCCGTTCCCGTTATACAGAAGGGGAAACTGAGGCCTGGAGAAAGGACTCGTCCAAGGTCACACAATAGATAATCGTAATAATAATAACGGCATTTATTAAGTGCTTACTCTACACACAGTAAGCGCTCAATAAGTACGATTGAACGAGTGAATGAATACTGACGGTCCTCGTTAGGCCCTACTGTGTGCCGAGCACTGTACTGAGCGCCGGGGCGCAAGCCACGTAAATCTCCCGTTTTACAGAAGGGGAAACTGAGGCCCGGAGAAAGGACTCGCCCAAGGTCACGCAATTGATAATAATAATAACGGCATTTATTAAGTGCTTACTCTGCACACAGTAAGCGCTCAGTAAGTACGATTGAATGAATGAATGAATACTGACGGTCCTCGTTAGGCCCCTACTGTGTGCCGAGCACTGTACTGAGCGCCGGGGCGCAAACCACGTAAATCCCAGGTTGGACACAGTCCCCGTCCCCCGTTCCCGTTTTACAGAAGGGGAAACTGAGGCCCGGAGAAAGGACTCATCCAAGGTCACACAATAGATAATTATAATAATAATAACGGCATTTATTAAGTGCTTACTCTGCACACAGTAAGCGCTCAATAAGTATGATTGAATGAATGAATGAATACTGATGGTCCTCGTTAGGCCCCTACTGTGTGCCGAGCACTGTACTGAGCGCCGGGGCGCAAGCCACGTAAATCCCAGGTTGGACACAGCCCCCGTCCCCCGTTCCCGTTTTACAGAAGGGGAAACTGAGGCCCGGAGAAAGGACTCGTCCAAGGTCACACAATAGATAATGATGGCATTTATTGCTTGCTCTGCACACAGTAAGCGCTCAATAAGTACGATTGAATGAATGAATGAATACTGACGGTCCTCGTTAGGCCCCTACTGTGTGCCGAGCACTGTACTGAGCGCCGGGGCGCAAGCCACGTAAATCTCGCGTTGGACACAGTCCCCGTCCCCGTTTTACAGAAGGGGAAACTGAGGCCCGGGGAAAGGACTCGCCCAAGGTCACGCAGCAGATCGTGCAGCGCACTGGGGGTTTGGGGCGTGTTGAGGTAGTTAATTGCCGACAAAATGCGATTGAACGATTGAGAATTATGATGGCGCGACGCGTAGTTAAGCGCTTAGTACAGTGCTCGGCACGCAGGCGGCGCTCAGCAAGTACTACTGAACGAATACAAGGTGATCGGGTTGTCCCCCTCAAGCGCTTAGGACAGTGCTCTGCACACGGTAAGCGCTCAATAAGTACGACTGAATGAACCCTCGTTTGACCGATGAGGTAATAATAATAATAATAAGGGCATTTATTAAGCGCTTACTATGTGCCGCGCACTGTGCTAAGCGCCGGGGAGGTTGCCAGGTGCTCGGATGGTCCCACGGCGGGGGCTCCCTGTCTTCATCCCCATTCGACAGGTGAGGCAACTGAGGCCCGGAGAAGGGAAGCGACTCGCCCAAGGTCACGCGACAGGCGGGGCGGGATTAGAACCCGCGTCCTCTGACTGGCCCAGCCCGGGCTCTCGCCCCGGAGTCCAGAAGGAGAAGGCCCGGGCGCCGGCACGGCGCTCAGTACACTGTCCCCCTGCAGCGGCTGGTCACCCCTGAAGCCGGGCCAGCGTCCGATAGTTGGGCACCCGCAGGGCGGTCAATACAGTGTCCACCGGAAGCCGGGCCGGCGTCCCTTAGTTCGGTACCCACGGGGCGCTCAGTACACTGTCCGCCTGCAGCAGCGGGTCACCCCTGAAGCCAGGCCAGCGTCCAATAGATAGGCACCCACAGGGCGGTCAATACAGTGTCCACCGGAAACCAGGCCAGCGTCCAACAGTTTGGTATCCACAGGGAGGTCAATACAGTGTCCACCTGAAGTCAGGCCAGCGTCCAATAGTTTGGCACCCGCAGGGCGGTCAATACAGTGTCCACCTGAAATCAGGCCGGCGTCCAATAGTTTGGCACCCGCAGGGCGGTCAATACAGTGTCCGCCGGAAACCAGACCAGCGTCCAACAGCTTGGCACCCACAGGGCGGTCAATACAGTGTCCGCCGGAAACCAGGCCAGCGTCCAACAGCTTGGCACCCGCAGGGCGGTCAATACAGTGTCCACCTGAAACCAGGCCGGCGTCCAATAGCTCGGCACCCACAGGGCGGTCAATACAGCATCCACCGGAAGCCAGGCTAGTGTCCGTTATTTCGGTACCCACGGGGCGCTCAGTACACCGTCCGCCTGCAGCAGCGGGTCACCCCTGAAGCCGGGCCAGCGTCCAATAGATAGGCACCCACAAGGCCGTCAATACAGTGTCCACTGGAAACCAGGCCAGCGTTCAACAGTTTGGCACCCGCAGGGCGGTCAATACAGTGTCCGCCGGAAACCAGGCCAGCGTCCAATAGCTTGGCATCCAAAGGGAGGTCAATACAGCGTCCACCGGAAACCAGGCCAGCGTGCAATAGGTTGGCATCCACAGGGAGGTCAATACAGTGTCCACCGGAAACCAGGCCGGCGTTCAACAGTTTGGCACCCGCAGGGCGGTCAATACAGTGCCCACCCGAAACCAGGCCAGCGTCCAATAGCTTGGCATCCACAGGGCGGTCAATACAGTGTCCACCTGAAACCACACCAGCGTCCAACAGTTTGGCACCCACAGGGCGGTCAATACAGTGTCCACCTGAACTCAGGCCGCGTCCAATAGGTTGGCATCCACAGGGAGGTCAATACAGTGTCCACCTGAAGTCTGGTCGGCGTCCAATAGTTTGGCACCTGCAGGGCGGTTAATACAGTGTCCACCTGAAACCAGGCCAGTGTCCAACAGTTTGGCACCCGCAGGGCGGTCAATACAGTGTCCACCTGAAACCACACTAGCATCCAACAGCTTGGCACCTGCAGGGCGGTCAATACAGTGTCCGCCTGAAACCACACTGGCGTCCAACAGTTTGGCACCCGCAGGGCGGTCAATACAGTGTCCGCCGGAAACCAGGCCAGCATCCAATAGCTTGGCATCCACGGGGCGGTCAATACAGTGTCCACCTGAAGTCAGGCCAGCGTCCAATAGTTTGGCACCTGCAGGGCGGTTAATACAGTGTCCACCTGAAATCAGGGCAGCGTCCAACAGTTTGGCATCCACAGGGCGGTCAATACAGTGTCCACCGGAAACCAGGCCAGCGTCCAACAGTTTGGCACCCGCAGGGCGGTCAATACAGTGTCCACCTGAAACCAGGCCAGCGTCCAATAGTTTGGCATCCACAGGGCGGTCAATACAGTGTCCACCTGAAGCCAGGCCAGTGGCCAGCGGTTCTGCACCCACAGGGCGGCCAATACAGTGTCCACCTAGTTTGGCACCCGCAGAGCGGGCAATACAGTGTCCACCGGAAACCAGGCCAGCGGCCGATAGTTTGGCACCCTCAGGGCGGTCAATACAGTGTCCACCTGAAACCCGGCCAGCGTCCAATAGTTTGGCACCCACAGGGCGGTCAGTACATGTCCACCTGAAACCCGGCCAGCCTCCAACAGCTTGGCACCGGCAGGGCGTTCAGTACACCGTCTATCTGCAGCAGCTGGTCACCCTTGAGCCCAGGCCAGCGTCCAATGGTTCAGCACCCACAGGGCGGTCAATACAGTGTCCACCTGAAGCCAGGCCGGCGTCCAGTAGTTTGGCACCCACAGGGCGGTCAATATAGTGTCCACTTGAAGTCAGGCCAGCGTCCAATGGTTCAGCACCCGCAGAGTGGGCAATACAGTGCCCGCAGGGCGGTCAGTACAGTGCCCACTTGTAACCAGGCCAGCGTCCAACAGTTTGGCACCCTCAGGGCGGTCAATACAGCGTCGACGTGAAGCCAGGCCAGCGTCCAACGGTTCAGCACCCGCAGGGCGGTCAGTACAGCGTCCACCTGAAGCCAGGCCGGGGTCCGATATAGCCGGGCGCCCTCGGGGCGGCCAGTAGAGCGTCCGCCGGAAACCAGGCTGGCGTCCGATACAGTCGGGCGCCCTCGGGGCGGTCAATACAGTGTCCAGCGGAAACCAGGTCAGCGTCTGATATAGTCGGGCGCCCTCGGGGCGGTCAATACAGCGTCCACCGGAAACCAGGCCAGAGTCCGATAGTCGGGCACCCTCGGGGCGATCAATAGAGTGTCCACCAGAAACCAAGCTGGCGTCTGATAGAATCGGCCACCCTCGGGGCGGTTAATACAGCGTCCACCAGAAACCAGGCCACCGTCTGATAGTCGGGCACCCTCGGGGCGGTCAATAGAGTGTCCACCGAAAACCAGGCCGGTGTCCAATAGAGTCGGGTGCCCTCGGGGCGGTCAGTACAGTGCCCACCGGAAACCAGGCCAGCGTCTGATAGTCGGGCACCCTCCGGGCGGTCAATACAGTGTCCACCGGAAACCAGGCCGGTGTCCAATATAGTCAGGCGCCCTTGGGGCGGTCAATACAGTGCCCACCGGAAAGCAGGCCAGCGTCTGATAGTCGGGCACCCTCGGGGCGGTCAATACAGCGTCCACCGGAAACCAAGCCGGCGTCCAATAGAGTCGGGCGCCCTTGGGGCGGTCAATACAGCGTCCACCGGAAACCAGGCCAGAGTCCTACAGAGTTGGGCGCCCTCGGGGCGGTCAATAGAGTGTCCACCGGAAACCAAGCCGGCGTCTGATACAGTCGGGCGCCCTCGGGGCGGTTAATACAGCGTCCACCGGAAACCAGGCCAGCGTCTGATAGTCGGGCACCCTCGGGGCGGTCAGTAGAGTGTCCGCCGGAAACCAGGCCGGTGTCCAATATAGTCGGGCGCCCTTGGGGCGGTCAATACAGTGCCCACCGGAAACCAGGCCAGCGTCTGATAGTCGGGCACCCTCCGGGCGGTCAATACAGTGTCCACCGGAAACCAGGCCGGTGTCCAATATAGTCAGGTGCCCTTGGGGCAGTCAATACAGTGCCCACCGGAAAGCAGGCCAGCGTCTGATAGTCGGGCACCCTCGGGGCGGTCAATACAGTGTCCACCGGAAACCAGGCCAGCGTCCAATAGAGTCGGGCGCCCTTGGGGCGGTCAATACAGTGTCCACCGGAAACCAGGCCAGAGTCCTACAGAGTTGGGCGCCCTCGGGGCGGTCAATACAGTGTCCACCGGAAACCAGGCCAGAGTCCTACAGAGTTGGGCGCCCTCGGGGCGGTCAATAGAGTGTCCACCGGAAACCAGGCCAGCGTCTGATAGTCGGGCACCCTTGGGGCGGTCAATAGAGTGTCCGCCGGAAACCAGGCCGGTGTCCAATATAGTCGGGCGCCCTTGGGGCGGTCAATACAGTGCCCACCGGAAACCAGGCCAGCGTCTGATAGTCGGGCACCCTCCGGGCGGTCAATACAGTGTCCACCGGAAACCAGGCCGGTGTCCAATATAGTCAGGCGCCCTTGGGGCGGTCAATACAGTGCCCACCGGAAAGCAGGCCAGCGTCTGATAGTCGGGCACCCTCGGGGCGGTCAATACAGTGTCCACCGGAAACCAGGCCAGCGTCTGGTAGCTCCAGAAACCCGGGCCAGCGTCTGATAGTTGGGCGCCCTCGGGGCGGTCAATACAGCGTCCACCGGAAACCAGGCCGGCGTCTGATATAGTCGGGCGCCCTCGGGGCGGTCAGTAGAGCGTCCACCGGAAACCAGGCCGGCGTCCGATATAGTCGGGCGCCCTTGGGGCGGTCAATACAGTGTCCACCGGAAACCAGGCTGGCGTCCGATAGAGTCGGGCGCTCTCGGGGGGGTCAGTAGAGCGTCCGCCGGAAACCAGGCCAGTGTCCGATAGAGTTGGGCGCCCTCGGGGCGGTCAATACAGTGTCCACCGGAAACCAGGCCAGCGTCCGATGTATAGTCGGGTGCCCTTGGGGCGGTCAGTAAAGCGTCCACCAGAAATCAGTCCAGCGTCCGATAGTCGAGCGCCCTCAGGGAGGGCAATAGAGCGTCCATGGGAAACCAGGTCGCCGTCTGATAGTCGGGCACCCTCAGGGCGGTCAATACAGTGTCCACCGGAAACCAGGCCGGCGTCCGATATAGTCGGACGCCCTCGGGGCGGTCAATAGAGCGTCCGCCGGACACCAGGCCGGTGTCCGATAAGAGTCGGGCGCCCTCGGGGCGGTCAATACAGCGTCCACTGGAAACCGGGCCGGCGTCCGATAGTCGGGCACCCTCGGGGCGGTCAGTAGAGCGTCCGCCGGACACCAGGCCGGTGTCTGATAGAGTCGGGCGCCCTCGGGGCGGTCAATACAGCGTCCACCGGAAACAAGGCCAGCGTCTGATATAGTCGGGCGCCCTCGGGGGGGTCAATAGAGCGTCCGCCGGAAATTAGGCTGGCGTTCAGTAGTCAGGCGCCCTCGGGGCGGTCAGTAGAGCGTCCACCGGAATCCAGGCCGGCGTCCGATATAGTCGGGCGCCCTCGGGGAGGTCAGTAGAGCGTCTGCCGGAAACCAGGCCAGCGTCCAATATAGCCGGGCGCCCTCGGGGCGGTCAATAGAGCGTCCACCGGAAATCGGTCCAGCGTCCGATAGTCGGGCGCCCTCGGGGAGGGCAATAGAGCGTCCGCCGGAAACCAGGCCAGAGTCTGATAGAGTCGGGTGCCCTCGGGGCGGTCCATACAGCGTCCGCCGGAAACCAGGCCGGCGTCCAATACAGTTGGGCGCCCTCGGGGCGGTCAATAGAGCGTCCACCAGAAATCGGCCCAGCGTCCGATAGTCGGGCGCCCTCGGGGAGGGCAATAGAGCATCTGCCGGAAACCAGGCTGGCGTCCGATATAGCCGGGCGCCCTCGGGGCAGTCAGTACAGCATCCACTGGAAACCAGGCCGGAGTCCGATAGAGTTGGGCGCCCTCGGGGCGGTCAGTACAGCGTCCACCGGAAACCAGGACGGCGCCCGATGGAGCCGGGCGCCCTCGGGGCGGTCAGTACAGCATCCACTGGAAACCAGGCCGGAGTCCGATGGAGTTGGGCGCCCTCGGGGCGGTCAGTACAGCGTCCACCGGAAACCAGGACGGCGCCCGATGGAGCCGGGCGCCCTCGGGGCGGTCAATAGAGCGTCTGCCAGAAATCGGTCAAGCGTCCGATAGTCGGGCGCCCTCGGGGAGGGCAATAGAGCGTCCGCCGGAAACCGGGACGGTGTCCGACGTAGCCGGGCGCCGTCGGGGCGGTCAGTACAGCGTCCGCCGGAAACCGGGCCGGCGCCGGATGGAGCGGGGCGGTCACCCGTAGAGCCAGGCCAGCGCCCGGCAGCGCAGGAGGCCGAGGGCGGCCTCCAGCCAGGAGCAGAGCGGGCCGGGCCCCCGCAGGCGCTCCCAGACGCGGGCCAGCTCCCCGGGCCCGACGTGGTGGACGGTGAGCAGGACGCGGCCGTGGCAGCAGCGGTCCGGCGGGAAGTGGGCCGCCCCGGCCAGGCGCGGGCAGTGGGTGGGCGCCAGCCCCCCGCGCCGGGCGCTCAGCCCCACGAAGACGTCCTCCAGGGGAAGCGGGGCCACGGCCCCCGCCGCCGCCAGCACCAGCCGCACGGCCGGGCCCGACAGGACGTAGCCCGTCCCCGAGGCGTAGGGCGGGAAGGGCCCCAGGGCCGGCGGGTACAGGGCCTCCGACACCTCGTGCCGCCCGCCCGCCCGCCGCGACGGCCACACGCGCCAGTGGACGCGGCCCAGGTACAGCAGGGGAGGGCCGGGGGGAGGCCGCGGGGCCGCCCGGCGCCGGCGGCCCCGTTTGGCCCGGGGCTCGCCCCGGCCGAACTCCTCCGCGTCCCCGGGAGCGTCATGGCGGCGCTTGCCTCGAGGCCCGGGGACCTCACGGAGGTCGCCGTCCCCGAGACGAGAGGCGTCGTGGAGGGGGTCGGAGTCCCGGAGACGAAGGGCGTCGTGGCGGTCGTCGTCGTCCCGGAGACGAGAGGCGTCGTGGAGGTGGTCGGAGTCCTGGAGACGAGGGGCGTCATGGTGGCGGTCGGAGTCCCGGAGATGAGGGGCGTCATGGTGGCGGTCGGAGTCCTCGAGACGAGAGGCGTCATGGTGGGGGTCGGGGTCCTGGAGACGAGGAGCGTCGTGGTGGCGGTCGGAGTCCTGGAGACGAGAGGCGTCGTGGTGGCGGTCGGGGTCCTGGAGATGAGGGGTGTCATGGTGGTGGTCGGGGTCCCGGAGACGAGAGGCGTCATGGTGGCGGTCGGGGTCCTGGAGACGAGGGGCGTCATGGCGGTCGTCGTTGTCCTGGAGATGAGGGGCGTCGTGGAGGTGGTCGGAGTCCCGGTGCTGAGGGGCATCATGGTGGCCGTCGCTCTGGAGCCGAGAGGCATCATGGCGGTCGTCGGCATCCCGGAGCCGAGAGGCGTCACGGTGGCCGTCGTTCTGGAGCCGAGAGGCGTCATGGCGGTCGTCTTCATCCTGGAGCCGAGGGGTGTCGTGGAGGTCATCGTCATCCCGGTGCTGAGGGGCATCGTGGTGGCCGTCGCTCTGGAGCCGAGAGGCGTCATGGTGGTCGTCGGCGTCCCGGAGCCGAGAGGCGTCATGGTGGTCGTCGTTCTGGAGCCGAGAGGCGTCATGGCGATCGTCTTCATCCTGGAGACGAGGGGCGTCATGGCGGTCGTCCGAGTCCTGGAGCCAAGAGGCGTCATGGCGGTCGTCTTCATCCTGGAGACGAGGGGCGTCATGGTGGCGGTCAGAGTCCTGGAGACGAGGGGCATCATGGTGGCGGTCGGAGTCCTGGAGACGAGAGGCGTCATGGAGGTGGTTGGAGTCCTGGAAACGAGGGGCGTCGTGGCGGTCATCGGGGTCCCGGAGCCGAGGGGCATCATGGTGGTGGTCAGAGTCCTGGTGCCGAGGGGCGTCATGGCGGTCGTCGGGGTCCCGGAGCTGAGAGGCGTCATGGAGGTCGTCGTCGTCCCGGAGCCGAGGGGCGTCACGGCGGTCGTCGGAGTCCCGGAGCCGAGTGGCGTCATGGCGGTCGTCGTCGTTGTCCCGGTGCTGAGGGGTGTCGTGGCGGTCGGCGTCATTGTTCTGGAGCCGAGGGGAGTCATGGTGGTCGTCGTCGTCCCGGAGCCGAGTGGCGTCATGGCGGTCGTCATCCTGAGGAGTGTCACGACTGCGGTCGTCCCGGAGCCGAGAGGCGTCATGGCGGTCGTCGTCGTCGTCCCGGAGCCGTGAGGCGTCACGGCGGTCGTCGTCGTCATCGTGTGGCGTGTCACAGCGGAGGTCGTCGTCCGGCCGACGGGAGCCTTCGTCATCATGGGTGCCGTCGTCGTGAGGCGTGTCACGGCGGCCATAATCATCGTGAGGAGCGTCACGGCGTTGGTAGTCGTCATCGTGGTGGCGAGGGGCGTCTCGGCGGTCGACAGAGCGAAGGGGGTCACGGGCCTTGTCGTCACGGTGCCGAGGGGCGTCATGGCGGGAAACAGGAGGAGTGTCACGGTCGTCGTCATCATCGAGCCGAGGGGTGTCAAGATGGCCATTGTCGCGAGGCGTGTCACGCTCATCATCGTCATCGTCGTTCTGGTGCCAAGGGGCGTCGTGATGGTCGTCGTCGTGATGGTCGTCGTCGTGAGGTGTGTCACGCTCATCGTTGTCATTGTCGTTCTGGAGCAAAGGGGCGTCATGGTGGTTGTCGTCGTGAGGTGTGTCACGGTCATCGTTGTCATTGTCATTCCGGAGGAAGGGGGTGTCGTGATGGTTGTCGTCGTGAGGCATGTTATGGTCATTGTTTTCATTGTCATTGTCGTTCTGGAGGAAAGGGGCGTCATGATTGTCGTCGTCGTCGTGAGGCGTGTCACGGTCTTCGTTGTTGTCGTCGAGCCAAGGGGAGCCATGGCGGTCGTCGTCGTTGTCGTCGTGAGGCGTGTCACGGTTGTCGTCGTCATTGAGCCAAGGGGCATCATGGCGGTCGTCGTGAGGCGTGTCACGATCATCATCGTCGTCGAGCCAAGGGGCGTAGGGGCGGTCGTTGACGTCACCGTGATGAGGTGTGTCACGGTTGTCGTCGTTGAGCGTAGGGGCGTCATGGCGGTCGTCGTCGTGAGGCGTGTCACGGTCGTCGTTGAGTGAAGGGACGTCATGGCGGTCGCTGTCGTCGCGAGGCATGTCACGGTTGTCATTGTCCTCCAGCCCAGGGGCGTCATGGCGGTCGTCGTCATCGTGAGGCGTGTCATGGTCGCCGTTGTTGAGCCAAGGGATGTCATGGCGGTCGTCGTGAGGCGTGTCATGGTTGTCGTTGTTGTTGAGCCCAGGGATTTCATGGTGGTCGTCGACGTGAGGCGTGTCACGGTTGTCGACGTGAGGCGTGTCATGGCCGTTGTTGTCGAGCCAAGGGGCATCATGGCGGTCGTTGACGTGAGGCGTGTCACGGTCGTTGACGTGAGGCGTGTCACGGTTGTCGTCGTCGAGCCGAGGGGCATCATGGCGGTCGTCGTCGTGAGGCGTGTCACGGTCGTTGACGTGAGGAGTGTCACGGTTGTCGTCGTCGAGCCAAGGGGCATCATGGCGGTCGTCGTCGTGAGGTGTGTCACGGTCGTCGACGTGAGGAGTGTCACGGTTGTCATCGTCGAGCCGAGGGGCATCATGGCGGTTGTCGACGTGAGGCGTGTCACGGTCGTCGACGTGAGGCGTGTCACGGTTGTCATCGTCGCGCCGAGGGCCATCATGGCGGTTGTCGACGTGAGGCGTGTCACGGTCGTTGACGTGAGGCGTGTCACGGTCGTTGTTGTCGAGCCAAGGGGCATCATGGCGGTCGTTGACGTGAGGCGTGTCACGGTCGTCGACGTGAGGCGTGTCACGGTCGTCGTCGTCGAGCCAAGGGGCGTCATGGCGGTCGTCGTCTTGAGGCGTGTCACGGTCGTCGTCGTCGAGCCAAGGGGCGTCATGGCGGTCGTCGGCGTGAGGCGTGTCAAGGTCGTCGTCGTCGATCCAAGCGCCGTCATGGCGGTCGTCGTCGTCGAGCCAAGGGGCGTCATGGCCGTCATGGCGGCCGTCGTCGTCGTCGTCATGCCAAGGGGTGTCATGGCGGCCTTCCCTTCCGGCCAGCTCCTCGACGAGCCCCCCGACGTTGACGTAGACGTCGTCGTCCGTCTTGAGGACGTAGCGCGCGCCTGCGCAGTGGGCGGCGGCCCAGGCCAGCCCGCTCAGCGTCTTGCGCGTCAGGTTGCGGTAGGTGTCCCGGAAGTCGCCCAGGATGACGTCACGCCGCGCGCGGGCCTCGGCCTCCGCCGCCGCCGCGGCAGCGCCCCCTGGCGGCTCGGCGCGGCCCAGCAGGAAGAGGGTGCGCACGCGCCGGCCGCGCGCCCGCCGCGCCGCCCCCCACGTGGCCCGGATGGCGTCGCGCCGCGCGCGGTGGGCGGGGGCGCTGCTCACCAGCACCAGCAGGAAGGGCGCCCCCTGGCGGCCGCAGGGCGGCGGCGCCGCCGCCGCGCCCCCCGCGGGGACCCCGTGACCCCCGCGGCCTTGGGGGGGCGCCCGCCACCAAGATGGCGGCGGCGGCTTCAGCGCCAGGGAGCGCGACAGCAGCTCCTCCGCCCAGCCCGACGGGCCCAGCACCGCCCAGCCGCCCAGCGCCGCCAGGGGGAGCAGCAGCGCCGGGCAGCGCCCCAGGCGGCGACGCCCGGGACGGCGCCGGAAGTGCGGGCCGCCGCCAGGGGGCGCCATCCCCACAGCACCCCGACGGCGGGGGGGGGGCTTTGCACTCAGTGAGGCGCTCAATAAATAGGATTGAATGAATGAATGAATGGATGGATGAATGAGGGAGAGGAAATGGGGAGGGGGAGAGGGGTGAGAGCGCTCAGTACAGTGCCCTGCACACGGTTAGGCCCTCAATAAATAGGATTGAATGAATGAATGAGTGAATGAATGAATGAGGGAGAGGAAATGGGGAGGGGGAGAGGGGTGAGAGCGCTCAGTACAGTGCTCTGCACACAGTTAGGCGCTCCATAAATAGGACTGAATGAATGAATGAATGGATGAATGGATGAGGGAGAGGAAATGGGGGGGAGGAGGAGAGGGGTGAGAGCGCTCAGTCCAGTGCTCTGCACACGGTTAGGCGCTCCATAAATAGGATTGAATGAATGAATGAATGAATGAATGAGTGAATGAGGGAGAGGAAATGGGGAGGGGGAGAGGGGTGAGAGCGCTCAGTACAGTGCCCTGCACACGGTTAGGCGCTCAATAAATAGGATTGAATGAATGAATGAGTGAATGAATGAATGAGGGAGAGGAAATGGGGAGGGGGAGAGGGGTGAGAGCGCTCAGTACAGTGCCCTGCACACGGTTAGGCGCTCCATAAATAGGATTGAATGAATGAATGAGTGAATGAATGAATGAGGGAGAGGAAATGGGGAGGGGGAGAGGGGTGAGAGTGCTCAGTACAGTGCCCTGCACACGGTTAGGCGCTCAATAAATAGGATTGAATGAATGAATGAGTGAATGAATGAATGAGGGAGAGGAAATGGGGAGGAGGAGAGGGGTGAGAGCGCTCAGTCCAGTGCTCTGCACACAGTTAGGCGCTCAATAAATGCGATTGAATGAATGAATGAATGAATGGATGGATGAATGAGGGAGAGGAAATGGGGGGGGAAGGGAGGAGAGGGGTGAGAGCGCTCAGTACAGTGCTCTGCACACGGTTAGGCGCTCAATAAATAGGATTGAATGAATGAATGAGTGAATGAATGAATGAGGGAGAGGAAATGGGGAGGAGGAGGGGGGTGAGAGCGCTCAGTCCAGTGCTCTGCACACAGTTAGGCGCTCCATAAATGCGATTGAATGAATGAATGAATGAATGGATGGATGAGGGAGAGGAAATGGGGAGGAGGAGAGGGGTGAGAGCGCTCACTCCAGTGCTCTGCACACGGTTAGGCGCTCCATAAATAGGATTGAATGAATGAATGAATGAATGAATGAGGGAGAGGAAATGGGGAGGGGGAGAGGGGTGAGAGCGCTCAGTACAGTGCTCTGCACACAGTTAGGCGCTCCATAAATGCGATTGAATGAATGAATGGATGAATGAATGAATGAGGGAGAGGAAATGGGGAGGAGGAGAGGGGTGAGAGCGCTCAGTCCAGTGCTCTGCACACAGTTAGGCGCTCCATAAATGCGATTGAATGAATGAATGAATGGATGGATGGATGGATGAATGAGGGAGAGGAAATGGGGAGGGGGAGGAGGGGGGGAGGGGAAGGGAGGAGAGGGGTGATAGCGCTCAGTCCAGTGCTCTGCACACAGTTAGGCTGCTCCATAAATGCGACTGAATGAATGAATGAATGAATGGATGAAGGAGGGAGAGGAAGAGGAGAGGGGAAGGGAGGAGAGGGGTGATAGCGCTCAGTCCAGTGCTCTGCACACAGTTAGGCGCTCCATAAATAGGATTGAATGAATGAATGAATGGATGAGGGAGAGGAAGAGGAGAGGGGGGAGGGGAAGGGAGGAGAGGGGTGATAGCGCTCAGTCCAAGTGCTCTGCACACAGTTAGGCGCTCAATGAATAGGATTGAATGAATGAATGAATGAATGAGGAAGAGGAAATGGGGAGGGGGAGATGGGGAGGGAAGGAGGGGGGGAAAGGGGGAGATGGGGAGGGGAAGGGAGGAGAGGGGTGATAGCGCTCAGTCCAGTGCTCTGCACACAGTTAGGCGCTCCATAAATAGGATTGAATGAATGAATGGATGAGGGAGAGGAAATGGGGAGGGGGAGGAGAGGGGGGAGGGGAGGGCTGATGGCGCTTAGCCCACTGCTCTGCACCCTGTAAGCTGAATGAATGAATGAATGAATGAATGAATGAATGAGGGAGATGATGGGGGAGGGGATTGGCAGGGGGAGGGGAGGGGAGAGGGGGAAGTGGGAAGAGGAAGTGGGAAGAGGAGGAGGAGACGGAAAACGGGAGGGGGAGGCGGCCTTCGGGGGGTGGGCTCTGTGCTAAGCGCTGGGCCCCGACCGGCAGGCCGGGCCTTCCTTCTCCTCCTCCTCCTCCTCCTCCCTCCTGCTGCTTCTGCTCCTCTTCTCCTCCTCTTCTCTTCTCCTCCTCCCGGGCCTTCCTTCTCCTCCTCCTCCTCCTCCCTCCTGCTGCTTCTGCTCCTCTTTTCTTCCTCCTCCTGCTGCTCCTCTTCTCTTCTCCCCCTCCCCCCTCCTGCTCCTCCTTCCTCTTGTCTTCTCCTCCTCCCTCCTCCTGCTCCTCCTCTTCCTCTTCTCCCCCTTGTGTTCTTCCCTTCTCCTCCTCCCCTTCTCTTCTCCTCCTGCTCCTCCTCTCCTCCTCCTCCTCTTCTCCTCCTCCTCTTCTTCTCCTCCTGCTCCCCCTCCTGTTCTCCTCCTCCTCCTCTTCTCCTGCTCTTCCTCCTCTTCGCCCCCTCCCCTTCTCCTCCTCCCTCCCCCTCCTCTTCTCCTTCTCCTCCTCCTCAATCAATCAGTCGTATTTATCGAGCGCTTAATGCGTGCAGAGCACTGTACTAAGCGCTTGGGAAGTACAAATTGGCAACATATAGAGACGGTCCCTACCCAACAGTGGGCTTCTCCCTCCTCCTCTCCTCCTCCTGCTCTTCCTCCTCTTCTCCCCCTCCTCCTCCTCCCTCCTCCTCTTCTCCTTCTCCCTCTTCCTCTTCTCCCCCTCCTCCTCTTCTCCTCCTCCTCAATCAATCAGTCGTATTTATTGAGCGCTTACTGTGTGCAGAGCACTGTACTAAGCGCTTGGGAAGTACAAATTGGCAACATATAGAGACGGTCCCTACCCAACAGTGGGCTTCTCCCTCCTCCTCTTCTCCTCCTCCTCTTCTCCCCCTCCTCCTCCTCCTCCCTCCTGTTCTCCTCCTCCTCTTCTCCCCCTCCTCTTCTCCCTCCTCCTCTTCTCCCTCCTCCTCCTCCCCTTCCCCCCTGCAAGGCGTTGTCGGGCCCCCCCTCCCCCGGAGTCCGGGACCCCAGACCTTCTTCCTCCTCCTCCTCCTCCTCCTCCTCCTCCTCTTCTCCTCGGGTCAGGGCTGGATAGGCCTCGGCTCAGCGTTTAGCGCAGGGCCTCGCCCCGCCCGGGCCACTGCATGAAGGCCTGGATGCAGGCGGGCCTGGATGGAGGGAGGGATGGATGGATGAATGAATGAATGCAGGGAAGGATGGAGGGATGCAGGGAGGGAGGAATGAATGAATGAAGCCGTGGGGTCAAAGGTCAGGGGTCAGCCCCTGGGACGGAGCAAGGCCCAGGCGTCCTGCTCCGGCTGCGGAGGCGATGCGGGCATCGGGGGCGAAGGGGTTAAACTTCCTCGGCCACGTGACCCCTCCCCCACCCCCCCCCAAAAATCCGGGCTCCTCCTCCTCCTCATCATCATCATCGTCATCATCATTATCCATTGTCGTCATCACCATTGTTAATATGTGATTGTCATCATCGCCGTCGTCGTTGATGTGATTGTTATCCTCAGCATTGTCATCCATCCGATTGGTCCCATCATCATCATCATCAATACGATCTCTGTCGTCATTTTTTGTCATTAAGAGGGTTATTACTATCGTCCTCGTTGTCATCGTTAATAGGATTACTATCGTCATCATTATCATTATTACTAGGATTGTTGCTATCGTCATCATTATCGTTATATTATCATCATTAATACGATTATTACTATCATCATCGTTATCATCATTGGTAGGATTATTACTATCCGTCATTATTATCATTAGTGATAGGATTACTATTATCATCATTAATAGGATTATTACCATCGTCATCAGTATCATCATTGATAGGATTACTACTATCCTTATTGTTAATAGGATTATTACTATCCTCATTATTATCATCGTTGATAGGATTATTACTACCATCATCATTATCATCAGTGATAGGATTATTGCTATCGTCATCATTATCATCATTGATAGGGTTATTACTATCGTCATCATTATCATCATTGATAGGATTATTACTATCCTTATTATTAATAGGATTATTTTCATTATCATTATATTGTCATCATTAATAGGATTATTACTATCGTCATCAGTATCGTCATTGATAGGATTACTACTATCCTTATTGTTAATAGGATTATTACTATCCTCATTATTATCATCATTGATAGGATTATTACTATCGTCATTATTATCATCATTGATAGGATTATTACTACCGTCACATTATCATTCTTAATAGGATTATTATTATCATCATTAGTAGGATTATTACTATCGTCATCATTAATAGGATTATTACTATCATCATCATTGCCATCATTCAGAGGATTATTACTATCGCCATCACTATCATTATTGATAGGATAATTACTATCATCATCATTGATAGGATTATTACTATCGTCATCATTATCATCATTAATAGGATTATTGCTGTCATCATTATCATCATTAAGAGGATTATTACTATCATCATTGTCATCATTAATAGGATTATTACTATCATCATCATTGTCATCATTAATAGGATTATTACTATATCATCATTATCAATAATAGGATTATTACTATTGTCATCATTGTCATCATTGATAGGATTATTACTATCATCATCATTGTCATCATTAATAGGATTATTACTATATCATCATTATCATTAATAGGATTATTACTATTGTCATCATTGTCATCATTGATAGGATTATTACTATCATCATCATTGTCATCATTAATAGGATTATTACTGTCGTCATCATTATTACTATCGTCATCATTATTATTATCATCAATAGGATTATTACTATCATCATCATTGTCATCATTAATAGGATTATTACTATCGTCATCATTATTATCATCATTATCATCATTAATAGGATTATTACTATCATCATTATCATCATAACTGTGATTATTACTGTCATAGTTATTATCATCGTTAATAGGATTGTTACTATCGTCATTATCATCATTACTGCGATTATTACTATTGTCATTATAATTAATAGGATTATTACTATTGCCCTTATCATCGTTAATAGGATTATTACTATCGTCATCATTATCATTATTACTGTGATTATTGCTATCCTCGTTATTATCATCATTAATAGGATTCTTACTATCATAATTATTATCATTATAATGATTATTACTATCGTCAATATTATCGTCATTAATAATAATATTGATGATGGCATTTATTAAGCGCTTACTATATGCCAAGCACCGTTCTAAGCGCTGGGGAGGTTACAAGGTGATGGGGTTGTCCCACGCAGGGCTCACTGTCTTCATCCCCATTTCACAGATGAGGGAACTGAGGCCCAGAGAATAATAATAATAATAATAATAATAATAGTAATAATAATGATGGTATTTGTTAAGCGCTTACTAGGTGCCAGGCACTGTACTAAGCGCTGGGGGAGATACAAGGTGATCGGGTTGTCCCACGTGGGGCTCACGGGCCTCATCCCCATTTTACAGATGAGGGAACTGAGGCCCAGATAATAATAATAGTAATAATAATGATTGTATTTGTTAAGCGCTTACTACGTGCCAAGCACTGTTCTAAGCCCTGGGGGAGGTACAAGGTGATGGGGTTGTCCCACGTGGGGCTCACGGGCTTCATCCCCATTTCACAGGTGAGGGAACTGAGGCCCAGAGAATAATAACAATAATATTGATGATGGTATTTGTTCAGCGCTTACTACGTGCTCAGCACTGTTCTAAGCGTTGGGGGAGATACAAGTTGATGGGGTTGTCCCACGGGGGGCTCACGGCCTTCATCCCCATTTCACAGGTGAGGGAACTGAGGCCCAGAGAATAATAATAATAATAATAAGCGCACAGTAAGAGCTCAATAAATAATGATAATAATATTGAGCGCACAGTAAGCGCTCCAGAAATACGATTGAATGAATGAATAAATAATGATGATGGAATTTGTTAAGCGCTTACTACGTGCCAAGCACTGTTCTAAGCGCCGGGGGAGAGACAAGGTCATCGAGTTGTCCCACGTGGGGCTCACGGCCTTCATCCCCATTTCACAGGTGAGGGAACTGAGGCCCAGAGAATAATAATAATGATAATAGTAATGATAATGATGGTATTTGTTAAGCGCTTACTAGGTGCCAGGCACTGTACTAAGCGCTGGGGGAGATACAAGGTGATGGGGTTGTCCCACGTGGGGCTCACGGGCTTCATCCCCATTTCACAGATGAGGGAACTGAGGCCCAGAGAATAATAATAGTAATAATAATGAGGACGGTATTTGTTAAGCACTTACTAGGTGCCGGGCACTGTACTAAGCGCTGGGGGGGATACAAGGTGATGGGGTTGTCCCACGGGGGGCTCACGGCCTTCATCCCCATTTCACAGGTGAGGGAACTGAGGCCCAGGGAATAATAATAATAATAATAATAATAATAATAATAGTAATAATAATGATGGTATCTGTTAAGCGCTTACTAGGTGCCGGGCACTGTACTAAGCGCTGGGGGAGATACAAGGTGATGTGTCTGTCGCGTGGAAGCATCGTGGCTCAGTGGAAAGAGGGCGGGCTTGGGAGCCCGAGGTCCTGGGTTCAAATCCTGCCTCCGCCACTTGTCAATCAATCAATCAATCAATCGTATTTATTGAGCGCCTACTGTGTGCAGCTGTGTGACTTGGGGCGAGTCACTTCGCTTCTCTGGGCCTCAGTTTCCCCCTCTGTCAAATGGGGATGAAGACCGTGAGCCCCGCGAGGGACAACCCCATCACCTTGTCACCTCCCCAGCGCTTAGCACAGTGCTTGGCACGTAGTAAGCGCCTAACAGATACCATCATCATTCTTCTTCTTCTTCTCTGTGCCTCAGTTTCCCCCTCTGTCAAATGGGGATGAAGACCGTGAGCCCCAGGAGGGACAACCCCGTCACCTTGTATCCTCCCCAGCGCTTAGCACAGTGCTTGGCACATAGTAAGCGCTTAATAAATGCCATCATTATTATTATTATTATTATTATCATCCTCCTCCTCAGCGCTTAGCACAGTGCTTGGCACATAGTAAGCGCTTAATAAACGCCATCATTATCATTATTATTATTATTATTATTATTATTATTATCATCCTCCCCAGCGCTTAGAACAGTGCTTGGCACATAGTAAGCGCTTAATAAACGCCATTATTATTATTATTATTATTATTATTATTATTATTATTATCATCCTCCCCAGCGCTTAGAACAGTGCTTGGCACATAGCGCTTAATAAACGCCATTATTATTATTATTATTATTATTATTATTATTATTATTATCATCCTCCCCAGCGCTTAGAACAGTGCTTGGCACATAGCGCTTAATAAACGCCATCATTATTATTATTATTATTATTATTATTATCATCCTCCCCAGCGCTTAGAACAGTGCTTGGCACATAGTAAGCGCTTAATAAACGCCATCATTATTATTATGATGATTATTATCATCCTCCTCAGCGCTTAGAACGGTGCTTGGCACATAGTAAGCGCTTAATAAATGCCATTATTATTATTATTATGATTATTATCATCCTCCTCAGCGCTTAGAACAGTGCTTGGCACATAGTAAGCGCTTAATAAGTGCCATTATTATTATTATTATTAATTATTATTATTATTATTATTATCATCCTCCCCAGCGCTTAGAACAGTGCTTGGCACATAGTAAGCGCTTAATAAACGCCATCATTATTATTATTATGATTATTATCATCCTCCTCAGCGCTTAGAACGGTGCTTGGCACATAGTAAGCGCTTAATAAATGCCATTATTATTATTATTATTATTATTATCATCCTCCTCAGCGCTTAGAACAGTGCTTGGCACATAGTAAGCGCTTAATAAAGGCCATTATCATTATTATTAATTATTATTATTATTATTATTATTATTATCATCCTCCCCAGCGCTTAGAACAGTGCTTGGCACATAGTAAGCACTTAATAAATGCCATCATTATTATTATTATTATTATTATTATTATTATTATCATCCTCCCCAGCGCTTAGAACAGTGCTTGGCACATAGTAAGCGCTTAATAAATGCCATCATTATTATTATTATGATTATTATCATCCTCCTCAGCGCTTAGAACAGTGCTTGGCACATAGTAAGCGCTTAATAAATGCCATTATTATTATTATTATTATTATCATCATCCTCAGCGCTTAGAACAGTGCTTGGCACATAGTAAGCGCTTAATAAATGCCATCATTATTATGATTATTATCATCCTCCTCAGCGCTTAGAACAGTGCTTGGCACATAGTAAGCGCTTAATAAATGCTATCATTATTATTATCATTATTATTATTATTATTATCATCCTCCCCAGCGCTTAAAACAGTGCTTGGCACATAGTAAGCGCTTAATAAATGCCATTATTATTATTATTATTATTATTATTATCATCATCCTCCCCAGCGCTTAGAACAGTGTTTGGCACATAGTAAGCGCTTAATAAACGCCATCATTATTATTATTATTATTATTATTATTATCATCGTCCCCAGCGCTTAGAACAGTGCTTGGCACATAGTAAGCGCTTAATAAACGCCATCATTATTAGTATTATGATTATTATTATCCTCTCCAGCGCTTAGAACAGTGCTTGGCACATAGCGCTTAATAAATGCCATCATTATTATTATTATTATTATTATCATCCTCCTCAGCGCTTAGAACAGTGCTCGGCACATAGTAAGCGCTTAATAAATGCCATCATTATTATTATTATTATTATTATTATTATTATTATCATCCTCTCCAGCGCTTAGAACAGTGCTTGGCACATAGTAAGCGCTTAATAAATGCCATTATTATTATTATTATTATTATTATTATCATCATCCTCAGCGCTTAGAACAGTGCTTGGCACATAGTAAGTGCTTAATAAATGCCATCATTATTATTATTATGATTATTATCATCCTCCTCAGCGCTTAGCACAGTGCTTGGCACATAGTAAGTGCTTAATAAATGCCATTATAATAATAATAATAATAATTATTATTATTATTATCCTCTCCAGCGCTTAGAACAGTGCTTGGCACATAGTAAGCGCTTAATAAATGCCATCATTATTATTATGATGATTATTATTATCCTCTCCAGCGCTTAGAACAGTGCTTGGCACATAGTAAGCACTTATTAAATGCCATTATTATTATTATTATTATTATTATTATTAATCATCCTTCCCAGCGCTTAGAACAGTGCTTGGCACATAGTAAGCGCTTAATAAATGCCATTATTATTATTATTATTATTATTATTATTATCATCATCCTCCCCAGTGCTTAGAACAGTGCTTGGCACATAGTAAGCGCTTAATAAATGCCATCATTATCATTATTATTATTATTATTATTATTATTATTATTATTATCATCGTCCTCCCCAGCGCTTAGAATGGTGCATGGCACATCGTAAGCGCTTAACAAATACCATCATTATTATTATTATTATTATTCTCAGGACCGTGTTGGACGCTCCCGAGCGCTCAGTACAGTGCTCCGCACACGGTAAGCGCTCAGTAAATAGACTGTCTTTCATTTTATTGATTAGGATGCGCAGCTATTGATTGGTATCGACGTACGTCTTGCCCTCACTAGGCCGTCAGATCGTTGTGGGTCGGGACCGTCGCTGTTTATTGCTGTGCTGGATGCTCCCGAGCGCTCAGTACAGTGCTCGGCACACGGTAAGCGCTCAGTAAATAGTTTATCTGTCATTTTATTGATTAGGATGCGCAGCTATTGATTGGTATCGACGTCCGTCTAGCCCTCACTAGGCCGTCAGTTCGTTGTGGGTCGGGACTGTCAATGTATATTGTTGTATTGGACGCTCCCGAGCGCTCAGTACAGTGCTCGGCGCACGGTAAGCGCTCAGTAAATAGATTATCCGTCATTTTATTGATTTGGATGCGCAGCTATTGATTGGTATTGATGTCACTAGGCCATCAGTTCATTGTGGGTTGGGACCGTCGCTGTTTATTGCTGTGTTGGACGCTCCCGAGCGCTCAGTACAGTGCTCCGCACACCGTAAGCGCTCAGTAAATACCTAGCGGGCCTTTTATTGATTTGTACGGATGGTTGTTCACTTGTATCGACATCTTTTCTCCTCCCATTTAGCCCGTCAGCTCCTTGGGGGAGGGAAATGTGTCCGTTTCTGACCGTATCCTCCTCTCCCCGGCGCTCAGTACAGTGCTCTGCGCACTGGAAGCGCTCAATAAGTACACACCTGGCGTTTTATTCATTTGTATCGATTACTTGCATCGACGTCCAACGACGAGCTCGTTGTGGGGAGGGAACGTGCCGGTTCTAGCGTCCCCTCCCAAGCGCTCAGTACAGTGCCCCGCACACGGTAAGCGCTCAGTACATAGGTACCCATCATTTTATTGATTTGGACGGAGGGCTGTTGATCGGTATCCATCAGCTCCTTGTGGGTTGGGATTGTCAGTTTAGGCCAAACACCAATTTTATTATTACTATTTATTTATTGTAGTATTGGACTCTCCCGAACGCTTAGTACAGTGCCCTGCACCCGGCAAGCGCTCAGTACATAGATTCCCATCATTTTATTGATTTGGACAGAGGGCAGTTTATCGGTATCCGATACCAACTTTATCATTATTATTTCTTTATTGTGGTATTGGACTCTCCCGAGCGCTTAGTACAGTGCCCTGCACCCGGCAAGCGCTCAGTACATAGATACCCGTCATTTTATTGATTTGGACGGAGGGCAGTTTATCGGTATCCGATACCAACTTTATTATTATTATTATTTATTTATTGTGGTATTGGACTCTCCCGAGCGCTCAGTACAGTGCTCGGCACACAGTAAGCGCTCAGTAAATAGCTCATCTGTCGTTATATTGATTAGGATGCGTAGCTATTGATTGGTGTCGACGCCCGTCTCGCCCTCACTAGGCCGTCAGATCGTTGTGGGTCGGGACTGTCGCTGTTTATTGATGTGTTGGACGCTCCCGAGCGCTCAGTACAGCGCTCGGCACACGGTAAGCGCTCAGTAAATAGATTATCCGTCATTTTATTGATTAGGATGCGTAGCTAGTGATTGGTATCGACGTCCGCCTCGCCCTCACTAGGCCGTCAGTTCGTTGTGGGTCGGGACTGTTGCTGTTTATTGTTGTGTTGGACGCTCCCGAGCGCTCAGTACAGTGCTCAGCGCACGGTAAGCGCTCAGTAAATAGCTCTTCTGTCGTTTAATTGATTTGGATGTGTAGCTATTGATTGGTATCAACGCCCGTCTCGCCCTCACTAGGCCGTCAGTTGGTTGTGGGTCGGGACTGTCGCTGCTTATTGTTGTGTTGGATGCTCCTGAGCGCTCAGTACAGTGCTCTGCGCACAGTAAGCGCTCAATAAACAGATTATCTGTCGTTTTATTGATTAGGATGCGTAGCTATTGATTGGTATCGACGTCCGTCTCGCCCTCACTAGGCCGTCGGTTGTGGGTCGGGACTGTTGCTATTTATTGCTGTGTTGGATGCTCCCGAGCGCTCAGTACAGTGCTCTGTGCACCGTAAGCGCTCAGTAAATAGCCTATCTGTCATTTTATTGATGATAAATAGATAGTAAATATTACAGTAAATAGATATTTTATTGATTTGGATGCGTAGCTATTCATTGGTGTCGGGAAGTACTTAAAGAACACTCCCCCCGACTACCGTGAGGACGCCTATTTCCGTCTATCACACATTCAACGGTTACTGTGAGGACGCCCATGACGGGAAGCGCTTACTCAGGATCCCCTTTATTGGAACCCCCAACGCTTACTGTGAGGACGCCCATTTCGGGTTGGCCCCCTCCAGCACAGAAAGGGCGTAAGGGACCCCCCCCCCAGAGGGCTACTGTGAGGACGCCCATTTCTGGTTATCACACCTTCTGCACAGTAAGCACTTAGGGACCCCCCTCCGATGGTTACTGTGAGGACGCCCATTTCTGGCGATCACACCTCCTGCACAGTAAGCACTTAGGGACCCGCTCCAAAGGCTACTGTGAGGACGCCCATTTCCAGCTATCACACCTCCTGCCCAGTAAGCACTTAGGGACCCCCCCCCGTGGCTACTGTGAGGACGCCCATTTCTGGCTATCACACCTCCTGCAGACTAACCACTTAAGAAGGACCCCCCCCCCCCCCATGGTTATTGTGAGGACGCCCGTTTCCTGTTAGCCCCCTCCAACACAGAGAGCCCCCCAAATGCTTACTGTTTAGACGCCCGTTTCCGGTTATCATCACACCTCGGGCTCAAGGACCCCCGAAGCGGCTACTGTGAGGACACCCATTTCCGGTTAGCCCCCTCCAGCACAGTCAGCGCTTCAGAATGACCCCCCTCGACGGCTACTGTGAGGACGCCCATTTCGGGTTAGCCCCTTCCAGCGCAGAAAGGGCTTAAGGAACCACCCCAAAGGGCTACTGTGAGGACGCCCATTTCTGGTTATCACACCTCCTGCACAGTAAGCACTTGGGGACCCCCTCCAATGGTTACTGTGAGGACGCCCATTTCTGGCTATCACACCTCCCGCAGACTAAACAAACTTAAGGACCCTGCCCCCCATGGCTATTGTGAGGATGCCCATTTCCGGTTAGCCCCCTTCAACAGACACTTAAGGACCCCCCCAATGGCTATTGTGAGGATGCCCATTTCCCCTTAGCCCCCTCCAACACAGAAAGCACTGAAGGCCCCCCCAAATGCTTACTGTGAAGACGCCCATTTCCGGTTATCACACCTCTCTCCCCCAGCGGCTACTGTGAGGACACCCATTTCCAGTTAGGCCCCTCCAGCACAGGAAGGGCTTAAGGGACCACCCCAAAGGGCTACTGTGAGGACGCCCATTTCTGGTTATCACACCTTCTGCACAGTAAGCATTTAGGGACCCCCTCCAATGGTTACTGTGAGGACGCCCATTTCTGGCTATCACACCTCCCGCAGACTAACCACTTAAGGACCCCCCCCCCCCACCATGGTTATTGTGAGGACACCCATTTCTGGCTATCACACCTCCTGCACAGTAAGCACTTAGGGACCCCCCCCCCCCGTGGCTACTGTGAGGACGCCCATTTCTGGCTATCACACCTCCTGCACAGTAAGCACTTAGGGACCCCCTCCAGTGGCTACTGTGAGGACGCCCATTTCCGGCTATCACACCTCCTGCAGACTAACCACTTAAGAAGGACCCCCCCCCCCCCCCCCATGGTTATTGTGAGGACGCCCGTTTCCTGTTAGCCCCCTCCAACACAGAGAGCCCCCCAAATGCTTACTGTTTAGACGCCCGTTTCCGGTTATCATCACACCTCGGGCTCAAGGACCCCCGAAGCGGCTACTGTGAGGACGCCCATTTCCGGTTAGCCCCCTCCAGCACAGTCAGCGCTTCAGAATGACCCCCCTCGATGGCTACTGTGAGGACGCCCATTTCGGGTTAGCCCCCTCCAGCGCAGAAAGGGCTTAAGGGACCACCCCAAAGGGCTACTGTGAGGGCGCCCATTTCTGGTTATCACACCTCCTGCACAGTAAGTACTTGGGGACCCCCTCCAATGGTTACTGTGAGGACGCCCATTTCTGGTTATCACACCTCCTGCAGACTAAGGACCCCCCCCCCCATGGCTATTGTGAGGATGCCCATTTCCGCTTAGCCCCCTTCAACACAGACACTTAAGGACCCCCCCCATGGCTACTGTGAGGACACCCATTTCCGGTTAGGCCCCTCCAACACTGTAAGCGCTTCAGAAGGCCCCCCAAATGCTTACTGTTTAGACGCCCATTTCCAGTTATCACACCTCCCGCTGAAGGACCCCCTCCCCAGTGGCTACTGTGAGGACACCCATTTCTGGTTAACCCCCTCCAGCACAGAAAGGGCTTAAGGGACCACCCCAAAGGGCTACTGTGAGGACACCTATTTCTGGTTATCACACCTTCTGCACAGTAAGCACTTAGGGACCCGCTCCAATGGCTACTGTGAGGACGCCCATTTCCAGCTATCACACCTCCTGCCCAGTAAGCACTTAGGAACCCCCCCCCCCCCCGTGGCTACTGTGAGGACACCCATTTCTGGCTATCACACCTCCTGCACAGTAAGCACTTAGGGACCCCCTCCAGTGGCTACTGTGAGGACGCCCATTTCCGGCTATCACACCTCCTGCAGACTAACCACTTAAGAAGGACCCCCCCCCCCCATGGTTATTGTGAGGACGCCCATTTCCTGTTAGCCCCCTCCAACACAGAGAGCCCCCCAAATGCTTACTGTTTAGACGCCCGTTTCCGGTTATCATCACACCTCGGGCTCAAGGACCCCCGAAGCGGCTACTGTGAGGACACCCATTTCCGGTTAGCCCCCTCCAGCACAGTCAGCGCTTCAGAATGACCCCCCTCGACGGCTACTGTGAGGACGCCCATTTCAGGTTAGCCCCCTCCAGCGCAGAAAGGGCTTAAGGGACCACCCCAAAGGGCTACTGTAAGGACACCCATTTCTGGTTATCACACCTCCTGCACAGTAAGTACTTGGGGACCCCCTCCAATGGTTACTGTGAGGACGCCCATTTCTGGTTATCACACCTCCTGCAGACTAAGGACCCCCCCCCCATGGCTATTGTGAGGATGCCCATTTCCGCTTAGCCCCCTTCAACACAGACACTTAAGGACCCCCCCCCCATGGCTATTGTGAGGACACCCATTTCCGGTTAGGCCCCTCCAACACAGTAAGCGCTTCAGAAGGCCCCCCAAATGCTTACTGTTTAGACGCCCATTTCCAGTTATCACACCTCCCGCTTAAGGACCCCCTCCCCAGTGGCTGCTGTGAGGACACCCATTTCTGGTTAACCCCCTCCAGCACAGAAAGGGCTTAAGGGACCACCCCAAAGGGCTACTGTGAGGACACCTATTTCTGGTTATCACACCTTCTGCACAGTAAGCACTTAGGGACCCGCTCCAATGGCTACTGTGAGGACGCCCATTTCCAGCTATCACACCTCCTGCACAGTAAGCACTTAGGGACCCCCTCCGATGGCTACTGTGAGGATGCCCATTTCTGGCTATCACACCTCCTGCACAGCAAGCACTTAGGGACCCCCTCCGATGGTTACTGTGAGGACGCCCATTTCCGGCTATCACACCTCCTGCAGACTAAACACTTAAGAAGGCCCCCCCCCCACCCATGGTTATTGTGAGGACGCCCATTTCCGGTTAGCCCCCTCCAACACAGAAAGCCCCCCCAAATGCTTACCGTTTAGACGCCCGTTTCCGGTTTATCATCACACCTCCGGCTCAAGGACCCCCTAAGCGGCTACTGTGAGGACGCCCTTTTCCGGTTAGCCCCCTCCAGCGCAGTAGGCGCTTCAGAATGACCCCCCCCCCCCCCGGCTACTGTGAGGACGCCCATTTGGGGTTAGCCCCCTCCAACACAGAAAGCCCCCCAAATGCCTACTGTTTAGACGCCCATTTCCGGTGATCATCACACCTCGGGCTCAAGGACCCCCTAAGCGGCTACTGTGAGGACACCCATTTCCGGCTAGCCCCCTCCAGCGCAGTCAGCGCTTCAGAATGACCCCCCCCCTTCTACGGTCACCGTGAGGACGCCCATTTCCGAGTAGCCCCCCTCCCACGTAGTAAGCGCCTAAGAAGGCCCCCCCCCCCCCCACAACGGCTACTGCGAGGACGCCCCCCCGGAAATCAGGCAGCGGGGGTCCGGACGTGGGTACGTGTGTGAGACGACGAGCGCTTTATTAGGCGGCTACTACTTCTTCTTGGAGACGCCCACGGTGCGGCCCCTGCGGCCGGTGGTCTTGGTGTGCTGGCCTCGAACTCGCAGCCTAGAGGGGAGGAGGGCCGGGTCAGGGACTGAGGACCCCCCCCCACCCCGGGGGCACCCCCCCCATCCCGCCCGTCCAGTCCACTCACCCCCAGAAGTGCCGCAGGCCTCGGTGCGCCCGGATCTTCTTCAGCCGTTCCAAGTCCTCCCGCAGCTTGTTGTCCAGCCCGTTGGCCAGCACCTGTCCGGGGGGGGGGGGGGGGGGGGGGGGTAAGCGCTCAGTACAGTGCCCAAAAGACCGGATGGATGGATGGCCCAGCCCCACCCCACCCGGGACCTGTCTGTATTTTCCAGCATCTCCTGGTTGTCCTTTCTGAGCGCTCTGCGCTTATGCCGAGTGCGGGGCACTGTACTGAGCGCTTGGGACTCTTTTAGACTGTGAGCCCACTCTTTTAGACTGTGAGCCCACTGTTGGGTAGGGACTGTCTCTTTGTGTTGCCAATTTGTACTTCCCAAGCGCTTAGTACAGTGCTCTGCACATAGTAAGCGCTCAATAAATACGATTGATTGATTGGGAGGGGACGCTACAACCGGCACGTCCCCTGCCCACAGCGAGCCTGTCGTCGGACGGCGATACAAATGGATAAAACGACAGGTGTGGACTTATTGGACGTCGATGCAAATAGTCGGTACAAATGACTGAAACGACAGGTGTCTACTTATTGGACGCCGATGCAAATAGTCGGTACAAATGACTGAAACGACAGGTGTCTACTTATTGGGCGCCGATGCAAATAGTCGATACAAATGACTGAAACGACAGGTGTCTACTTATTGGACGTCGATGCAAATAGTCGATACAAATGACTGAAACGACAGGTGTCTACTTATTGGACGTCGATGCAAATAGTCGATACAAATGAATGAAACGACAGGTGTGTACTTATTCGACGTCGATGCAAATAGTCGATACAAATGACTGAAACGACAGGTGTGGACTTATTGGACGTCGATGCAAATAGTCGGTACAAATGACTGAAACGACAGGTGTCTACTTATTGGACGTCGATGCAAATAGTCGATACAAATGACTGAGACGACAGGTGCGTACTTATTGAGCGCTCACCGCGCGCGGAGCGCTGTACTGAACGCTGGGGACCCAAGCGCTTAGTACAGTGCTCTGCACATAGTAAGCGCTCAATAAATACGATTGATTGATTGAGAGGAAGACAACAGTCAGGAACGGACGCGTTTCCCTCCCCCGAGGAGCCGACGGTCTAAATGGGAGGAGACTTCTATGCGGCCAACTTGTACTTCCCAAGCGCTTAGTACAGTGCTCCGCACGTAGTAAGCGCTCAATAAATACGATTGGTGATGACGATGATGAGACAGGATGGCGACGCCAGGGAACAACCATCCGTACGAGTCGATAAAAGGACCGCCAGGTATTTGCTGAGCGTCCAACACAATGAGCAGCGCTCAATAAGCAGCACGGGGTGACGCTGAGCGCTCAGTAGATAGTCCCGGGGGGGCGGACCTGGCTGTATTTTCCGTCCTTGACGTCCTTCTGTCGGTTGAGGAACCAGTCTGGGATCTTGTACTGCCGCGGGTTCTGCATGATGGTGATGACGCGCTCCACCTGACCCCAAATAAGGAGAATAATCATCCATCATCATCAATAATCAATTCATAATCAATAATCATTAATTATAATAATATACAATAATATATGATATATTATAAATAACACATATCACACATATCATATATAATATAGATAATATATAATATATATAAAATATAATATATAAATGTATATACACATAACACATATATTATATATATTATATATTGTATGCAATATATATACAGTATGTATATGCACATACAATATGTATATATATATATTGTATGCAATATACCTATACAATATGTATATGTATATACAATATGTATATATTGCATATAATATATTAGATATATAATACATATAACACATACATCACATATATAATATATATTATATAATATAGATAATATGTAAAAAATAATATATATAAATGTATATACATATAACATACATATATATATTATATATTGTATGCAATATATATACACAATATGTATATGCATATACAATATGTATATATTGTATGCAATATATATACACAATATGTACATATATTGTATATCATATATAATATATATGTATATATATAACATACATATTACATATTATATACAATATATATGTACAATATGTATATGTATATACAATATGCATATACAATATGCAATATATTGCATATATGTATCTTATATATATCATATATTATAAATATATTTTATAATTTTATAAAAGATGATAATTATAATTAATTAGTAGTTGATCGTTGATATCGATGATTAATAAGGCGATGGGGTTGTCCCCCGGGGGGCTCCCAGTCTTCATCCCCATTTTACAGGTGATGGAACTGAGGCCTAGAGAATAATAATGATGGTATTTGTGAAGCGCTTACTATGTGCCCAGCACTGTTCTAAGCGCTGGGGGGATACAAGGCGATGGGGTTGTCCCTCGTGGGGCTCCCGGTCTTCATCCCCATTTTATAGGTGAGCAAACTGAGGCCCAGAGAATAATAATGGTACTTGTGAAGCGCTTACTATGTGCCCAGCACTGTTCTAAGCGCTGGAGGGATACAAGGTGATGGGGTTTTCCCTCGTGGGGCTCAGTCTTCATCCCCATTTTACAGGTGAGGGAACTGAGGCACAGAGAATAATAATAATATTTGTGAAGCGCTTACTATGTGCCCAGCACTGTTCTAAGCGCTGAGGGGGATACAAGGCGATCGGGTTGTCCCTCGTGGGGCTCACGGTCGTCTTCATCCCGGATTACGGTACTTATTAAGCGCTGAATCTGTGCCAAGGACTGCTCTTTCCTGTCTTAAATGGGGTTCGTTTAATTATGCTACTTGTTGAGCGCCTTACTATGTGCAAAGCGCTGGGGAGAGAAGCTCATCAGGTGGGGCACAGTTCCTGTCTTAAATGGGGTTCGTTTAATTATGCTACTTGTTGAGCGCCTTACTATGTGCAAAGCGCTGGGGAGAGAAGCTCATCAGGTGGGGCACAGTTCCTGTCTTAAATGGGGTTCGTTTAATTATGCTACTTGTTGAGCGCTTTACTATGTGCAAAGCGCTGGGGAGAGAAGTTTATCAGGTTGGGCACAATCCGTCTTAAAGGGGTTCATAATTATGCTACTTGTTGAGCGCCTTACTATGTGCAGGTTTGGCACAGTTCCTGTCTTAAATGGGGTTCGTTTAATTATGCTACTTGTTGAGCGCCTTACTATGTGCAAAGCGCTGGGGAGAGAAGCTCATCAGGTGGGGCACAGTTCCTGTCTTAAATGCAGTTCGTTTAATTATGCTACTTGTTGAGCGCCTTACTATGTGCAGGTTTGGCACAGTTCCTGTCTTAAATGGGGTTCGTTTAATTATGCTACTTGTTGAGCGCCTTACTATGTGCAAAGCGCTGGGGAGAGAAGCTCATCAGGTTGGGCACAGTTCCTGTCTTAAATGCGGTTCGTTTAATTATGCTACTTGTTGAGCGCTTTACTATGTGCAGGTTTGGCACAGTTCCCGTGTTAAATGGGGTTCGTTTAATTATGCTACTTGTTGAGCGCTTTACTATGTGCAAAGCGCTAGGGAGAGAAGCTCATTAGGTTGGGCACAGTCCCTGTCTTAAATGGGGTTCGTTTAATTATGCTACTTGATGAGCGCTTTACTATGTGCAGGTTTGGCACAGTTCCTGTGTTAAACGGGGTTCGTTTAATTATGCTACTTGTTGAGCGCTTTACTATGTGCAAAGCGCTAGGGAGAGAAGCTCATTAGGTTGGGCACAGTCCCTGTCTTAAATGGGGTTCGTTTAATTATGCTACTTGATGAGCGCTTTACTATGTGCAGGTTTGGCACAGTTCCTGTCTTAAATGGGGTTCGTAATCATGCTACTTGTTGAGCGCTTAATCATCATCAATCGTATTTATTGAGCGCTTACTATGTGCAGAGCACTGGACTAAACGCTTACTGTAATCATGCTACTTCTTGAGCGCTTTACTGTGCGCAGGTTTGGCACAGTTCCCATGTTAAGTGGGGTTCGTTTAATTATGCTACTTGTTGAGCGCTTTACTATGTGCAAAGCGCTGGGGAGAGGAGCTCATCAGGTTGGGCACAGTTCCTGTCTTAAATGGGGTTCGTTTAATTGTGCTACTTGTTGAGCGCTTTACTGTGGGCAGGTTTGGCACAGTTCCTGTCTTAAATGGGGTTCGTTTAATTCTGCTATTTGTTGAGCGCTTTACTATGTGCAGGTTTGGCACAGTTCCTGTCTTAAATGGGGTTCATTTAATTATGCTACTTGTTGAGCGCTTTACTGTGTGCAAAGCGCTGGGGAGAGAAGCTCAGCAGGTTGGGCACGGTTCCTGTCTTAAATGGGGTTCGTAATTATGCTACTTGTTGAGCGCTTTACTATGTGCAATGCGCCGGGGAGAGGAGCTCATCAGGCTGGGCACAAGCCGTCTTAAAGGGGTACAAAATTGTGCTACTTGTTGAGCGCTTTACTATGTGCAAAGCGCTGGGGAGAGAAGCTCATCAGGTGGGGCACAGTTCCTGTCTTAAATGGGGTTTGTTTAATTATGCTACTTGTTGAGCGCTTTATTGTGTGCAGGTTTGGCACAGTTCCTGTGTTAAATGGGGTTCGTTTAATTATGCTACTTGTTGAGCGCTTTTACTACATGCAAGTTTGGCACAGTTCCTGTCTTAAATGGGGTTCGTTTAATTATGCTACTTGTTGAGCGCTTTACTGTGGGCAGGTTTGGCACAGTTCCTGTCTTAAATGGGGTTCGTTTAATTATGCTACTTGTTAAGCGCCTTACTATGTGCAAAGCGCTGGGGAGAGAAACTCATCAGGTTGGGCACAATTCGTCTTAAAGGGGTTCATAATTATGCTACTTGTTGAGCGCTTTATTGTGTGCAGGTTGGGCACAGTTCCTGTCTTAAACGGGGTTCGTAATCATGCTACTTGTTGAGCGCTTAATCATCATCAATTGTATTTATTGAGCGCTTACCATGTGCAGAGCACTGTACTAAGCGCTTATTGGAATCATGCTACTTGTTGAGCGCTTTACTGTGTGCAGGTTGGGCACAGCTCCCGTCTTAAATGGGGTTCGTAATCATGCTACTTGTTGAGCGCTTAATCATCATCAATCGTATTTATTGAGCGCTTACCATGTGCAGAGCACTGGACTAAGCGCTTACTGGAATCATGCTACTTGTTGAGCGCTTTACTGTGCGCAGGTTTGGCACAGTTCGTCTTAAATGGGGTTCGTTATCATGCTACTTGTTGAGCGCTTAATCATCATCAGTCGTATTTATTGAGCGCTTACCATGTGCAGAGCACTGGACTAAGCGCTTATTGGAATCATGCTACTTGTTGAGCGCTTTACTGTGCGCAGGTTGGGCACAGCTCCTGTCTTAAACGGGGTTCGTAATCATGCTACTTGTTGAGCGCTTAATCCTCATCAATTGTATTTATTGAGCGCTTACCATGTGCAGAGCACTGTACTAAGCGCTTATTGGAATCATGCTACTTGTTGAGCGCTTTACTGTGTGCCAAGCGCCGGGGAGAGGCGCTCAGAGGGTGTCTCCCCGCCAAGGGGTCGGCCCCACGTCGCTTAGCACACGGTAGGGCGCGGAGGCCGTTCTCGGGCCCGTGGGGGCGTCCAGCCAGTCGCCCGGGGGGGCCGCGGAGGGGTGGGAGTGAAGTAGATGCCCAGCGGGAGCGTAGGAGCCGGCGGCCAAAGGGGCGGCGGGCAGCGTGGGCGGCCTGGCATTTGAGGAGCGAGCGCCGGGCGGGGGTTGGAATCTAAACCGGCAGCCCCGGTGGCGCTCAGCACAGCGTCAACGGCCTCCGGGGGGGGGGGGGGGTGACCTTAATAGACAAATAAAATGATGATGAGGGTATTTGCGAAGCGCTTAGTACGTGCCGAGCACTGTTCTAAGCGCTGGGGAGATGCAAGGTGATCAGGTTGTTGTGATCCCAGGCTTCACCCCCATTTGACAGATGAGGAAACTGAGGCACGGAGAGTAATAATACTAATGATGGGGTTTGGTGAGCGCTTAGTACGTGCCGAGCGCTGTTTTAAGCGCCGGGGAGATGCAAGGTGATCAGGTTGTTGTGATCCCAGGCTTCATCCCCATTTGACAGATGAGGAAACTGAGGCACAGAGAGTAATAATTGTGGGGTTTGGTGAGCGCTTAGTACGTGCCAGGCGCTGTTTTAAGCGCCGGGGAGATGCAAGGTGATCAGGTTGTCCCCTGTGGGGCTCCCAGTCTCCATCCCCATTTGACAGATGGGGAAACTGAGGCACGGAGAGTAATAATTATGGGGTTTGGTGAGCGCTTAGTACGTGCCAAGCGCTGTTTTAAGCGCCGGGGAGATGCAAGGTGATCAGGTTGTTGTGATCCCAGGCTTCACCCCCATTTGACAGATGAGGAAACTGAGGCACGGAGAGTAATAATTGTGGGGTTTGGTGAGCGCTTAGTACGTGCCGAGCGCTGTTTTAAGCGCCGGGGAGATGCAAGGTGATCAGCTTGTTGTGATCCCAGGCTTCACCCCCATTTGACAGATGAGGAAACTGAGGCACGGAGAGTAATAATTGTGGGGTTTGGTGAGCGCTTAGTACGTGCCAAGTGCTGTTTTAAGCGCCGGGGAGATGCAAGGTGATGAGGTTGTCCCCCGTGGGGCTCACAGTCTCCATCACCATTTGACAGATGGGGAAACTGAGGCACAGAGAGTAATAATAACGATGGTATTTGTTAGGCGCTTCCTCGGTGCCACCCCCATTTTACAGATGAGGGAACTGAGGCCTGGAGGATAATAATAACGATGGTATTTGCTAGGCGCTTCCTCGGTGTCATCCCCATTTCACAGATGAGGGAACTGAGGCCCGGAGGAGAATAATAACGATGATGGTATTTGTTAGGCGCTTCCTCGGTGCCATCCCCATTTTACAGATGAGGGAACTGAGGCCCGGAGGAGAATAATAACGATGGTATTTGCTAGGCGCTTCCTAGGTGCCGTCCCCATTTTACAGATGAGGGAACTGAGGCCCGGAGGAGAATAACAACAACGATGGTACTTGTTAGGCGCTTCCTCGGTGCCACCCCCATTTTACAGATGAGGGAACTGAGGCCCGGAGGGAGGATAATAATAACGATGGTATTTGTTAGGCGCTTCCTAGGTGCCGTCCCCATTTTACAGATGAGGGAACTGAGGCCCGGAGGGAGGATAATAATAACGATGGTATTTGTTAGGCGCTTCCTAGGTGCCGTCCCCATTTTACAGATGAGGGAACCAAGGCCCGGAGGATAATAATAACGATGGTATTTATTAGGCGCTTCCTCGGTGCCACCCCCATTTTACAGATGAGGGAACTGAGGCCCGGAGGGAGGATAATAACGATGGTATTTGTTAGGCGCTTCCTCGGTGCCACCCCCATTTTACAGGTGAGGGAACTGAGGCCCGGAGGATAATAATAACTATGGTATTTATTAGGCGCTTCCTCGGTGCCACCCCCATTTTACAGATGAGGGAACTGAGGCCCGGAGGACAATAATAACGATGGTATTTGTTAGGCGCTTCCTAGGTGCCGTCCCCATTTTACAGATGAGGGAACCAAGGCCCGGAGGATAATAATAACGATGGTATTTGTTAGGCGCTTCCTCGGTGCCGTCCCCATTTTACAGATGAGGGAACTGAGGCCCAGAGAACTATAATAACGATGGTATTTGCTAGGCGCTTCCTTGGTGCCGTCCCCATTTTACAGATGAGGGAACTGAGGCCCAGAGAACTATAATAACGATGGTATTTGCTAGGCGCTTCCTAGGTGCCGTCCCCATTTTACAGATGAGGGAACTGAGGCCCGGAGAACTATAATAACGATGGTATTTGCTAGGCGCTTCCTAGGTGCCGTCCCCATTTTATAGATGAGGGAACTGAGGCCTGGAGGAGAATAATATCGATGGTATTTGTTAGGCGCTTCCTAGGTGCCATCCCCATTTTACAGATGAGGGAACTGAGGCCCGGAGGGAGGATAATAACGATGGTATTTGTTAGGCGCTTCCTAGGTGCCATCCCCATTTTACAGATGAGGGAACTGAGGCCCGGAGAATAATAACGATGGTATTTGCTAGGCGCTTCCTAGGTGCCATCCCCATTTTACAGATGAGGGAACTGAGGCCCGGAGGACAATAATAACGATGGTATTTGTTAAGCGCTTCCTAGGTGCCATCCCCATTTTACAGATGAGGGAACTGAGGCCCGGAGAATAATAATGATGGTATTTGCTAGGCGCTTCCTAGGTGCCATCCCCATTTTACAGATGAGGGAACTGAGGCCCGGAGGACAATAATAACGATGGTATTTATTAGGCGCTTCCTCGGTGCCACCCCCATTTTACAGATGAGGGAACTGAGGCCCGGAGGGAGGATAATAATAACAACGATGGTATTTGTTAGGCGCTTCCTCGGTGCCACCCCCATTTTACAGATGAGGGAACTGAGGCCCGGAGGAGAATAATAACGATGGTATTTGTTAGGCGCTTCCTCGGTGCCATCCCCATTTTACAGATGAGGGAACTGAGGCCCGGAGGAGAATAATAACGATGGTACTTGTTAGGCGCTTCCTAGGTGCCATCCCCATTTTACAGAAGAGGGAACTGAGGCCCGGAGGAGTGACTCGCCCCAAGTCACGCGGCGGAGGGATTCGAACCCACGACCGGACCCCGAAGCCACAGCTCTCGCCGCCGAGCCGTAGGTCGTAAGTGCTCTGCGGGGCTGGGGTGGGTTTACGGAGCGTGTCGGCCGGTTGTACTTATTGGGCGCCTAATGCGTGCGGAGCACTGTGCTGAGCGCTGGGGGGAGGCCACATCCCCCGCCCGCGACCAGCTGACCGTCTATGGATGGGGGAGACGGACGTGCACTGACATCATAATCAATAAATACGATTGATTGATTGATTGATTGACCATAATCATAATTTTGGTATTTATTAAGCGCTTACTCTGTGCGAAGCGCCGTTCTGAGCGTCTGAACCCCCATTTTCCAGACGGGGGAACTGAGGCCCGGGGAGGTGAAGCGACTCGCCCCAGGTCCCACGGCCTGGGATTCGGATGACGGAAATGACAGGGTCGGGGGGCTTTAAGGAGGAGGAGGTACTTACTGAGCGCCTACTGAGAGCGCGGCGCTGTGCTAGACGCCTGGGGGGGGGGGGGGGACTGATGTTTAAGGGAAGCAGCGTGGCTCAGCGGAAAGAGCCCGGGCTCTGGAGTCCGAGGTCACGGGTTCGAATCCCGGCCCCGCCGCTTTGGGCGAGTCACCGCACTTCTCTGGGCCTCGGTTCCCTCACCCGGGAAATGGGGGTGAAGACTGGGAGCCCGCTGTTGGGTAGGGACCGTCTCTATACGTTGCCAATCTGTCCTTCCCAAGCGCTTAGTACAGTGCTCTGCGCATAGTAGGCGCTCAATAAATACGATTGATGATGATGATGATGACCACCCTGTAACCTCCCCGGCGCTCGGAAGGGTGCTTGGCGCATAGTAAGCGCTTAATAAATGCCGTCGCTGATGGTTACGGACGTAAACGGGAAGTTGGGACACAGGCGCTCCGGGGGGGTTTACTGAGCGCCTGGCCGTGCGCGCGGCACTGTGCTGAGCGCCCCGGGGGTCCCCCTCACCTCGTCCTCGGTGAGCTCTCCGGCCCTCTTGGTCAGGTCGATGTCGGCCTTCCTCAGCACCACGTGGGCGTAGCGGCGGCCCACCCCCTGTCACCGCAACAGAAAGTCAGGTGGGGACCCCCCCTCTCCACCTCTATCGCGACAGACAACCCCCGGCTATATCACAGCCCCCCCACCCCTATTGTGATAGACGCCCCTCTCCCCTCCATCTCTACCGTGACAGGCTGCCCCACCCCCCCCCCACCCACCATCTATCGCGACGGGCGTGGACCCTCTGTATCGCGACAGACCACCCCCGGCTATATCATGCTAGACACGGCCCCCCCACCCCTATCGTGATAGACGCCCCTCTCCCCTCCATCTCTATCGCGACAGACGCCCCCCCCCCCCCCCCATCTATCGCAATAGGCGCGGACCATCTGTATCGCAACAGGCGTGGACCCCCTGCCACCGGAACAGAAAGTCACGTGGGGAAGGGGAGGAGACACCCCCCCCCATCGCTATCGCGACAGACCCCCCTCTCCCCCCATCTCTATCGCGACAGACAACCCCCCCCACCCCTATCGTGATAGACGCCCCTCTCCCCTCCATCTCTACCGCGACAGACGCCCCCCCCCCCCCATCTATCGCGACGGGCGTGGACCCTCTGTATCGCGACAGGGGCGGGCCCTCTGTATCGAGACAGACCACCCCAGGCTATATCACGCTAGACACGGCCCCCTCCACCTCTATCGCGACAGACCCCCCCCCCTCCCCTCCACGTCTATCGCGACAGACGCCCCCCCCCCCAATCTGACCATCTGTATCGCGACAGACCACCCCCGGCTACACCATGCTAGACACGGCCCCCCCCATCTCTATCGCGAAAGACGACCCTCTCCCCTCCATCTCTATCGCGACAGACCCCCCCCCCCCATCTATTGCGACGGGCGTGGACCCCCTGTAGCGTGACAGACCACCCCCGGCTATATCATGCTAGACACGTTCCCCCCCCCCCCCCCAATCTCTATCACGACAGACGCCCCCCACCATCTACCGCGACGGGCGTGGACCCTCTGCATCGCGACAGGCGTGGACCCTCTGTATCGCGACGGGCGCGGACCCTCTGTATCGCGACAGACCACCCCCTGCTATATCATGCTAGACAAGGCCCCCCCCCCCCCCCCACCACGATCGCAAAAGATGCCCCTCTCCCCTCCATTTCTACTGCGACAGACGCCCCCCCCCCCCCCCCCCCCCATCTATCGCGACAGGCGTGGACCCTCTGTATCGCAACATACAACCCCCGGCTACTTCATGCTAGACACAGCCCCCCCACCGCTATCACAAAAGACGACCCTCTCCCCCCACCTCTATCGCGACAGACGCCCCCCGCCCCCTATCGCGACAGGCATGGACCCTCTGTATCGTGACAGACAACCCCCGGCTATATCACGCTAGACACGGGCCCCCACACCTCTATCACGACAGACGACCCTCTCACCCTCCATCTCTATCACGACAGATGCCCCCCCCCCCCCCCCCATCTATCGCGACAGACCACCCCCGGCTATATCATGCTAGACACGGCCCCCCATCTCTATCGCGAAAGACAACCCTCTCCTCCCATCTCTATCGCTACAGACAACCCTCTCCCCCCCATCTCTATCGCAACCAACGCGGCCCCCACATCTACTGTGACAGGCGCGGGCCCTCTGTATCGCGACAGACACGGATCTCCCCTCCCACTCTATCACGACAGACGTGGATCTCCCCTCCCACTCTATCGCGACAGACCCGGGCCCCCATCTTTATCGCAACCGACACGGCCCCCACCATCCACTGTGACAGGCGCGGGCCCTCTGTATCGCGACAGACGTGGATCTCCCTCCCCACTCTATCGCGACAGACGTGGATCTCCCTCCCCACCCTATCGCGACAGACACGGGCCCCCACCATCCATCTCGACAGGCGCGGGCCCTCTGTATCGCGACAGACGCGGACCCCCACCTCTATCGCGACAGACGCGGCCCCCACCGTCTTCTGCGACAGACGCGGGCCCTCTGTATCGCGACAGACACGGATCTCCCTCCCCACTCCATCGTGATAGACGCCCCCGCCCCCCATCTCTATCGCGATAGACACCCCCCACCCCCATCTCTATCGCGACAGGCACGGGCCCCCCCACCCCGACCCCCAGCAACGGCGACGTCACCCGCTCAGTGCTGGGGGAGAAGAGCAGCCCGGACCGGCAGGTAATTATTATTATCATTGATAATTATTATTATCATCCTTATATTACTATATATTGTTATACATTATGTATCATATTATATATTAATATATTATATGTTATAATATATTATGGTATTATTATATTATTTTTGACAAGTTCCATGAGATTAATAAATTGCATATGGTGGATGATAGCTTCAATAATGATTAATATAGCATATATGGTGGATGATAGCTTCAATAATGATTAATAAATTGTACATGGTGGATGATAGCTTCAATAATGATTAATAAATTGTATATGGTGGATGATAGCTTCAATGATGATTAATATATCGTATATGGTGGATGATAGCTTCAATGATGATTAATATATCGTATATGGTGGATGATAGCTTCAATAATGATTAATATATCGTACATGGTGGATGATAGCTTCAATAATGATTAATATATCGTACATGGTGGATGATAGCTTCAATAATGATTAATATGTCGTAGATGGTGGATGATAGCTTCAATAATGATTAATAAATTGTAGATGGTGGGCGATAGCTTCAATAATGATTAATATATCGTATATGGTGGGTGATAGCTTCAATAATGATTAACATATCGTACATGGTGGATGATAGCTTCAATAATGATTAATATATCGTACATGGTGGATGATAGCTTCAATAATGATTAATATATCGTACATGGTGGATGATAGCTTCAATAATGATTAATATGTCGTAGATGGAGGATGATAGCTTCAATAATGATTAATGAATTGTATATGGTGGATGATAGCTTCAATGATGATTAATATATCGTGTATGGTGGATGATAGCTTCAATGATGATTAATATATCGTATATGGTGGATGACAGCTTCAATAATGATTAATATATCGTACATGGTGGATGATAGCTTCAATAATGATTAATATATCGTACATGGTGGATGATAGCTTCAATAATGATTAATATGTCGTAGATGGTGGATGATAGCTTCAATAATGATTAATATATCATAGATGGTGGTAATTATGCAATTGTGTATATCACGATGATGTTGGATAAATTATAGTACGCGATTGTGTATATGATGGTATGCGCAATCGCAGTATTGAGAGTACAATGATGGCATTTATTAAGCGCTTACTATGTGCCAAGCACTGTTCTAAGCGCTGGGGGGGGATACAAGGTGATGAGGTTGACGGTCTTCATCCCCATTTGACAGATGAGGAAACTGAGGCCCGGACAATGCTAATGATGGCATGCACTGAACGCTTACCAGGTGCCAAGCCCTGTTCTAAGCGCTGCGGGGGATACAAGGTGATCGATCAATCGTATTTATTGAGCGCTTACTGCGTGCGGGGCACTGTACTAAGCGCTTGGGAAGCCCAAGATGGCGACATCTAAAACCGTCCCGCCCCAACGGCGGGCTCAGTCTTCCTCCCCGTTTGACGGAGGGGGAAACTGAGGCCCAGAGAAGCGCCTCGCCCAAGGCCGCACAGCAGCCGCGTGGCGGGGCCGGGATCGGAACCCAGGGCCTTCCCACTCTCAGGCCCGACCCCCGGCGCCCTGCCTCTTCCGGGCTCGGGAGTCCGAGGTCCTGGGTTCCAATCCCGGCCCCCCGCCGCTCGTCAGCTGGGGGACCCCGGGGGCAGGTCCCGTCGCTTCCCCGGGCCTCAGTTTCCCCACCCGCGAAACGGGGAGGAAGCCCGCGGGCCCGCCCCCGTGGGACGGCCTCATCACCTTGCAACCTTCCCGGCGCTTACCACAGTGCTTGGCACATAGTGAGCGCTTAATAAATGCCATCATTACTATTATTATCCCCCCCCCCCCGGCTCTTCGTACATAGTCAGTGCTCAACAAACACCACCATTAATGCCATTATCGAGACCGCGGTGGCCCTGTATCTCCCCCAGCGCTTACAACAGTGCTCGGCACAGGGTAGGCGCTTAATAAATAGCCTTATCGTCGTCGTTATCACTCATCTGGGGCCCCCTCACCTTGATGGCGGTGATGGCGAAGGCGATCTTCCTCCGCCCATCGATGTTGGTGTTGAGGACCCGCAGGATGTGCTGGAACTTCTCGGGGATCACCAGAGACTGTGGGGAGGGGAGACCAAACAGTTCCCCCCCTTCACTCCACCCAGACTCCTTACTGAGCGCCCCACCGCCCTGGAAAGACGGGCACGACCCCTGCCAATCGCCACCCCGTGCTCTCCCCAGCGTCTAGTACAGTGCACCGCGCGCCGTAAATCCCACTGGTGGGGACCGTCTCTATATGTTGCCGACTTGCACGTCCCGAGCGCTCAGTACAGTGCTCGGCCCACAGTAAGCGCTCAATAAATACCATTGAGTGGAGGCCGGGAAGCCGGCCTCCCAGCGCTCAGCACATGGTGAGCGCCTAAAAATGTCACCGTTATCGCTAATTGTCACCCCGTGCTCTCCCCAGCGCTTAGCACAGTGCCCGGTATCCAGGAAGCGCTCAATAAATCCCACTGATGGATTGATTGAGGAGCCTAGAACAGTGCCTGGCACTTGGTGAGCGCCTAAAAAATGTCATTAAGCGCTCAATAAATCCCAATGATGGATTGAGGAGGGAGAGCCTGTCGCCCAGCGTTTAGAACAGTGCCTGGCACTTGGTGAGCGCCTAAAAAATGCCATTAAGCGCTCAATAAATCCCACTGATGGACTGATTGAGGAGAGAGAGTCTGTCGCCCAGCGCTTAGACTGGTGCCTGGCACTTGGTGAGCGCCTAAAAAATGTCATTATTATAATTATTATCACTAATTGTCACCCTGTGCTTTCCCCAGCGCTTAGCACAGTGCCCTGCATCCAGGAAGCGCTCAATAAATCCCCCTGATGGATTGATTGAGGAGATAGAGTCTGTTGCCCAGCGTTTAAAACAGTGCCTGGCACTTGGTGAGTGCCTAAAAAATGTCATTAAGCGCTCAATAAATCCCACTGATGGACTGATAGAGGAGAGAGAGCCTGTCGCCCAGCGTTTATAACAGTGCCTGGCACTTGGTGAGCGCCTAAAAAATGTCATTATTATAATTATTATCACTAATTGTCACCCTGTGGTCTCCCCAGCGCTTCGCACAGTGCCCTGCATCCAGGAAGCGCTCAATAAATCCCCCTGATGGACTGATAGAGGAGAGAGAGCCTGTCGCCCAGCGTTTATAACAGTGCCTGGCACTTGGTGAGCGCCTAAAAAATGTCATTATTATAATTATTATCACTAATTGTCACCCTGTGGTCTCCCCAGCGCTTCGCACAGTGCCCTGCATCCAGGAAGCGCTCAATAAATCCCCCTGATGGATTGATTGAGGAGGGAGAGCCTGTCGCCCAGCGTTTAGAACAGTGCCTGGCACTTGGTGAGCGCCTAAAAAATGTCATTATTAGGATTATTATCACTAATTGTCACCCTGTGGTCTCCCCAGTGCTTCGCACAGTGCCCTTTATCCAGGAAGCGCTCAATAAATCCCACTGATGATGGGTTGATTGAGGAGAGAGAGCCTGTCGCCCAACGCTTAGAACAGTGCCTGGCAGTTGGTGAGCGCCTAAAAAATGTCATTATTATAATTATTATCACTAATTGTCACCCTGTGGTCTCCCCAGCGCTTCGCACAGTGCCCTGACAACAGTAAGCGCTCAATAAATCTCACTGATGGATTGAAGAGAGAGTGCTTAATGAACGCCATTATCATGCAGGGCTCAACACAGAGGAAGGGCCCGATAATTATAATGATAATGGCATTTATTAAGCGCTTACTATGTGCCAAGCTCTGTTCTAAGCGCTGGGGAGGTTACGAAGTGATCAGGTTGTCCCGCGGGGGGGGGGCTCCCAGTCTTCGTCCCCATTTGACAGATGGGGAAACTGAGGCCCAGAGAAGCGAAGTGACTCGCCCAAGGTCACCCAGCTGACAGTTGGCGGCAGGATTTGAACCCATGACCTCTGACTCCAAAGCCCGGGCTCTTGCCACTGAGCCACGCTGCACCTTTATGAGCGGGAGGGGTTCATTCATTCATCCAATCGTATGTACTGAGCGCTTACTGTGTGCAGAGCACTGTACTAAGCGCCAGTTGGCAACATGTAGAGCCCAATAATCAATCAATCGTATTTATTGAGCGCTTACTGTGTGCAGAGCACTGTACTAAGCGCCATTTGGCAACATATAGAGCCCAATAAACAATCAATCGTATTTATTGAGCGCTTACTGTGTGCAGAACACTGTACTAAGCGCAAGCTGGCAACATATAGAGCCCAACAACCAATCAATCGATCGTATTTATTGAGCGCTTACTGTGCGCAGAGCACTGTACTAAGCGCAAGTTGGCAACATAGCCCAACAATCAATCAATCGTATTTATTGAGCACTTACTGTGTGCAGAGAACTGTACTAAGCGCCAAGTTGGCAACATATAGAGCCCAATAATCAATCAATCGTATTTATTGAGCGCTTACTGTGTGCAGAGCACTGTACTGAGCGCTTGGGAAGTACAAGATGGCAACATATAGAGACATTCCCTACCCAACAATCAATCATATTTATTGAGCGCTTACTGTGTGCAGAGCACTGTACTGAGCGCTTGGGAAGTACAAGATGGCAACATACAGAGACATTCCCTACCCAACAATCAATCAATCATATTTATTGAGCGCTTACTGTGTGCAGAGCACTGTACTAAGGGCATGTTGGCAACATATACAGCCCAACAATCAATCAATCGTATTTATTGAGCGCTTACTGTGTGCAGAGCACTGTACTAAGCGCAAGTTGGCAACATATAGAGCCCAACAATCAATCGTATTTATTGAGCGCTTACTGTGTGCAGAGCACTGTACTAAGCGCAAGTTGGCAAAATACAGAGCCCAACAATCAATCAATCGTATTTATTGAGCGCTTACTGTGTGCAGAGCACTGTACTAAGCGCCAGTTGGCAACATATAATAGAGCCCAATAATCAATCAATCGTATTTATTGAGCGCTTACTGTGTGCAGAGCACTGTACTAAGCGCTTGGGAAGTACAAGATGGCAACATATAGAGACATTCCCTACCCAACAATCATATTTATTGAGCGCTTACTGTGTGCAGAGCACTGTACTAAGCGCTTGGGAAGTACAAGGTGGCAACTGTACTAAGCTTAAGTTGGCAACATATGTAGCCCAACAATCAATCAGTCAATCAATCGTATTTATTGAGCGCTTACTGTGTGCAGAGCACTGTACTAAGCGCTTGGGAAGTACAAGATGGCAACATATAGTCATCATCATCATCCTCATCAATCGTATTTATTGAGCGCTTACTGTGTGCAGAACACTGTACTAAGCGCTTGGCAAGTACAAGTTGGCAACATATAGAGACAGTCCCTACCCAACAGTGGGCTCACAGTCTAGAAATGGGTGATCGGGGAGCGTGATGGACGCCCCCCCAACTCGGATGACACCCCCAGATGAGGGGGGTGGCCTCCTCCTCCACGCAGCCCCCAGGATGGCGTTGATGCTCTTCCCCCCTTCCCCAAGAAGGGTCGGATGGCCGCATCGGCGCGGGGGCGGGCGGAAATATGGACGCCCCCGGGTCGGGGCGTCTCCCCCGTCGCCTCCCGCGCAGATCCGGGCCTCCCCCGCCGTTTCCCGGCCCCGATGGCGGCGGATTCCCCGGCCCGGCCCTCAGGGGTCCTCACCATGGCGGCCAGTCCTCGGCGCTGGTCCCCCTCTGGAAAAGAAGGCGGAAGTGACGCCAGCGCCCCTATATCAGCGCGCGCGCGGGGGGCGGGGCGGACGTTGAGGCGCATGCGCGGTGGGCTGGGGGGGAGGCGAACTTCCGGGTGTTGACCGCCAGGGGGCGGCCGCAAGGAGGGCTTCTCGATCGATTAGGTTTGATCATTCATTCGTTCATTCATCCCTTTGTTCGTTCATTCATTCATTCATTCATTCAGTCGTATTCATTCATTCATCATTCATTCGTTCGTTCGTTCATTCATCCGTTTGTTCGTTCATTCATTCAGTCAGTCAGTCGTATTCATTCATCATTCATTCGTTCATTCATCCGTTTGTTCGTTCATTCATTCAGTCAGTCAGTCGTATTCATTCATTCATCATTCATTCGTTCATTCGTTCGTTCATTCATCCGTTTCTTCGTTCATTCATTCATTCGGTCAGTCATATTCATTCATTCATCATTCATTCGTTCGTTAGTTCGTTCATTCATCGGTTTGTTCGTTCATTCATTCAGTCAGTCAGTCGTATTCATTCATTCATCATTCATTCGTTCGTTCATTCATCGGTTTGTTCGTTCATTCATTCATTCAGTCAGTCGTAGTCATTCATTCATCATTCATTCGTTCGTTCATTCATCCGTTTGTTCGTTCATGCATTCATTCATTCAGTCGTATTCATTGATTCATCATTCATTCGTTCGTTCATTCATTCATCCGTTTGTTCGTTAATGCATTCATTCATTCAGTCGTATTCATTCATCATTCGTTCGTTGGTTCGTTCATTCATCTGTTTGTTCGTTCATTCATTCATTCATCATTCATTCGTTCGTTCATTCATTCATCCGTTTGTTTGTTCATTCATTCATTCAGCAGTATTCATTCATTCATTCAATCGTATTTATTGAGCGCCTACTGTGTGAATAGCACTGGACTAAGCACTTGGGAAGTACAAGTTGGCGACAGAGACAATCCCTGCCCATCCCTTCATTCATCATCCATCCATTCACTCATTCATTCAATCGTATATATTGGGTGCCTTCTGAGTGCTGAACACCGGACTAAGCGCTGGGATACTCCAATCCGGCAACAGAGACAATCCCTGACCATCCCTTCATTCATTCATTCATCCTTCATTCATCCATTCATTCATTCAATCGTATTTATTGGGTGCCTTCTGAGCGCTGAGCACCATACTAAGCGCTGAGAAAGTCCAATCCGGCAACAGAGACAATCCCTGACCATCCCTTCATTCATTCATTCATCCCTTCATTCATCCATCCATTCATTCAATCGTATTGATTGGGTGCCTTCTGAGCGCTGAGCACTTTACTAAACGCTGAGAAAGTCCAGTCTGGCAACAGAGACAATCCCTACCCATCCCTTCCTTCCTTCCTTCCTTCCATCCTTCAGTCATCCATTCGTTCATTCATTCATTCATTCATTCAATCGTATTTATTGGGCACCTTCTGAGCGCTGAGCACCGGATTAAGCACTGGGAAAATCCAATCCGGCAACAGAGACAATCCCTGCCCATCCCTTCATTCATTCATTCATCCACTCATTCATTCATTCAATCGTATTTATTGGGTGCCTTCTGAGCGCTGAGCACCGACTAAGCGCTGGGAAAGTCCAATCTGGCAACAGAGACAATCCCTGCCCATCCCTTCCTTCCTTCCTTCATTCATTCATCCGTTCATTCATTCATTCAATCAATTGTATTTATTGGGTGCTTACTGAGTGCTGAACGCCGGACTAAGCACCGGGAAAGTCCAATCCGGCAACAGAGACAATCCCTGCCCAACCCTTCATTCATTCATTCATTCATTCATTCATTCATTCATTCAGTCATTCGTTCAGTCATCTGTTCGCTCATTCATTCATTCAATCGTATTTATTGGGTGCCTACTGAGTGCTGAGCACCGGATTAAGCGCTGGGAAAGTCCAATCCGGCCACGGAGACAATCCCGGCCCATCCCTTCATTCATTCATTCATTCATCCATTCGTTCAATCGTATTTATTGGGTGCCTTCTGAGTGCTAAGCACCGGACTAAGCGCTGGGAAAGTCCACTCCGGCAACAGAGGCAATCCCTGCCCAACCCTTCATTCATTCATTCACTCATTCACTCATTCATTCATTCATTCATATTTATTGGGTGCCTTCTGAGTGCTGAGCACCGGACTAAGCGCTGGGAAAATCCAATCTGGGAACAGAGACAATCCCTGCCCATCCCTTCATTCATTCATTCATTCATTCATTCAAACGTATTTGTTGGGTGCCTTCTGAGCGCTGAGCACCGGACTAAGCGCTGGGAAAGTCCAATCCGGCAACAGAGACAATCCCTGACCATCCCTTCATTCATTCATCCATTCGTTCATTCATTTATTCAATCATATTTATTGGGTGCCTACTGAGCGCTAAGCACCAGACTAAGCGCTGGGAAAGTCCAATCCGGCAACAGAGACAATCCCTGCCCGTCCCTTCATTCATCCGTTTGTTCATTCATTCATTCAATCAATCGTATTTACTGGGTGCCTTCTGAGAAGCAGCGTGGCTCAGTGGGAAATCAATCAATCAATCAATCGTATTTATTGAGCGCTCACTGTGTGCAGAACACTGTACTAAGCGCTTGGGAAGTACAAGCTGGCAACATATAGAGACGGAAAGAGCCCGGGCTTTGGAGTCAGAGGTCATGGGTTCAAATCCCGGCTCCGCCAGTTAGCTGGGTGACTTTGGGCGAGTCACTTAACTTCTCTGGGCCTCAGTTTTCTCATCTGTAAAATGGGGATGAAGACTGTGAGCCCCCGCCCGTGGGACAACCTGATCATCTTGTAACCTCTCCAGCGCTTAGAACAGTGCTCTGCACATAATAAGCGCTTAATAAATGCTATTATTATTATTATTATTATTATTATTATTATTATTATTATTCTGAGTGCTGAGCATCGGACTAAGCGCAGGGAAAATCCAATCCGGCAACAGAGACAATCCCTGCCCGTCCCTTCATTCATTCATTCATTCATTCATTCATTCATCCGTTCATTCATTTATTCGTTCATTCATTCAATCGTATTTATTGGGTGCTTACGCAGGGGACCCTATAACAGCTGCGGAGCGGGGCGGCCGTTGAGGCGCATGCGCGATGCTGGGAGGGGGGGGGGGGGGGGTGAGGCGAACTTCCGGGTATTGACCGCCAGGGGGCGGCCGCAAGCGGGGGAAAACTCCGGCCTCCGAATCAATTCATTCATTCATTCATCCGTTCATTCATTCATTTATTCATTCAATCGTATTTATTGGGTGCCGACTGAGCGCAGAGCACCGGACTAAGCGCTGGGAAAGTCCAATCCGGCAACAGAGAGAATCCTTAGAGAAGTAGCGTGGCTCAGTGGGTAGAGCCGGGCTTTGGAGTCACAGGTCATGGGTTCAAATTTAGACAACCGGAAGTGGGGCCGGGGCGAGGGGGATTGTGGGAATGGCAGTTTCCGGAAGTCCAGTTTTGACGGCGTCCCGGGACCGGAAGTGTGGCAGGGGCGAGGGGCATTGTGGGAGTCGCAGTTTCCGGAAGTCCAGCTTTGAACGCGGCCCGGGACCGGAAGTGGGGCCGGGGCGAGGGGGATTGTGGGAGTGGCAGCTTCCGGAAGTGTAGCTTTGACAGCAGCCCGGGACCGGAAGTGTGGCCGGGACGAGGGGTATTCTGGATATCGCAGATTCCGGAAGTCCAGCTTTGAACGCGGCCCGGGACCGGAAGTGCGGCCGGGACGAGGGGTATTGTGGGAATCGCAGATTCCGGAAGTCCAGCTTTGAACGCGGCCCGGGACCGGAAGTGTGGCCGTGCCGAGGGGGATTGTGGGCGTGGCAGTCTCCGGAAGTCCAGTTTTGCCGGCCGCCCGGGACCGGAAGTGGGGCCGGGCCGGGGGGCATTGTGGGAGCGGCAGCTTCCGGAAGTCCAGTTTGGACGGCCAGCCGGGACCGGAAGTGGGGCCGGGGCGCGGGGGATTGTGGGAGCGGCAGCTTCCGGAAGTGTAATTTTGACGGCCAGCCGGGACCGGAAGTGGGGCCGGGGCGAGGGGCATTGTGGGAGCGGCAGCTTCCGGAAGTCCAGTTTTGATGGCCAGCCGCGACCGGAAATGCGGCCGTGGCGAAGGGCATTGTGGGAGCGGCAGCTTCCGGAAGTCCAGTTTGGACGGCCAGCCGGGACCGGAAGTGGGGCCGGGGCGAGGGGCATTGTGGGAGCGGCAGCTTCCGGAAGTCCAGTTTGGACGGCCAGCCGGGACCGGAAGTGGGGCCGGGGCGAGGGGCATTGTGGGAGCGGCGGCTTCCGGAAGTGCGGCTTTGACAGGGGCGCCGGGACCGGAAGTGGGGCCGGGGCGTTGGGCGGCCACCATGGCGGCGCCTCCCGAGCAGCTGGGCCTAAGGGCCCGGGGCCTCCGCCCTCAGGAGGAGGAGGAAGAAGAAGAAGAAGAAGAAGAAGAAGAGGAGGAGAGAGACCTGGTGAGGGGCGGTCCCGGCTCCCTCCTCTCCCCCCCCGTTGTCTTCCTGTTATTGGATAATCACCATAACATTAGTAATAATAATAATGATAATGGTATTTGTTAAGCGCTTACCATGCTTACTGCTTACTGTGAGAGCAGTAATAATAATAATAATGGTATTAGTTAAGCGCTTATTATGCCTACTGCTTCCTCTGAGAGCCATAATAATAGTAATAATAATAATAATAATGGTATTAGTTAAGCCCTTACTGTGCTTGCTGCTTATTATGAGAGCAATAATAATAATAACAATAATGGTATTAGTTGAGCGCTTACTATGCCTGCTGCTTACTATGAGAGCAATAATAATAATAATAATGGTATTGGTTAAGCGCTTACTGTGCTTACTGCTTACAATGAGAGCGATAATAATAATAATAATGGTATTAGTTAAGCAAATATTGTGCTTACTGCTTCCTCTGAGAGCCATAATAATAGTAATAATAATAATAATGTTATTAGTTAAGCCCTTATTATGCTTGCTGCTTATTATGAGAGTAATAATAATAATAATAATAATGGTATTAGTTGAGCGCTTACTATGCCTGCTGCTTACTATGAGAACAATAATAATAATAATAATGGTATTGGTTAAGCGCTTACTAGGCTTACTGCCTACTAGGAGAGCAATAATAATAATAATAATAATAATAACAATAATGGTGTTAAGCGTTTATTATGCTTACTGCTTACTATGAGAGCAGTAATAATAATAAGAAGAATGGTATTAGTTAAGCGCTTACTACGCTTACTGTATACTGTGAGGAAAGTAATAATAATAATAATGATAATGGTAGTAGTTAAGCACTTACTATGCCTTTTGCGTATGAGAGCAATAATAATAATAATAATGGTATTAGTTAAGTGTTTATTATGCTTACTGCCTACTGTGAGAGCAATAATAATAATAATGGTATTAGTTAGGCGCTTACTATGCTTGCTGTATACTATGAGGGAAATAATAATAATAATGGTATTACTTAAGCACTTAATATGCTTTTTGCGTATGAGAGCAACAATAATAATAATAATGGTATTAGTTAAGCGTTTACTATGCTTACTGCTTACGATGAGAGCAGTAATAATAATAATAATTATGGTATTAGTTAAGCGCTTACTATGCTTACTGTATACTGTGAGGGTAATAATAATAATAATGGCTTTAAGCACTTAATATGCTTTTTGCTTATGAGAGCAATAATAATAATGGTATTAGTTAAGTGTTTATTATGCTTACTGTGAGACCAGTAAAAATAATAATAAAGGTATTAGTTAAGCGCTTACTATGCTTACTGCTTATTATGAGAGCAATATTAATAATAATGGTATTAGTTGAGTGCTTACTATGCCTGCTGCTTACTATGAGAGCAATAATAATAATAATGGTATTGGTTAAGCGCTTACTAGGCTTACTGCCTACTATGAGCAATAATAATAATTATAATAATAACAATAATGGTGTTAGTTAAGCGTTTATTATGCTTACTGCTTACTATGAGAGCAGTAATAGTAATAAGAATGGTATTAGTTAAGCGCTTACTATGCTTACTGTATACTGTGAGGAAAATAGTAGTAATAATAATGATAATGGTAGTAGTTAAGCACTTACTATGCCTTTTGCGTATGAGAGCAATAATAATAATAATAATGGTATTAGTTAAGTGTTTATTATGTTTACTGCCTACTGTGAGAGCAATAATAATAATAATGGTATTAGGCGCTTACTATGCTTGCTGTATACTATGAGGGAAGTAATAATAATAATGGTATTACTTAAGCACTTAAAATGCTTTTTGCGTATGAGAGCAATAATAATAATAATAATGCTATTAAGTGTTTATTATGCTTACTGTGAGACCAGTAAAAATAATAATAATGGTATTAGTTAAGCGCTTACTATGCTTACTGCTTATTATGAGAGCAGTAATAATAATAATAATGGTATTGGTTAAGCGCTTACTAGGCTTACTGCCTACTAGGAGAGCAATAATAATAATAATAATAACAATAATGGTGTTAGTTAAGCGTTTATTATGCTTACTGCCTACTATGAGAGCAGTGATTATAATAAGAAGAATGGTATTAGTTAAGCGCTTTGCTTACTGTATACTGTGAGGAAAGTAGTAATAATAATAATGATAATGGTAGTAGTTAAGCACTTACTATGCTTTTTGCATATGAGAGCAATAATAATAATAATAATAATGGTATTAGTTAAGTGTTTATTATGTTTACTGCTTACTGTGAGAGCAATAATAATAATAATGGTATTAGTTAAGCCCTTACTATGCTTGCTGCTTCTTATGAGAGCAGTAATGATAACAATAATAATAATGTAAGTTAAGCGCTTACTGTGTTTACTGCTTATTCTGAGAGCAATAATAATAATATGGTATTAGTTAAGCACTTACTATGCTTACTGCTTACTCTGAGAGCCATAATAATAACAATAATAATAATGGTATTAGTTAAGCCCTTACTATGCTTGCTGCTTATTATGAGAGCAGTAATAATAATAATAGTAAAAATGGTATTAGTTAAGCGCATACTATGCTGACTGCTTACTATAAGAGCAATAATAATAGTAATGGTATTAATTAAGTGCTTACTATGTTTACTGCTTACTATGAGAGCAACAATAATAATAATGGTATTAAGCGCTCGCTATGCTTACTACGTATTATGAGAGCAATAATAATTAATAATAACGGTTTTAGTTAAGCGCTCACTATGCTTACTGCTTATTATGAGAGCAATAATAATAATAATGGTATCAGTTAAGCACTTACTATGTTTACTGCTTATTATGAGAGCAATAATAGTAATAATGGTATCAGTTAAGCATTTACTATGTTTACTGCTTATTATGAGAGCAATAATAATAATAATGGTATCAGTTAAGCACTCACTATGTTTACTGCTTATTATGAGAGCAATAATAATAATAATGGTGTCAGTAAAGCACTCACTATGTTTACTGCTTATTATGAGAGCAATAATAATAATAATGGTATTAGTTAAGCACTCACTATGTTTACTGCTTATTATGAGAGCAATAATAATAATAATGGTATCAGTTAAGCACTCACTATGTTTACTGCTTATTGTGAGAGCAATAATAATAATAATGGTATCAGTTAAGCACTCACTATGTTTACTGCTTATTACGAGAGCAATAATAATAATAATGGTATCAGTTAAGCACTCACTGTGTTTACTGCTTATTACGAGAGCAATAATAATAATAATGGTATCAGTTAAGCACTCACTGTGTTTACTGCTTATTATGAGAGCAATAATAATAATAATGGTGTCAGTAAAGCACTCACTGTGTTTACTGCTTATTATGAGAGCAATAATAATAATAATGGTATCAGTTAAGCACTCACTGTGTTTACTGCTTATTATGAGAGCAATAATAATAATAATGGTATCAGTTAAGCACTCACTGTGTTTACTGCTTATTATGAGAGCAATAATAATAATAATGGTATCAGTTAAGCACTTACTATGTTTACTGCTTATTATGAGAGCAATAATAATAATAATGGTATCAGTTAAGCACTCACTATGTTTACTGCTTATTTTGAGAGCAATAATAATAATAATGGTATTAGTTAAGCGCCTACTATGTTTACTGCTTATTATGAGAGCAATAATAATAATAATGGTATTAGTTAAGTGCCTACTATGTTTACTGCTTATTATGAGAGCAATAATAATAATAATGGTATCAGTTAAGCACTCGCTATGTTTACTGTTTATTATGAGAGCAATAATAATAATAATGGTATCAGTTAAGCACTCACTATGTTTACTGCTTATTATGAGAGCAATAATAATAATAATGGTATCAATTAAGCACTTAGTATGTTTACTGCTTATTATGAGAGCAATAATATTATTAATGGTATTAGCTAAGCGCTTACTATGTTTACTGCTTATTATGAGAGCAATTATGCAGAGCACTGTACTAGGCGCTTGGGAAGTCCAAGTCGGCAACATCTGGAGACGGTCCCTACCCAACAGCGGGCTCCCAGTCTAGAAGGGGGAGACTGACCACAAAATAAAACATGTAGACGGGTGTCATCATCATCATCAATCGTATTTATTGAGCGCTTACTATGTGCAGAGCACTGTACTAAACGCTTGGGAAGTCCAAGTCGGCAACGTATAGAGACATTCCCTACCCAACAGTGGGCTCACAGTCTAAAAGGGGGAGACAGAGAACAAAACCAAACATACTAAGAAAATATTAAATAAATAGAATTGATATGTACAAATAAAATAAATAAATAGAGTAATAAATATGTACAAGCATCTATCCATCTATCCAGGTGCTGTGGGGAAGGGAAGGAGGTAAGATGGGGGGGATGGAGAGGGGGACGAGGGGGAGAGGAGGGAAGGGGGTGTCAAGTCATCAGAATAAATAGAATAAGCAGAGTAGTCATTCATTCATTCAATCGTATTTATTGAGCGCTCACTGTGTGCAGAGCACTGGACTAAGCGCTTGGGAAGTCCAAGTCGGCAACATCTGGAGACGGTCCCTACCCAGCAGCGGGCTCACGGTCTAGAAGGGGGAGACGGAGAACAAAATAAAACATGTAGACGGGTGTCAAGTCATCGGAATAAATAGAATAAACAAAGTCGTCTGGGGCGAGCAGTGTACTGAGCGCCGGAGAGCGTAGTAGATGTGGCGTTAACCCCTTGTTCCGCAGGGCCCCGGGCCCGGCCTGCCGGAGCCGCTGCAGCTGGGGGAACTGGACCTCACCAACGACCCCTTCGTCCTCGACCAGATGGACGGTGAGTGGACCGGGGGGACGTGGGAGGGGTTTTTTGGGGGGGACAGGGGATGGGGAGGGGGTTTGGGGGGGACAGGGGGTGGGAAAGGGGGTTTCTGGGGGGACAGGAGGTGGGAAAGGGGGTTTCTGCGGTGACAGGAGGTGGAGGGAGGGGTTTTTTGGGGGGACAGGAGGTGGAGGGAGGGTTTTTTGGGGGGACAGGGGCTGGGGGAGGGGGCTTCTGGGGGACAGGAGGTGGAGGAGGGGGTTTGGGGGGGGCACAGGAGGTGGGGGAGGGTTTTTTGGGGGACAGCAGGTGGGAAAGGGGGTTTCTGGGGGACAGGAGGTGGGAGGGTTTTTGGGCGGACGGGCTGGGGGAGAAGGTTTCTGGGGGACAGAAAGTGGGGGGAGGGTTTTTTTTGGGGGGACAGGAGGTGGGGGAGGGGGTTTCTGGGGGACAGGGGGTGGGGGAGGGTTTTTTGGGGGGGGACGGTCTGGGGGAGGGGGCTTCTGGGGGACAGGAGGTGCGGGAGAGGGGTTTGGGGAGGGACAGGAGGTGGGAAAGGGGGTTTCTGGGGGACAGGAGGTGGGGTTGGGGGACGGGGGAGGGTTTTGGGGGGGACAGGAGGTGGGAAAGGGGGTTTCTGGAGGACAGGAGGTGGGGGGAGGGTTTTTTTGGGGGGGCAGGGCCTGGGGGAGAGGGTTTCTGGGGGACAGAAAGTGGGGGGGATTTGGGGGACAGGAGGTGGGGGGAGGGTTTTTTGGGGAGACAGGAGGTGGGAAAGGGGGTTTCTGGGGGACAGGAGGTGGGGGGGGTTTGGGGAGACAGGAGGTGGGAAAGGGGGTTTCTGGGGAACAGCAGTTGGGGGAGGGGGCTTCTGGGGGACAGGAGGTGGAGGAGAGGGTTTTTGGGAGGGACAGGAGGTGGGAAAGGGGGTTTCTGGGGGACAGGAGGTGGGCTGGGGGACGGAGGAGGGTTTTTTGGGGGGACAGGAGGTGGGAAAGGGGGTTTCTGGGGGACAGGAGGTGGGGGGCTGGGGGACGGAGGAGGGTTTTTTGGGGGGACAGGAGGTGGGAAAGGGGGTTTCTGGGGGACAGGAGGAGGGGGGTTTGGGGGGATGGGGGTGGGGGGAAGGGTTTTGGGGGGGACAGGAGGTGGGAAAGGGGGTTGATGGGGGACAGGAGGTGGGGGAGGGGGTTTCTGGGGGGCACAGGGGGTGGGGAGGGGGTTTTCGGGGGGGGACAGGAGGTAGAAGAAGAGGGGTTTTGAGGGGAGGACAGGAGGTGGGGGTGGGGATTTCTGGGGGGCACAGGAGGTGGGGAGGGGGTTTTCTGGCGGGGGGGCAGGACCTTGGGAGGGGGTTCCTGGGGGCAGCAGGAGGTGGGCGAGGATTTTCTGGGGCACAGGAAGTGGGGGAGGGAGATTTTCTGGGGGGACAGGAGGTGGGGGAGGGGGGTTCTGGGCGGAGGACAGGAGGTGGGGGGAAGGTTTTGGGGGGAGGACAGGGGCTGGGGAGGGGTTTTCTTGGGGGACAGGAGGTGGAGGAGGGGGTTTCTGGGGGGGACAGGAGGTGGAGGAGGGGGTTTAGGGAGGAAGTCAGGAGGTGGGGGGAAGGTTTTTGTGGGGGGACAGGGGCTGGGGAGGGGGCTTCTGGGGGGACAGGAGGTGGAAGAGGGGTTTGGGGGGGATCCATGGGCTGGGGAGGGTGTATTTGGGGGCACAGGAGTTGGGAGAGGGGTTTTGGGGGGGCAGGGACGGGAGTTTGGGGGTGACGTCCCTGTGACGTCCCTGTCTCCACCCCAGTTCACATCCAGGCCAACCTGGAGGATGAGCTGCTCAAGGAGGCCCTCAAGTCGGTGAGGTGGTCCCCCCCCCGGGCCCCCTACTCCATCGTCCCCTTCTCCTCCCTCCCACGCCCTTGGACGGCCCCCGTCGGCCAAGCGTCAGGGCCGGGTCTCTCCCTCTCCGCCTCGGGTGCCCCGTCCTCCCTTGCCTCAGTTTCCCCGATCCCCTGACCCCGGCCCCCCGCTCCATCATCCCCTTCTCCCCCCCCCCCACGCCCTCGGACGGCCCCCGCCGGCCAAGCGTCGGGGCCGGGTCTCTCCCTGTCCGCCTCGGGTGCCCCGTCCTCCCTCGCCTCAGTTTCCCCGATCCCCTGACCCCGGCCCCTCTCCCCGCCCCCCGTCCTTCCTTCCTTCCTTCCCTCCCCAGGGCGTCGATCTCCGCCATTACTCGAAGCAGGTGGAGCTGGAACTGCAGCAGATTGAGCAGAAGTCCATCCGGGACTGTATCCTCCTCTTCCTCGGCCGCCTCCTCCTCCTCTCTTTGTCTTCCTCCCCAACCCTTTCCTTTCCCTCTTCTTCCACCTCCCTTCCTCCTCCTCCTCCTCCTCTTTCTCCCCAACTTTTTCTTTCCTTCTTCCCCTTCCTCCTCCCCCTTTCTCTTCCTCTTCCTTCCCCTCTCCCCCTTCTTCCTCTTCCTCTTTTCTCCCAACCTTTTCCTTTCTCTCTTCCTTCTCCTCTTCCCCGACCTCTTCCTTTCCCTCTTCCTCCTCTTCTTTCTCCCCAGCTTTTTCTTTCCCTCTTCCCCTTTCTCCTCTTCCTCCTCCTTCCTCCTCCCCCCTTTCTCTTCCCCTTCCTTCCCCTTCCTTTCCCTCTTCTTCCTCTTCCTCCTTTCTCCCCAACCTTTTCATTTCTCTCTTCTCCTTCTCTTCCCCGACCTTTTCCTTTCCCTCTTCCTCCACCTCCCATCTTCCTCCTCCTCTTTCTTCCCAACTTTTTCTTTCCCTTTTCCCCTTTCTCCTCTTCCTCCCCCTCCTTCTCTTCCCCTTCCTCCTCCTTTTCGTTTCCCTCTTCTTCCTCCTCCTCATCTCTTCCTGACCTTTTCCTTTCTTCCTTTTTCTCCTTCTCTTCCCCGACCTTTTCCTTTCCCTCTTCCTTCACCTCTCCTCTTCTTCCTTTTTCTCCCCAACTTTTTTTCCCTCTTCCTCTTTCTTCTCTTCATCCTTCCCCTTCCTCCTTGTTTCTCCTTCTCCTTCTCTTCCCCCCGACCTTTTCCTTTCCCTCTTCCTCCTCCTCCCTCCTTTCTCCTTCTTCTCTACCCCAACCTTTTCCTCCACCTCCCTCCTCTCTCCTCCTCCTTCCCCTCATCCTCCTCATCGTCCTTCTCCTCCGCCCTCTTCCTCCCTCCTCCCTCTTCCTCTTCCTCCTCCTCTTCCTCTCCAGCCTTTTCCTTTCCGTCTTCCTCCACCTTTCTTCTTCCTCCTCTTCCTTCCCCTTCCTCCTCCTCTTCCTTCTCCTTCCTCCTCCTCTTCCCATCCTCTTCCCCCGCCCCCCGACCTCCTTTTTCTTCCCCTTTCCCTCCTTCTCCTCCTCCTCCTCCTCCTCCCCGGGCCGCCCGAAGGGTGGACTGGTGAAGAAGGTGGAGAGAGTCGGTCCGGCGGGGGTTTGGGGGGAGGGGAGCGGCCCCCCCCCCCCCCCGGACCCCCCTGGACCCTCGACCCGGTGAAGGCCTTGACCGTGAGCCCTGCAGACATCCAGGAGAGCAAGAACATCGCGTCCCTGCACAATCAGATCACCGCCTGTGACACCGTCCTAGAGGTCAGAGACCCACCCCCGGACCCCCCCCACCCTGAGACCCCCAAACCACCCAACCCCCACCCTGAGAACCCCCCCAGCACCCCCCAGTCCCACCCTGAAACTCCCAAACCCCACCCTGAGACCTCCCAAGCCCCACCCCGAGACCCCCCTGAACCCCCAAGTCCCACCCTGAAACCCCCAAACCTCCCAAGCCCCACCCTGAGACCCCCCCCAAACCTCCACCCGGAGACCCCCCCAAACCCCCACCCCCACCCGGAGACCCCCCCCCAAAACCTCCACCCGGGGACCCCCCCCAAACCCCCACCCCCACCCGGAGACCCCCCCCCCAAAACCTCCACCCGGAGACCCCCCCCAAACTCCCAACCCCCACCTGGAGACCCCCCCCCCCCAAGTCCCACCCTGAAACCCCCAAACCCCACCCTGAGATCCCCCAAAACCACCCAACCCCCACCCCGAGACCCCCCCCCAACCCCCCAAGTCCCACCCTGAAACCCCCAAACCTCCCAAGCCCCACCCTGAGACCCCCCCCAAATCCCCCAGCCCCACCTGGAGACCCCCGAAACCCCCATCCCCCACCCGGTGGACCCCCCCCCAGCACCTCAAGTCCCACCCTGAAACCCCCAAACCTTCCAAGCCCCACCCTGAGACCCCCCAAAACCACGCATCCCCAACCCAGAGACCCCCCCAAACCCCCCAAGTCCCACCTTGAGACCCCCCCAAATCTCCCAAACTCCAGCCTGAGAACCCCCAATCCCTCCAAACCCCACCCTGAGACCCCCCCAGACCCCCCACCCCCAACCCTGAGACCTCCCCCAAACCCCCCAAGTCCCACCCTGAGACCCCCCAGTCCTCCCAACCCCCACCCTGAGACCCCCCCAAATCCCCAATCCCCACCCCGAGACCCCCCCCCCACAACCGCCCAATCCCCGCCCTGAGACTCCCCCAACCTCCACCCTGAGCCCCCCCGAGACCCCCCAAACCTTCCAACCCCCACCCTGGGACCCCCCCCCAGACCCCCCCAAACCCCCTCCCCCCTCCCTGAGGCCCCCCCCATCCCTCCCCTGAGCCCCCGCCCGTGTCTGAGGCCCCTCCTCCCCCGCCGCCCCCCGACCCCGAGGGTCCGGGCGGCGGCGGCGGCGCGCCTCGGTCTCCCCGCAGCGGATGGAGGCCATGCTGGGCGCCTTCCAGAGCGACCTGAGCGCCATCAGCGCGGAGATCCGCACCCTGCAGGAGCAGTCGGGCGCCATGAACCTGCAGCTGCGCAACCGGCAGTCGGTCCGCGGCCGCCTGGGCCAGCTGCTGGACGGGCTGGTGGTGCCCTCCGCCCTCGTCTCGTACGGAAAACCCCCCCCCGGGGGGGGCGGGCCGGGGGTCCTCGCTTTCGGGAAAGGGTCTGACCCCATCGGGGCCCGCCACGAGTGTCGTTATTATCCGGCCCGGGACCCCCGGGACCCCCGTCTGCGTCCATCCTCCACCCCCCCCGGGGGACCCCACCCGTGTCCAGCCCTCCCTCGGGACTCCCAAGACAGGCCTGGCCATGTCCGGTCTCCCTCTTCCCCAGGACCCCCCCGGGTGAGGCCGAGCCACGTCCGGCCCCCCCTGACCCCCCGGTGACCCCGGCTATGTCCCCCACTTCCCCCCCAGGACCCCGCAGACCCCCGGGTGAGGTCCGTCCACGTCCACCCTCCGCGTCCCCGCGGTGACCCCCCCAGGTGACCCCACCTGTGTCCACCTTCCCCACCTCCTCCGAGACCCCCGGGGGTGGCCTGGCCCGGCCATGTCCGGTCCCGCTCTTTCCCCGGGTGACCCCCCGCGTATCCACCCCCCAGGACCCCCGAGACCCCCGGGTGGGGTCCGTCTGCGTCCACTCTCCACTGACCCCCAAGCGACCCGACCCGAGACCCCAGGATGACGCCTAGTCACGTCCGGCCCCCCATGACCCCCCGGTGACCCCGGCCCTATCCACCTCCCACCTCCCCCCGGGACCCCCGAGACCCCCGGCTGAGGCCTAGCCCTGTCCCACCCCTTGGGACCCCCAGAAATCCCGGGTGAGGCCTCGCTCTGTGCGGGCCCCGGGTGACCCCACCCGTGTCCACCCCCCACCTCCCTTCCCCTCAGGACCCCCAAGACCCCCCTGGGGACCCCAGATGTGTCACCCCCAGGACCCCGCGGGTGCGGCCTAGTGGCGTCCACCGCCCCCCCGGGACCCCCAGGTGCGGCCTAGTCGCGCCCACCACCACTCTGGGGCCCCCAGGTGCGGCCTAGTGGCGTCCACCAGCCCCCCCGGGACCCCCGGGTGTGGCCTAGTCATGTCCACCACCCCCTCGGGTGTAGCCTAGTGGTGTCCACTGCCCCCCTGGGACCCCCAGGTGTGGCCTAGTGGCATCCACCACCCTCCTGGGACCCCCAGTTGCGGCCTAGTGGCGTCCACCACCCCCCCGGGACACACGGGTGCGGCCTAGTCGTGTCCACCGCCCACCCGGGACCCCCGGGTGTGGCCTAGAGGTGTCCACCGGACCCCCGGGCGCGGCCTAGTCGTGTCCACCCCCCCCCCCCCCCGGGTGCGGCCTAATGACGTCCACTGCCCCCCCGGGACCCCCGGGTGTGGCCTAGTGACGTCCACCGCCCTCCCGGGACCCCCAGGTGTGGCCTAGTCGTGCCCACCTCCCCCCCGGGTGCAGCCTAGTGGTGTCCACCGCCCCCCTGGGACCCCCGGGTGTGGCCTAGTGGTGTCCACCGCCCCCCCGGGACCCCTGGGTGTGGCCTAGTCGTGCCCACCGCCCCCCCGGGTGCGGCCTAGTGGCGTCCACCGCCCCCCCGGGACCCCCGGGTGCGGCCTAGTGGCGTCCACCGCCCCCCCAGGACCCCCGGGTGTGGCCTAGTCGTGCCCACCTCCCCCTCGGGTGCAGGCTAGTGGTGTCCACCATCCCCCCGGGACCCCCAGGTGCGGTCTAGTTGTGTCCACCGCCCCCCGGGACTCCCACATGCAGCCTAGTTGTGTCCACTGCCCGCCCGGGACCCCTGGGTGTGGCCTAGTGGTGTCCACCAGACCCCTGGGCGCGGCCTAGTCGTGCCCACCGCCCCCCCGGGTGTGGCCTAGTGGCGTCCAACTGCCCCCCCCGGTACCCCCGGGTGCGGCCTAGTGGCGTCCACCTCCCCCCGGGACCCTGGGGTGCGGCCTAGTCGTGCCCACCTCCCCCTCGGGTGCAGGCTAGTGGTGTCCACCATCCCTCCGGAACCCCCAGGTGCGGCCTAGTTGTGTCCACCACCCGCCCGGGACCCCCGGGTGTGGCCTAGTGGTGTCCACCGCCCCCCCCGGGACCCCCGGGTGTGGCCTAGTGGTGTCCACCGGACCCCCGGGCGCGGCCTAGTCGTGTCCACCCCTCCCCCGGGTGCGGCCTAGTCGCGTCCACCGCCCCCCCGGGACCCCCGGGTGCGGCCTAGTGGCGTCCACTGCCCCCCCGGGACCCCCGGGTGTGGCCTAGTCGTGCCCACCTCCCCCTTGGGTGCTGCCTAGTGGTGTCCACTGTCCCCCCGGGACCCCCAGGTGCGGCCTAGTTGTGCCCACCACCCGTCCAGGCCCCCCGGGTGTGGCCTAGTGGTGTCCACCGGACCTCCGGGCACGGCCTAGTTGTGTCCACCACCCCCCCAGGTGCGGCCTAATGGTGTCCACTGCCCCCCCCGGGACCCCCGGGTGTGGCCTAGTGATGTCCACCGCCCTCCCGGGACCCCCAGGTGTGGCCTAGTCGTGCCCACCTCCCCCCCGGGTGCAGCCTAGTGGTGTCCACCACCCCCCTGGGACCCCCGGGTGTGGCCTAGTGGTGTCCACCGCCCCCCCGGGACCCCCAGGTGTGGCCTAGTGGTGTCCACCGGACCCCCGGGCGCGGCCTAGTCGTGTCCACCGCCCCCCCCGGGTGCGGCCTAGTGGCGTCCACCGCCCCCCCGGGACCCCCGGGTGCGGCCTAGTCGCGTCCCCCGGCCCCCCGGGAGCCCGGCGTGAGCCCCCCCCCGCCGCGGGCGCCCCCCGTCCCCCAGGGCCATCGTGGAGGCTCCGGTGACGGACCCGGCTTTCCTGGAGCAGCTGCAGGAGCTGGACGCCAAGGCGGCCGCCGTGCGGGAGCACGAGGCCCAGGGGACGGCCGCCTGCGCCGACGTCCGCGGGGTCCTCGACCGCCTCCGCCTCAAGGTCAGCGCGGGACCCCCCCGCGGACCCCCGTCTCCCCCCCTCGAAAAGCCGGCGAGGCAACGCCGTCCCGTCGGTTCAGTTCTGCTTGGCGCACGGTAAGCGCTCCATCAACGCCGCCGTCGTTATTTCCGGACCGCTTCCCGGGTGCCCAGCGCCGTACTGAGCGCCCGGGGGAGTCCAGTACAACGACAGACACACTCCCCGTCCACGGCGAGCTCACAGAGCAGAAGCAGCGCGGCTCGGCGGGGAGAGCCCGAGGTCCTGGGTTCGAATCCCCGCGCCGCCGCTTGTCGGCTGGGTGACGGCGGGCGAGCCCCTTCTCTGGGCCTCGGTTCCCTCGTCTGGAAAATGGGTATGAAGACCGGGAGCCCCCCCCCCGGGGGGACAACCCCATCGCCTTGTATCCCCCCCCCCCCCAGCGCTTAGCGCAGTGCTTCGCACCTAGTAAGCGCTTAACAACTATCATCATCGAGGAGGTGGGGAGACGGGCGTTAATACCGACAAAGGAAAGAGGTTCGATAGTAATAATTTATTATTTATTTAATTTATTTGTCCATATCTATTCTATTTATTTTATTTTGTTAGGATGTTTGGTTTTGTTCCCTGTCTCCCCCTTTTAGACTGTGAGCCCGCTGTGGGGCCGGGACCGTCCCTAGATGTTGCCAGTTTGTACTTCCCAAGCGCTTAGTACAGCGCTCTGCACACAGGAAGCGCTCAATAAATACGATTGATGATGATGATGGATAGTAATGATGGCATTTACAAGCCATTGTTAGGCTTGTTACTTATTTATCATTATTATTATTATTAATGTTAAATCATATTCGGCTGTTATTTATTAGGCACAAACAGTGCCAAGCACTGTTAGCCAAGCCAAGCCATTGTTAGGCTTATTACTTATTTATCATTATTGTTATTATTAATATTAAATAATATTCGGCTATCATTTATTAGGCACAAACAGTGCCAAGCACTGTTAGCCAAGCCAAGCCATTGTTAGGCTTATTACTTATGTACCATTATTATTATTATTAATATTAAATAATATTCGGCTATTATTTATTAGGCACAAACAGTGCCAAGCACTGTTCTAAGCGCCGGGGAGGTTACAGGGCCGTCGGGCTGCCCCCCGGGGGGCTCACGGTCTTCATCCCCATTTTCCAGATGGGGGAACTGAGGCCCAGAGAATGATAATAATAATGGTATTTGTGAAGGGCTTACTGTGTGCAAAGCACTGTTCTAAGCGCTGACAATAATGGCAACATTTATTAAGCGCTTTCTATGTGCAAAGCACTGTTCTAAGCGCTGACAATAATGGTAACATTTATTAAGCGCTTTCTATGTGCAAAGCACTGTTCTAAGCGCTGACAATAATGGTAACATTTATTAAGCGCTTTCTATGTGCAAAGCACTGTTCTAAGCGCTGACAATAATGGTAACATTTATTAAGCGCTTTCTGTGTGCAAAGCACTGTTCTAAGCGCTGATAATAATGGTGACATTTATTAAGCGCTTTCTATGTGCAAAGCACTGTTGTAAGCGCTGATAATAATGGCAGCATTTATTAAGCGCTTTCTATGTGCAAAGCACTGTTCTAAGCGCCGACAATAATGGTAACATTTATTAAGCGCTTTCTATGTGCAAAGCACTGTTCTAAGCGCTGACAATAATGGTAATATTTTATTAAGCGCTTTCTATGTGCAAAGCACCGTTCTAAGCACTGACAATAATGGTAACATTTATTAAGCGCTTTCTATGTGCAAAGCACTGTTCTAAGCGCTGATAATAATGGTAACATTTATTAAGCGCTTACTATGTGCAAAGCACTGTTCTAAGCGCTGATAATAATGGTAACATTTATTATCATCATCATCATCATCAATCGTATTTATTGATTATTAAGCGCTTTCTATGTGCAAAGCACTGTTCTAAGCGCTGATAATGACGGTAACATTTATTAAGCGCTTTCTATGTGCAAAGCACTGTTCTAAGCGCTGATAATACTGGTAACATTTATTATCATCATCATCATCATCATCAATCGTATTTATTGATTATTAAGCGCTTTCTATGCGCAAAGCACTGTTCTAAGCGCTGATAATAATGGTGACATTTATTAAGTGCTTTCTATGTGCAAAGCACTGTTCTAAGCGCTGATAATAACATTTATTAAGCACTTTCTATGTGCAAAGCACTGTTCTAAGCGCTGATAATAATGGTAACATTTTATTAAGCGCTTACTATGTGCAAAGCACTGTTCTAAGCGCAATAATATTTATTAAGCGCTTTCTATGTGCAAAGCACTGTCCTAAGCGCTGATAATAATGGTGACATTTATTAAGCGCTTTCTATGTGCCAAGCACTGTTCTAAGCGCTGATAATAATGGTAACATTTATTAAGCGCTTTCTATGTGCAAAGCACTGTTCTAAGCGCTGACAATAATGGTAACATTTTATTAAGCGCTTTCTATGTGCAAAGCACTGTTCTAAGCGCTGATAATAATGGTAACATTTTATTAAGCGCTTTCCATGTGCAAAGCACTGTTCTAAGCGCTGATAATAATGGTAACATTTTATTAAGCGCTTTCTATGTGCAAAGCACTATTCTAAGCGCTGACAATAATGGTAACATTTATTAAGCGCTTTCTATGTGCAAAGCACTGTTCTAAGCGCTGATAATAATGGTAACATTTATTAAGCGCTTTCTGTGTGCAAAGCACTGTTCTAAGCGCTGATAATAATGGTGACATTTATTAAGCGCTTTCTATGTGCAAAGCACTGTTCTAAGCGCTGACAATAATGATACCATTTTATTAAGCGCTTACTATGTGCAAAGCACTGCTCTAAGCGCTGGGGAGGTTACAAGGCGATGAGGTTGTCCCACGGGGGGCCACCCAGTCTTCATCCCCATTTCATCCCTATAAATACATAGTTATGTATTTATTATAATACATAAACACATCGTTATGTATTTATTATAATACATAAATACATAGTTATGTATTTATTATAATGCATAAATACATAGTTATGTATTTATTATAATACATAAATACATAGTTATGTATTTATTATAATACATAAATACATAGTTATGTATTTATTATAATACACAAGCACATAGTTATGTATTTGTTATAATACATAAATACATAGTTATGTATTTATTATAATGCATAAATACATAGTTATGTATTTATTATAATACAGAAATACATAGTTATATATTTATTATAATACATACATACATAGTTATGTATTTATTATAATACGTAAATGCATAGTTATGTATTTATTATAATACATAAATACATAGTTATGTATTTATTATAACACATAAATACATAGTTATGTATTTATTATAATGCATAAATACATATGTATTCATTATAATGCATAAATACATAGTTATGTATTTATTATAATACATAAATACATAGTTATATATTTATTATAATACATAAATACATAGTTATGCATTTATTATAGTGCATAAATACATAGTTATGTATTTATTATAATACATCTATAAATACATAGTTATGTATTTATTACTCTATTTTATTAGTACATATTTATTCTATTTATTTTATTTTGTCAATATGTCTTGTTTTGTCGGCCGTCTCCCCCTTCTCGACCGTGAGCCCGCCGTCGGGTAGGGCCCGTCTCCCGATGTCGCCGACTTGGACTTCCCAAGCGCTTAGCACAGTGCTCTGCACGCGGCAAGCGCTCAGTAAATACGAGTGAATGAGTGAATCTTCCAGATGAGGGAACTGAGGCCCAGAGAAGCGAAGTGACCCGCCCACAGTCACCCAGCAGACAAGGGGCGCAGCCGGGATTTGAACCCAGGACCTCTGACTCCAAAGCCCGGGCTCTTTCCACTGAGCCGCGCTGCTCCTCTCTTAGTAACGATGGTATTCGTTAAGCGCTCACTGTGTGCCAAACACTGTTCTAAGCGCTTGGGAGCACGATGATAGTAATATTAATAACAATAATAATAATTATAATAATAAGATAATAGTATTTAAGCGTTTTAATAATAATAATAATAATAATTATAAGATAGTAATACTATTTAAGTGCTTAATATGAGCCAAGAACTGTTCTAAGCGCTGGGTCGGGGGGATAATTATGAAGGTAATAAAGTAACACCACCGGTATTTGTCAGACGCTCACTGTGTGCCAAGCACTGTCCTAAGCGCCGGGGTGAATGATGATAATATTAATAGCAATAATAATAATAAGACAATAGTATTTAAGCACTTTAATAACAATAATAATAATAATTATAAGGTAACAATAGTATTTAAGCGCTTACTACGAGCCAAGAACTGTTCTAAGTGCTGGGTCGGGGCGATAATTATGAAGGTAATAAAATAACACCACCGGTATTTGTCAAGCGCTCACTGTGTGCCAAGCGCTGGGGTGCATGATAATAATAATAATAAGATAATAGTATTTAAGCCCTTTAATAACAATAATAATAATAATTATAAGGTAATAATAGTATTTAAGCGCTTACTACGAGCCAAGAACTGTTCTAAGCACTGGGTCCGGGGGGGATAATTATGAAGGTAAAGTAACACCACTGGTATTTGTCAGATGCTCACTGTGTGCCAAGCACTGTCCTAAGCGCCGGGGTGAATGATGATAATATTAACAGCAATAATAATAATAAGATAATAGTATTTAAGCGCTTTAATAACAATAGCAATAATAATTATAAGGTAATAATAGTATTTAAGCGCTTACTACGAGCCAAGAGCTGTTCTAAGCGCTGGGTCGGGGGGATAATTATGAAGGTAATAAAATAACACCACCGGTATTTGTCAAGCGCTCACTGTGTGCCAAGCACTGTCCGAAGCGCTGGGGTGCATGATGATAATAATAATAATAATAAGATAGTATTTAAGCACTTTAATAACAATAATAATAATAATTATAAGGTAATAATAGTATTTAAGCGCTTACTGCGAGCCAAGAACTGTTCTAAGCACTGGGTTGGGGGGATAATTATGAAGGTAATAAAATAACACCACCGGTATTTGCCAAGCTCTCACTGTGTGCCAAGCGCTGGGGTGCATGATGATAATATTAATAACAATAATATAATAAGATAATAGTGTTTAAGCCCTTTAATAACAATAATAATAGTTATTATAAGGTAATAATAGTATTTAAGCACTTACTACCAGTCAAGAACTGTTCTAAGCGCTGGGTCGGGGGGATAATTATGAAGGTAATAACACCACCGGTATTTGTCAAGCGCTCACTGTGTGCCAAGCACTGTCCTAAGCGCCGGGGTGCATGATGATAATAATAATAAGATAATAGTATTTAAGCGCTTTAATAACAATACTACTACTACTAATAATAATAAGGTAATCATAGTATTTAAGCGCTTACTACGAGCCAAGAACTGTTCTAAGCGCTGGGTCGGGGGGATAATTAAGAAGGTAATAAAATACCACCGGTATTTGTCAGGCGCTCACTGTGTGCCAAGCACTGTTCTGAGCGCTGGGGTCGATGATAATGATGATGATATTTGTTAAGCGCTTACCATGCGTCAGGCACTGTTCTTAACGCTGGGGTGGATGAGGATGATAAGAGTAAGATAATAACGGTATTTATTATATCATCATCATCAATCGTATTTATTGAGCGCTTACTATGTGCAGAGCACTGTACTAAGCGCCTGGGAAGTGCAAATTGGCAACATATAGAGACAGTCCCTACCCAACAGTGGGCTCACAGTCTAAAAGACTATACTATACTATTATATTATTATATGTTATATTATATATTATATTATATCATATATTATATTATATTATTATATTATATTACATTTTATTATATTATTATACAGTACTATTATACTGTTTATTATAATAAATAGCGGTATTTCTTATGCTGTTATGCAGTAGTGCTGTGGTTGGGGGGGAGAATAATGAAGATAGTAAAATAATAATGGTATTTGTTAAGCACTTACTACTAATAATAATAATAATGGTATTTATTAAGTGCTTACTATGTGCAAAGCACTGTCTTAAGCGTTGGGGAGGTTATACGGCGATCAGGTTGTCCCAAGGTGGGGGCTCACGGTCTTCATCCCCATTTTCCAGATGAGGGAACTGAGGCCCAGAGGTTGCCCCAAGTCACCCCGCCGACAGTCGGCGGAGCCGGGATTCGAACCCACGACCCCCGACTCCGAAGCCCGGGCTCTTCCCACTGAGCCGCGCTGCTTCCATGGCTACTGTGCGCTAAGCGCTACCCCTCCCTCGAGGAGAATTCGGGGTGGGGGTGGGGTCGGAGGGGAGGGGAGAGCGGGGATTTTGGGGGGGCCGCCCGCCCATGCCCTCCTCCTCCAGGCCGTGACGAAGATCCGGGAGTTCGTCCTCCAGAAGATTTACTCCTTCCGGAAGCCGATGACCAACTACCAGATCCCGCAGACGGCCCTGCTCAAATATAGGTCGGGGGTTGGGGGGGGGGGGCCGGGGGAAGGGTGGGGATGCTCGAATATAGGTCGGGGGGGGGTCCGGGGGACGAAGTTGGCGGGGCCTTTCACGGGATACCGTGTTCCCGGTACGGGGCGGGGGGGTGGGGGGGGGGACACCTACCCAGAAGGCCTTGCTTTGGTGGGGGGGGGGGGTCTCTTACCCAGGAGGCCTTGCTCTTGTTGGGGGGCGGGGGGTCCTTACCCAGAAAGCTTTGTTTTTGGTAGGGGGACCTACCCAGAAGGCCTTGCTCTTGGTAGGGAGACTCTTACCCAGAAGGTCTCGCCCTCGTTGAGGAGGATTTTTTTCCCAGAAAGCTTTGCTTCCGGTAGGGTGGGCCTACCCAGAAGGCCTTGCTCTTGGTAGGGGGTCCCTTACCCAGAAGGCCTTGCTCCTGGTAGGGGGTCCCTTACCCAGAAGGCCTTGCCCTTGGTAGGGAGAGTCTTACCCAGAAGGCCTTGCTCCTGGTTGGAGGTCCCTTACCCAGAAGGCCTTGCCCTTGGTAGGGAGAGTCTTACCCAGAAGGCCTTGCTCCTGGTTGGAGGTCCCTTACCCAGAAGGCCTTGCCCTTGGTAGGGGGTCTCTTACCCAGAGGGCCTTGCTTTTGGTAGGGGGGTCCCTTACCCAGAAGGCCTTGTTCTTCTTAGGGAGCCCCTTACCCAGAAGGCCTTGCTCTTGGTGGGAGGGGTCCCTTACCCAGAAGGCCTTGCTCTTGGTGGAGTGGGGGGGTGTCCCTTAACCAGTTGTCTTTGCTCTTGGTGGGGGGGGGGGGGTCCCTTACCCAGAAGGCCTCACCCTCGCTGAGGCGAAGCTTTCCCAGAACGCCTTGTTTCCGGTAGGATGGGCCTACCCAGAAGGCCTTGCTCTTCGTAGGGTGGTCCCTTTCCCAGAAGGCCTCGCTCTTGGTGTGTGTGGGGGCTCCCTTACCCAGAAGGCCTCGCTCTCGGTAGGAGGGGTCCCTTACCCAGAAGGCCTCACTCTTGGTAGGGGGGTCCCTTTCCCAGAAGGCCTCGCTCTTGGTAGGGGGTCCCTTACCCAGAAGGCCTTGCTCTTCGTAGGGGGTTCCCTTACCCACAAGGCCTTGCTCTTGGTGGGGGGGCGTCCCTTACCCAGAAGGCCTCACCCTCCTTGAGGAGAACCTTTCCCAGAAAGCCTTGTTTCCGGTAGGATGGGCCTACCCAGAAAGCCTTGCTCTTGGTTAGGGGGGGTCCCTTACCCAGAGGGTTTTGCTCTTGGTGGGGGGTGGTCCCTTACCCAGAAGGCCTCGCTCTTGGTAGGGGGGTCCCTTACCCAGAAGGCCTCGCTCTTGGTAGGGGGGCTCCCTTACCCAGAAGGCCTCGCTCTTGGTAGGGGGGGTCCCTTACCCAGAAGGCCTCGCTCTTGGTAGGGGGGTCCCTTTCCCAGAAGGCCTCGCTCTTGGTAGGGGGTCCCTTACCAGAAGGCCTCGCTCTTGGTAGGGGGGTCCCTTTCCCAGAAGGCCTCGCTCTTGGTAGGGGGTCCCTTACCAGAAGGCCTCGCTCTCGGTAGGGTGGTCCCTTACCCAGAAGGCCTTGCTCTTCGTAGGGGGTTCCCTTACCCAGACGGCCTTGCTCTTGGTGTGGGGGGTCCCTTACCCAGAAGGCCTAGCTCTTGGTGTGTGGGAGGGGGTCCCGTACCCAGAAGGCCTCGCTCTTGGTAGGGGGGGTCCCTTACCCAGAAGGCCTAGCTCTTGGTGTGTGGGAGGGGTCCCTTACCCAGAAGGCCTAGCTCTTGGTGTGTGGGAGGGGGTCCCTTACCCAGAAGGCCTCGCTCTTGGTGTGTGGGAGGGGTCCCTTACCCAGAAGGCCTTGCTCTTGGTGGGGGGGGGGGGTCCCTTACCCAGAAGGCTTTGCTCTTGGTAGGGGTGGTCCCTTACCCAGAAGGCCTTGCCCTTGTTGAGGCGAACCTTTCCCAGGAACCCATGTTTCCGGTAGGGCGGGCCTACCCAGAAGGCCTTGCTCTCGGTAGGGGGGCATCCCTTACCCAGAAGGCCACGCTCTTGGTGGGGGGGGGGTCCCTTACCCAGAAGGCTTTGCTCTTGGTGGTGGGGGGGTCCCTTTCCCAGAAGGCCTCGCTCTTGGTAGGGGAGTCCCTTACCCAGAAGGCCTCGCTCTTGGTAGGGGAAGTCCCTTACCCAGAAGGCCTTGCTCTCCGTAGGGGGGTCCCTTTCCCAGAAGGCCTTGCTCTTGGTAGGGGGTCCCTTACCCAGAAGGCTTTGCTGTAAGTAGAGTGGTCCCTTACCCAGAAGGCCTCGCTCTTGGTAGGGGGGCTCCCTTACCCAGAAGACCTCGCTCTCCGTAGGGGGGTCCCTTTCCCAGAAGGCCTCGCTCTTGGTAGGGGGTCCCTTACCCAGAAGGCCTTGCTCTTGGTAGGGGGGTCCCTTACCCAGAAGGCCTTGCTCATCGTAGGGGGTTCCCTTACCCACAAGGCCTTGCTCTTGGTAGGGAGTCCCTTACCAGAAGGCCTTGCTCTCGGTAGGGGGGTCCCTCACCCAGAAGGCCTTGCTCATCGTAGGGGGGTTCCCTTACCCACAAGGCCTTGCTCTTGGTAGGGGGTCCCTTACCCAGAAGGCCTTGCTCTTGGTGGGGGGGGGGGGGTCCCTTACCCAGAAGGCCTTGCTCTTGGTACGGGGGTCCCTTACCCAGAAGGCCTTTCCCTTGTTGAGGCGAACCTTTCCCAGGAACCCGTGCTTCCGGTAGGGCGGGGTTACCCAGAAGGCCTCGCTCTCGGTAAAGGGGGGTGTCCCTTACCCAGAAGGCCTTGCTCTCGGTGGTGGGGGGGGGGGGGGGGGTTCCTTACCCAGAAGGCCGTGCGACACCCCGCCCCCTGCCCCCCCCCCCCAGGTTCTTCTACCAGTTCCTGCTGGGGAACGAGCGCGCCACGGCCCGCGAGATCCGCGACGAGTACGTGGAGACGCTCAGCAAGATCTACCTCTCCTACTTCCGCTCCTACACGGGCCGGCTGATGAAGGTGCAGGTGAGAGAGACGCCCCCCGAACCCCGGCCCCGGAGGCGGAAGGACCCGGGTTCTAATCCCGGCCCCGCCAGTTTGCCGGCCGCGTGACCTCGGGCCGGTCGCTTCCCTTCCCCGGGCCTCCGTTCCCCCCTCGGTCAGAACGGGGCTGGTGATCAATCAATCAGTCGTATTTATTGAGCGCTTACTGTGTGCAGAGCACTGTACTAAGCACTTGGGAAGTACAAGCGCTTATGCATATAGAAGTGCTTATACATATATACCTGTATATATGTATATATATTTGTACGTATTTATTACTCTACTTATTTTACTTGTACACATCTATTCTATTTATTTTATTTTGTTCGTATGTTTGGTTTTGTTGTCTGTCTCCCCCTTTTAGACTGTGAGCCCACTGTTGGGTAGGGACCGTCTCTGTATGTTGCCAACTTGGACTTCCCAAATGCTTAGTCCAGTGCTCTGCACATAGTAAGCGCTCAATAAATACGATTGATGATGATGATGATAACGACGATGGCACCTGTTAAGCGCTTACTACGTGCCCGGCGGGGGATACGAGCTGTGAGCCCGCTGTCGGGTAGGGCCCGTCTCTCGATGTTGCCAACTTGCCCTTCCCCAGCGCTTAGTACAGTGCTCTGCACACAGTAAGCGCTCAATAAATGCGATTGATGATGATGATGATGATGATACAAGTTGGCAACATATAGAGACAGTCCCTACCCAACAGCGGGCTCACAGTCTAAAAGGGGGAGAACGGTGATGACGGTGACGGCGGTCTCCGTCAAGCGCTCCCTATCCTGAGCGCCGGGGGACGCGGCCTTTGGAGTCCGAGGTCGCGGGTTCAAATCCCGGCCCCGCCACTTGTCAGCTGGGTGATTTGGGGCCAGCCGCTTCCCTTCTCCGGGCCTCGGTTCCCTCATCCGTCAAATGGGGATGAAGACCGGGAGCCCCCCGGGGGACAACCCCATCACCCTGTAACCTCCCCGGCGCTTAGAACAGTGCTTGGCACGTAGTAAGCGCTTAACAAATACCAGTATCATTATTAAAATGGGGGTGGAGGCTGTGAGCCCCACGGGGGACAACCCGATCACCTTGTGACCTCCCCGGTGCTTAGAACAGTGCTTGGCACGTGGTAAGCACTTAAAAAATGCCATCGTCTTTATTATTATTAATAATAATAATAATAATATTTATATATGATATATGATATGTTATATATTCTATTATTAGTAATAATAATAATAATGATCCCTGCCCTAAACGGGCTGACAGTCTAACAGGCCGAGAGATGGAGGTGGGGAGGGGGTCTCTGGGGGTCTCTTCCCTCGGCCATCCTGTCCCGTGACGGTTTCCTTTCCGCGTCCGGCCCGACTCCAGTACGAGGAAGTTGCGGAGAAGGATGACCTGATGGGAGTGGAGGATACGGCCAAGAAAGATATCCTGGTTTGATGTTCCGGGGGCTTAGGAGGGAAGTCGAGGCAGGGGGAGGGGGCGTCCTCGGTCTCGGGAGTCCGGGCCGGAGGAGGGAAGTTGAGGCAGGGAGTTGGTGGGGGGGGAGTCCTCAGTCTTGGGGGTCCTGGTTGAGGAGGGAAGTCGAGGCAGGGCGTTGTTGAGGGGGAATCCTCGGTCATGGGGGTCTGGACTGAGGAGGGAAGTCGAGGCAGGAAGAGGGGGTCCAGACTGAGGAGGGAAGTCGAGGCAGGAAGAGGGGGTCCGGACTGAGGAGGGAAGTCGAGGCAGGAAGAGGGGGTCCGGACTGAGGAGGGAAGTCGAGGCAGGGAGTGGGGGTCCGGGTTTAGGAGGGAAGTCGAGGCAGGGAGGTGGGGGGGAATCCCCGATCTTGGGGGTCTGGGCTGAGGAGGGAAGTCGAGGCAGGGAGAGGGCATCCGGACTTAGAAGGGAAGTCGAGGCAGGGAGTGGGGGTCCGGTCTGAGGTGGGAAGTCGAGGCAGGAAGGGGCGTCTTTGCTTAGGAGGGAAGTCGAGGCAGGAAGAGGGAGTCTGGGCTTAGGAGGGAAGTTGAGGCAGGGAGTGGGGGTCCGGGTTTAGGAGGGAAGTCAAGGCAGGGAGGTGGAGGGGAATCCCCGATCTTGGGGGTCCGGGCTGAGAAGGGAAGTTGAGGCAGGAAGAGGGGGTCCGGGCTTAAGAGGGAAGTCAAGGCAGGGAGTGGGGGTCCGGTCTGAGGTGGGAAGTCGAGGCAGGAAGGGGCGTCTGGGCTTAGGAGGGAAGTCGAGGCAGGAAGAGGGAGTCTGGGCTTAGGAGGCAAGTTGAGGCAGGGGGAGGGGGGAGCCTCAGTCTTGGGGGTCCGGGCTGGAAGTGGGGAGTCGAGGCAGGAAGAGGGGGTCCGGGGTTAGGAGGGAAGTCGAGGCTGGATGAGTGGGGATCCTTGGTCTTGGGGTTCCGGGCCGGAGGGGGGAAGTCGAGGCAGGGGGCGGGGGGATCCTCAGTCCTGGGGGTCCAGGCTGGAGGTGGGAAGTCAGGTTTGGGGGGGAAGGGATTCCTTGGTCCTAGTGCTGGAGGGGCTTGGGCTTTGGAGGGAAGTTGAGGCAGGGGGAGAAGGGGGGGTCTCGGTCTAGGACGGAGTGGGGGAGGGTTTTATTCCTTTATTCAGCCGTATTTATTGAGCGCTTACCGTGTGCGGAGCACTGGACTAAGCGCCGGGGAAGGCCAAGTCGGCGGTTTTATGGGGGCGGGGGTCCCCCGCGTCCAGGGCTCCCGGTGCCCGGGCCCAAAGAGACGAGGTTTCCTTGACTGGGTCCGGGGGTCGCCCGCCCGCCCGCCCGCCCGCCGCCACGCTTCTTCTCCAAGCCTTCGCTGCGGAACCGCAACACCGTCTTCACCCTGGGGACCCGGGGGGCCGTCATCTCCCCCGCCGAGCTGGAGGCCCCCATCCTCGTCCCCCACGCCGCCCACAAAGGGGAGCAACGGGTGAGGACCCCCGTCCCCTGGACCCCCCGCTTCCGGTCCCTTGACCCCCCTCACTTCCCGTCCCTCCCACCCCCGGGACCCCACGGGAGTCCCCGGGGCCGGAGGGGAGAGGTGGCGGCCTCACCTGCCCACTTCTGGTCCCTTGACACCCCCCCCCCCCCACACACACACTTCCTGTCCCCTGAACCCCTCACTTCCTGTCACCCCACCCCCACCAACCATTGGGATTCCACTTCCTGTCCCCTGAACCGCTCACTTCCTGTCTCCCCCACCCCCACCAACCATTCGGAGTCCACTTCCTGTCCCCTGAAACCCCCACTTCCGGTCCCTTGACCCCCCCCCACTTCCTGTCCCCTGAATCCCTCACTTCCTGTCACTCCCACCAACCATTAGGAGTCCACTTCCTGTCCCCTGAACCCCTCACTTCCGGTCCCCTGACCCCCACCTCGCCCCCCACTTCCTGTCCCCTTAATCCCTCACTTCCTGTCACCCCACCCCCCACCAACCATTGGGAGTCCACTACCTGTCCCCTGAACCCCTCACTTCCGGTCCCTTGACACCGCCCCCATTCCTGTCCCCTGAATCCCTCACTTCTTGTCTCCCCCACCCCCACCAACCATTGGGAGTCCACTTACTGTCCTCTGAACCCCCCACTTCCGGTCCCTTGACCCCCCCCCCACCCCTACTTCCTGTCCCCTGGAACCCTCACTTCCTGTCACCCCCACCCCCACAAACCGTTGGGAGTCCACTTCTTCTTCCCTGAATCCCTCACTTCCTGTCTCCCCCAGCCCCACCAACCATTGGGAGTCCACTTCCTGTCCCCTGAACCCCTCACTTCCGGTCCCTTGACACCCCCCCCCACACACACACACACTTCCTGTCCCCTGAATCCCTCACTTCCTGTCACCCCCACCCCCACCAACCATTGGGAGTCCACTTCCTGTCCCCTGAATCCCTCACTTCCGGTCCCCTGAACCCCCCACTTCCGGTCCCTTGACTGCCCCCCCCATTTCCTGTCTCCCCCAGAGGTGGTGGCCTGATCTGCCCACTTCCTGTCCCCTGAACCCCCCACTTCCGGTCCCTTGACCCCCACCCCGCCCCCCTCTTCCGGTCCCCTGAATCCCTCACTTCCTGTCTCCCCCACCCCCACCAACCATTGGGAGTGCACTTCCTGTCCCCTGAACCCCTCACTTCCGGTCCCTTGACACCGCCCCCCACTTCCTGTCCCCTGAATCCCTCACTTTTGGTCCCTTGACCCCGCCCCCACTTCCTATCCCCTGAATCCCTCACTTCCTGTCCCCTGAACCCCCCACTTCCGGCCCCTTGACCCCCCTCATTTCCTGTCTCCCCCAGAGGTGGCGGCCCGATCTGCCCACTTCCTGTCCCCTGAACCCCCCACTTCCAGTCCCCTGACCCTGACCCCACCCCCCACTTCCTGTCCCCTGAATCCCTCACTTCCTGTCACCCCCACCAACCATTGGGAGTCCACTTCCTGTCCCCTGAAACCCCCACTTCTGGTCAGTTGACCCCCCCCCACACTTCCGGTCCCCTGAATCCCTCACTTCCTGTTACCCCCACCAACCATTGGGAGTCCACTTCCTGTCCCCTGAACCCCTCACTTCCGGTCCCCTGACCCCCACCCCGCCCCCCACTTCCGGTCCCCTGAATCCCTCACTTCCTGTCACCCCACCCCCCCACCAACCATTGGGAGTCCACTTCCTGTCCCCTGAACCCCTCACTTCCTGTCCCTTGACCCCCCCCCACCTCTACTTCCTGTCCCCTGAACCCCTCACTTCCTGTCACCCCCACCCCCACAAACCATTGGGGGTCCACTTCCTCTTCCCTGAACCCCTCACTTCTGGTCCCTTGACACCCCCCCACCCCCCCCCCCACACTTCCTGTCCCCTGAATCCCTCACTTCCTGTCACCCCCACCCCCACCAACCATTGGGAGTCCACTTCCTGTCCCCTGAATCCCTCACTTCCGGTCCCCTGAACCCCCCACTTCCGGTCCCTTGACACCCCCCTCCCCTTCCTGTCCCCTGAACCCCTCACTTCCGGTCCCTCGACCGACCCCCCCCCCCCCACTTCCTGTCCTCCCCACCCCCACCCCCACCCCTTGGGAATCCCCGGGGTGGGGTGAGAGGTGGCGGCCTGACCTGCTGCCCACTTCCTGTCCCCTGACCCCCCAACACACACTTCCTGTCTCCCCCACCCCCACCACCCATTGGGAGGCCACTATCCTGTCCCTTGAACCCACTTCCTGTCCCCCCTACCCCGAGGACCCCTTAGGAGCCCCCGGGATGGGGGCGGGGGGAGAGGTGGCGGCCTGACCCCCCCCCCCCCCGCTTCCTGTCCCCTGAACCCCCCACTTCCGGTCCCTTGACCCCCGCCCACCCCTCAGCAGTGCCCATTCGAGCCCTGGTAGGCGCTCAGTACATAGGGTGGGGGTGGGGAGAGTGAGAAGGAACCCCCTGCCCTTTGACCCCATCGCCTCCCCCGCCCCCCCTACAGTGCCCATTCGAGCCCTGGTAGGCACTCAGTACATAGGGTGGGGTGGAGAAAGAAGGGACCCCCAGCCCCTTGACCCCTGACCCCTTGACCCCTGACCCTTTGACCCCTTGACCGCCCGCCCCATCATCTCCCCAGCCCCCCAACAATGCCCGTTTGAGCCCCTGTAGGTGCTCAGTACATAGGGTGGGGGTGGGGAGAGCGAGAAGGGGCCCCCTGCCCCTTGACCCCTGACCCTTTGACCCCTTGACCGCCCGCCCCATCATCTCCCCAGCCCCCCAACAATGCCCGTTTGAGCCCCTGTAGGTGCTCAGTACATAGGGTGGGGGTGGGGGGAGCGAGATGGGACCCCTGACCCTTGACCCCTGACCCTTTGACCCCTTGACCGCCCGCCCCATCATCTCCCCAGCCCCCCAACAATGCCCGTTTGAGCCCCTGTAGGCGCTCAGTACATAGGGTGGGGGTGGGGGGAGCGAGATGGGACCCCTGCCCCTTGACCCCTGACCCTTTGACCCCTCGACTGCCCGTCCCATCGCCTCCCCCGCCCCCCAACAGTGCCCGTTCGAGCCCCTGTAGGCGCTCAGTACATAGGGTGAGGGCAGGGGAAGCGAGATGGGACCCCCTGCCCCTTGACCCCTGACCCCATCCGAGCCCCATCTCCACACACACACACACACACACACACACACACACACACACACACACCCGGGGCGGGGAGGGGGAGGGCGAGGCGGGGGCCCCCCTCGACCCCTGACCCCTGACCCTTTGACCCCTCGACTGCCCGTCCCATCGCCTCCCCCGCCCCCCGACGGTGCCCGTTCGAGCCCCGGTAGGCGCTCAGCACATAGGGTGGGGACGGGGAGAGGGAGAAGGGACACCCCGCCCTTTGACCCTTGACCCCCGACCCCATCCGACCCCATTTCCACCCCCTGCTGGGGCGGGGAGGGCGAGGCGGGGCCCCCCCTTGACCTCACGGCCTCCCCCACCCCCCGACGGTGCCCACCGGCGCCCCGGTAGACGCTCAGTACATAGCCTGGGCGGGGGGAGAGCGAGATGGGAGCCCTTGACCCCTGACCCTTTGACCCCCGACCCCACCGCTCCCCCTCCACCCCCCCCCCGCGTCCCACCCGAGCCCCGTTTCCCCGGCCCACCGGGGAGGGGGAGGGCGGGGCGGGGGGCCCCCCTTGACCCCTGACCCCCGTGACCCCTGACCCCCCGTGACCCCTGCCCCCCCGTGACCTTTGACCCCCGCAGTTCCCGTTCGAGTCCCTGTTCCGCAGCCAGCACTACGCCCTCCTGGACAACTCGTGCCGCGAGTACCTCTTCCTGTGCGACTTCTTCTCGGTGTGCGGCCCCGCCGCCCTCGACCTCTTCAACGCCGTCATGGGCCGCACCCTGGCCGTCACCCTGGTCCGTCCCCGCGCCCCCCGCCCTGTGTACTGAACGCCCCCCCGGGCACTGTACTCGCCGCCCGGGCACGTTCCCCAATCCCCCCCTAGTTCGTTCGGTCGCGTCCGCCGAGCGCCCACCGTGCGCCCGGGAGACGGCGGGATCCGTCCGTTTCTCCGATCCTACGTACTGAGCGCCCGCCGTGCGCGGAGCACTGTCCCGAGCGCCCGGGAGAGGACGGTATCCGTTCATTTATTCATCCGTTCGATCCTATTTACTGAGCGCCCGCCGTGTGCGGAGCACTGTCCCGAGCGCCCGGGAGACGACGGTATCCGTTCGTTTGTTCGATCCTATTTACTGAGCGCCCACCGTGTGCGGAGCACTGTACCGAGCACCCGTGAGAGGACGATATCCGTTCATTTCTTCATCCGTTCGATCGTATTTACTGAGCGCCCGCCGTGTGCGGAGCACTGTCCCGAGCGCCCGGGAGAGGACCGTATCCGTTCATTTATTCATCCACTTGATCGCATTTACTGAGCGCCAACCGTGTGCGGAACACTGTACCGAGCGCCCAGGAGAGGACGGTATCCATTCATTTATTCATCCGTTCGATCCTATTTACTGAGCGCCCGCTGTGTGCGGAGCACTGTTCCGAGCGCCCTGGAGAGGACGATATCCGTTCATTTATTCATCCGTTCGATCCTATTTACTGAGCGCCCGCCGTGTGCGGAGCACTGTCCCGAGCGCCCGGGAGACGATGGTATCCGTCCGTTTCTCCGATCCTACGTACTGAGCGCCCGCCGTGTGCGGAGCACTGTCCCGAGCGCCCGGGAGAGGACGGTATCCGTTCATTTATTCATCCTTTCGATCCTATATACTGAGCACCCGCCGTGTGCAGAGCACTGTACCGAGCGCCCGGGAGAGGACGGTATCCGTTCATTTATTTGCCTGTTCGATCCTATTTACTGAGCACCCGCCGTGTGCGGAGCACTGTACCGAGCGCCCGGGAGACGATGGTATCTGTTCGTTTGTTCGATCCTATTTACTGAGCGTCCGCCGTGCGCGGAGCACTGTCCCGAGCGCCCGGGAGAGGACGATATCCGTTCATTTATTCATCCGATCGTATTTACTGAGCGCCCGCCGTGTGCGGAGCACTGTCCCGAGCGCCCGGGAGAGGACGATATCCGTTCATTCATTCATCCGTTCGATCGTATTTACTGAGCGCCCGCCGTGTGCGGAGCACTGGACCGAGCGCCCGGGAGAGGACGATATCCGTTCATTTATCCATTCGATCCTATTTACTGAGCGCCCACCATGTGCGGAGCACTGTCCCGAGCGCTCGGGAGACGACGGTATCCGTTCGTTTGTTCGATCCTATTTACTGAGCGCCCACCGTGTGCGGAGCACTGTACCGAGCACCCGTGAGAGGATGATATCCGTTCATTTATTCATCCGTTCGATCGTATTTACTGAGCGCCCACCGTGTGCGGAGCACTGTCCCGAGCGCCCGGGAGAGGACGGTATCCATTCATTCATTCATCCGTTCGATCGTATTTACTGAGCGCCCGCCGTGTGCGGAGCACTGTCCCGAGCGCCCGGGAGAGGACCGTATCCATTCATTTATTCATCCACTCGATCGCATTTACTGAGCGCCCGCCGTGTGCGGAGCACTGTACCGAGCGCCCGGGAGAGGACGATATCCGTTCATTCATTCATCCGTTCGATTGTATTTACTGAGCGCCCACCGTGTGCGGAGCACTGTACCGAGCGCCCAGGAGAGGACGGTATCCGTTCATTTATTTATCCGTTTGATGGTATTTACTGAGCGCCCACTGTGTGCGGAGCACCATACCGAGCGCTCGGGAGACGACGGTATCCGTTCGTTTGTTCGATCCTACTTACTGAGCGCCCGCCGTGTGCGGAGCACTGTACCGAGCGCCCGGGAGAGGACGGTATCCGTTCATTCATTCATCCGTTTGATCGCATTTATTGAGCACCCACCGTGTGCAGAGCACTGTACCGAGCGCCCGGGAGAGGATGATATCCATTCATTTATTCATCCATTCGATCCTATTTACTGAGCGCCCACCGTGTGCGGAACACTGTACTGAGCGCCCAGGAGAGGATGGTATCCGTTCATTTATTCATCCGTTCGATCATATTTACTGAGCGCCCACCATGTGCGGAGCACTGTACCGAGCGCCCGGGAGAGGACGGTATCCGTTCATTCATTCATCCGTTCGATCATATTTACTGAGCGCCCACCATGTGCGGAGCACTGTACCGAGCGCCCGGGAGAGGACGGTATCCGTTCATTCATTCATCCGTTCGATCCTATTTACTGAGCGCCCGCCGTGTGCGGAGCACTGTCCCGAGCGCCCGGGAGAGGACAGTATCCGTTCATTCATTCATCCGTTCGATCATATTCACTGAGCTCCCACCGTGTGCGGGGCACTGTACTGAGCGCCCGGGAGAGGACGATATCCATTCATTTATTCAACCATTAGATCCTATTTACTGAGCGCCCACCGTGTGCGGAGCACTGTCCCGAGCGCCCGGGAGAGGACAATATCTGTTCATTTATTCATCTGTTCGATCATATTTACTGAGTGACCGCCGTGTGCAGAGCACTGTACTGAGCGCCCAGGAGAGGATGGTATCCATTCATTTATTCATCCATTCGATCCTATTTACTGAGCGCCCGCCGTGTGCGGAGCACTGTCCCGAGCGCCCGGGAGAGGACGGTATCCGTTCATTCATTCATCCATTCGATCCTATTTACTGAGCGCCCACCGTGTGCGGAACACTGTCCCGAGCACCCGGGAGAGGATGATATCCGTTCATTCATTCATCCGTTCGATCGTATTTACTGAGCGCCCACCGTGTGCGGAGCAAAGTACTGAGTGCCCGGGAGAGGATGATATTCGTTCATTCATTCATTTGTTCGATCGTATTTACTGAGCGCCCACCGTGTGCGGAGCACTGTACCGAGCACCCGGGAGACGATGGTATCCGTTCGTTTGTTCGATCCTATTTACTGAGCGCCCGCCGTGTGCGGAGCACTGTACCGAGCGCCCTGGAGAGGACGATATCCGTTCGTTTATTCCTCCGTTCAATCCTATTTACTGAGCACCCGCCGTGTGCGGAGCACTGTACCAAGCGCCCGGGAGAGGATGGTATCCGTTCATTTATTCCTCCGTTCGATCCTATTTACTGAGCGCCCGCCGTGTGCGGAGCACTGTACCGAGCGCCCGGGAGAGGACGGTATCCGTTCATTTATTCATCCATTCGATCCTATTTACTGAGCGCCCGCCGTGTGCGGAGCACTGTACCGAGCGCCCGGGAGAGGACGGTATCCGTTCATTTATTCATCCGTTCGATCGTATTTACTGAGCGCCCACCGTGTGCGGAGCACTGTACCGAGCGCCCGGGAGAGGACGATATCCGTTCATTCATTCATCCGTTCGATCGCATTTACTGAGCGCCCGCTGTGTGCGGAGCACTGTACCGAGCGCCTGGGAGAGGATGATATCCGTTCATTCAGTCATTTGTTCGATCCTATTTACTGAGCGCCCACCGTGTGCGGAGCACTGTCCTGAGCGCCCGGGAGAGGACGGTATCCGTTCATTCATCCATTCGATCGTATTTACTGAGCGCACACCGTATGCGGAGCACTGTACTGAGCGCCCGGGAGAGGACAATAACCATTCATTTATTCATCCGTTCGATCGTATTTACTGAGCGCCTGCCATGTGCGGAGCACTGTACTGAGCGCCCGGGAGAGGACGATATCTGTTCATTCATTCATCCGTTTGATCGTATTTACTGAGCGCCCACCGTGTGCGGAGCACTGTCCCGAGCGCCCGGGAGAGGACGATATCCGTTCATTTATTCATCCGTTCAATCCTATTTACTGAGCGCCCACCCTGTGCGGAGCAAAGTACTGAGCGCCCAGGAGAGGACGATATCCATTCATTCATTCATCCGTTCGATCGTATTTACTGAGCGACTGTCGTGTGCGGAGCAAAGTACTGAGCGCCCGGGAGAGGATGGTATCCATTCATTTAGTCATCCGTTCGATCCTATTTACTGAGCGCCCGCCGTGTGCGGAGCACTGTACTGAGCGCCCAGGAGAGGACGATGGCCATTCATTTATTCATCAGTTCGATCGCATTTACTGAGCGCCCACCGTGTGCGGAGCACTGTCCCGAGCGCCCGGGAGAGGACGGTATCCGTTCATTCATTCATCCGTTCGATCCTATTTACTGAGCGCCGGCCGTGTGCGGAGCACTGTACCGAGCGCCTGGGAGAGGACGATATCCGTTCATTCATTCATCCGTTCGATCGTATTTACTGAGCACCCACCGTGTGCGGAGCACTGTACTGAGCGCCCGGGAGAGGACAGTATCCATTCCTTTATTAATCCGTTCGATCCTATTTACTGAGCGCCCACCGTGTGCGGAGCACTGTACCGAGCGCTCGGGAGACGACGGTATCCGTTCGTTTGTTCGATCCTATTTACTGAGCGCCCACCGTGTGCGGAGCACCGTACCGAGCGCCAGGGAGAGGATGATATCTGTTTATTTATTCATCCATTCAATCATTATTTACTAAGCGCCTACCGTGTGCGGAGCAAAGTACTGAGCGCCCAGGAGAGGACGATATCCATTCATTTATTCATCCATTCGATCGTATTTACTGAGCGCCCAGGAGAGGACGATATCCATTCATTTATTCATCCGTTCAATCCTATTTACTGAGCGCCCGCCGTGTGCGGAGCACTGTACCGAGCGCCCGGGAGAGGACGGTATCCGTTCATTTATTCATCCGTTCGATCCTATTTACTGAGCGCCCGCCGTGTGCGGAGCACTGTACCGAGCGCCCGGGAGAGGACGGTATCCGTTCATTTATTCATCCGTTCGATCCTATTTACTGAGCGCCCGCTGTGTGCGGAGCACCGTACCGAGCGCCTGGGAGAGGATGATATCCGTTCATTCATTCATTTGTTCGATCGTATTTACTGAGCGCCCACCGTGTGCGGAGCAAAGTACTGAGCGCCCAGGAGAGGACGATATCCATTCATTTATTCATCCATTCGATCCTATATACTGAGCGCCCGCCGTGTGCGGAGCACTGTCCTGAGCGCCCAGGAGAGGACTGTATCCGTTCATTTATTCATCCGTTCGATCACATTTACTGAGCGCCCGCCGTGTGCGGAGCACTGTACTGAGCGCCCAGGAGAGGACGATATCCATTCATTTATTCATTCGTTCGATCGTATTTACTGAGCGCCCACCGTGTGCGGAGCACTGTACCGAGCGCCCGGGAGAGGACGATATCCGTTCATTCATTCATCCGTTCGATCGCATTTACTGAGCGCCCGCTGTGTGCGGAGCACTGTACCGAGCGCCTGGGAGAGGATGATATCCGTTCATTCAGTCATTTGTTCAATCCTATTTACTGAGCGCCCGCCGTGTGCGGAGCACTGTACCGAGCGCCTGGGAGAGGACAGTATCCATTCATTTATTCATCCATTCGATCGTATTTACTGAGCGCCCACCATATGCGGAGCACTGTACTGAGCGCCCGGGAGAGGACAATAACCATTCATTTATTCATCCGTTCGATCGTATTTACTGAGCGCCCGCCATGTGCGGAGCACTGTACTGAGCGCCCGGGAGAGGACGATATCTGTTCATTCATTCATCCGTTTGATCCTATTTACTGAGCGCCCACCGTGTGCGGAGCACTGTCCCGAGCGCCCGGGAGAGGATGATATCCGTTCATTTATTCATCCGTTCAATCCTATTTACTGAGCGCCCACCCTGTGCGGAGCAAAGTACTGAGCGCCCAGGAGAGGACGATATCCATTCATTCATTCATCCGTTCGATCGTATTTACTGAGCGCCCACCGTGTGCGGAGCAAAGTACTGAGCGCCCGGGAGAGGACAATATCCATTCATTTATTCATCTGTTCGATCCTATTTACTGAGCGCCCGCCGTGTGCGGAGCACTGTACTGAGCGCCCAGGAGAGGACGATAGCCATTCATTTATTCATCCGTTCGATCCTATTTACTGAGCGCCCACCGTGTGCGGAGCACTGTACCGAGCACCTGGGAGAGGATGATATCCGTTCATTCATTCATCTGTTTGATTGTATTTACTGAGCGCCCGCCGTGTGCGGAGCACTGTACTGAGCGCCCAGGAGAGGACGATATCCGTTCATTTATTCATTTGTTCGATCGTATTTACTGAGTGCCCGCCGTGTGCGGAGCACTGTACTGACCGCCCGGGAGAGGACAATATCCGTTCATTTATTCATCCATTCGATCGCATTTACTGAGCGCCCGCCGTGTGCGGAGCACTGTACTGAGCGCCCAGGAGAGGACGATATCCGTTCATTCATTCATCCGTTCGATCTTATTTACTGAGCGCCCACCATGTGCGGAGCACTGCACTGAGCGCCTGGGAGAAGACGGTATCCGTTCATTTATTCATTTGTTCGATCCTATTTACTGAGCGCCCGCCGTGGTGCGCTCAGTACAGCCGTGCCCCGCAGAAACACCTGGACTCCTACCTGTCGGGCTGCTACGACGCCATCGCCGTCTTCCTCTGCATCCACCTGGTCCTGCGCTTCCGGGCCATCGCCGCCAAGAGGGACGTCTCCGCGCTGGACAGGTCGGTGGGCCCGCCCCGGGCTACTTACTGAGCGCCGCGCCCCCCCCCCCCCGTTGGGCCCGGTGTACTTACTGAGCGCTCCCCCTTTTAGGAGTCCCCCTTTTCGACCGTGAGCCCGCTGTCGGGTAGGGACCGTCTCTAGACGTTGCCGACTTGGCCTTCCCAAGCGCTTAGTACAGCGCTCCGCACACAGGAAGCGCTCAATAAGTACGATCGATGATGATGATGATGATGATGATGGACCGAGCGCTCGGAAAGGACCAACGGGGAGAGGCGGTCCCAAGCCGCGAGCGGGTCCGGTCGGTCGTATTTACTGAGCGCCTACTGTGTGCGGAGCACTGGACTAAGCGCTTGGGAAGGGTGATGACCTTGAGAGACACCCCCCCCCGTCACTCCCCTCCCCCCCACCGGTGACCCCTGGGTGTGATGGCCGCCCCCCGAACTGGCCCGGGACCCCCCCTCCCCCGTCACTCCCCTCCCCCCCACCGGTGACTCCCGGATGCGCCAACGTGTCCTTGCCAAGCGCTCAGTACAGTGCTCTGCGCACGGTAAGCGCTCAATAAATGGTTGAATGAATGAATGAATGAACCCCCCCGTTGCCCGGTGACCCCTAGGTGTGATGGCCGCCCCCTGGTCATTCATTCATTCATTCATTCATTCATTCAGTCGTATTTATTGAGCGCCGGGGCGATGACCCTCCCCACCGTTTGCCCCCTGGTCATTCATTCATTCATTCATTCATTCATTCACTCATTCACTCACTCATTCAGTCGTATTTATTGAGCGCCAGGGCGATGACCCTCCCCACCGTTCACCCCCTGCTCATTCATTCATTCATTCATTCATTCAGTTGTATTTATTGAGCGCCGGGGCGATGACCCTCACCACCATTCGCCCCCTGCTCATTCATTCATTCATTCATTGTCGTATTTATTGAGCGCCGGGGCGATGACCCTCCCCACCGTTCGCCCCCTGGGCATTCATTCATTCATTCATTCATTCAGTTGTACTTATTGAGCGCCGGGGCGCTGACCCCACCGTTCGCCCCCTGGTCATTCATTCATTCATTCAGTTGTATTTATTGAGCGCCGGGGCGATGACCCTCCCCACCGTTCGCCCCCTGCTCATTCATTCATTCATTCATTCAGTCGTATTTATTGAGCGCCAGGGCGATGACCCTCCCCACCGTTCGCCCCCGGTCATTCATTCATTCATTCAGTCAGTCGTATTTATTGAGCGTCAGGGCGATGACCCTCCCCACATTCATTCATTCATTCAGTCAGTCAGTCAGTCGTATTTATTGAGCGCCGGGGCGATGACCCTCCCCACCGTTCGCCCCCTGCTCATTCATTCATTCATTCAGTCGTATTTATTGAGCGCCGGGGCGATGACCCTCCCCACCGTTCACCCCCTGGTCATTCATTCATTCATTCAGTCGTATTTATTGAGTGCCGGGGCGATGACCCTCCCCACCGTTCGCCCCTGGTCATTCATTCATTCCTTCATTCATTCAGTCGTATTTATTGAGCGCCGGAGCAATGACCCTCCCCACCGTTCGCCCCCTGGTCATTCATTCATTCATTCATTCATTCATTCAGTCGTATTTATTGAGCGCCGGGGCGATGACCCTCCCCACCGTTTGCCCCCTGGTCATTCATTCATTCATTGTCAGTCAGTCGTATTTATTGAGTGCCGGGGCGATGACCCTCCCCACCGTTTGCCCCCTGGTCATTCATTCATTCATTGTCAGTCAGTCGTATTTATTGAGTGCCGGGGCGATGACCCTCCCCACCGTTCGCCCCCTGGTCATTCATTCATTCATTCATTCAGTCAGTCAGTCGTATTTATTGAGCGCCGAGGCGCTGACCCTCCCCATCGTTCGCCCCCTGCTTATTCATTCATTCATTCATTCAGTCGTATTTATTGAGCGCCGGGGTGATGACCCTCCCCACCGTTCGCCCCCTGGTCATTCATTCATTCATTCATTCATTCAGTCATATTTATTGAGCGCCGGGGCGGTGACCCTCCCCACCGTTCGCCCCCTGGTCATTCATTCATTCATTCATTCAGTCGTATTTATTGAGCGCCGGGGAGATGACCCTCCCCACCGTTTGCCCCCTGCTCATTCATTCATTCATTCATTCAGTCGTATTTATTGAGCGCCGGGGCGATGACCCTCCCCACCGTTCGCCCCCGGTCATTCATTCATTCATTCATTCATTCAGTCGTATTTATTGAGTGCCAGGGCGATGACCTTCCCCACCCTTCGCCCCCTGGTCATTCATTCATTCATTCATTCAGTCGTATTTATTGAGCGCCGGGGCGATGACCCTCCCCACCGTTCGCCCCCTGCTCATTCATTCATTCATTCAGTCGTATTTATTGAGCGCCGGGGTGATGACCCTCCCCACCGTTCACCCCCTGGTCATTCATTCATTCATTCAGTCGTATTTATTGAGCGCCGGGGCGATGACCCTCCCCACCGTTTGCCCCCTGCTCATTCATTCATTCATTCATTCATTCAGTCGTATTTATTGAGCGCCGGGGCGATGACCCTCCCCACCGTTTGCCCCCTGCTCATTCATTCATTCATTCATTCATTCAGTCGTATTTATTGAGCGCCGGGGCGATGACCCTCCCCACCGTTCACCCCCGGTCATTCATTCATTCATTCATTCATTCATTCATTGTCGTATTTATTGAGTGCCAGGGCGATGACCTTCCCCACCCTTCGCCCCCTGGTCATTCATTCATTCATTCATTCAGTCGTATTTATTGAGCGCCGGGGCGATGACCCTCCCCACCGTTCGCCCCCTGCTCATTCATTCATTCATTCAGTCGTATTTATTGAGCGCCGGGGCGATGACCCTCCCCACCGTTCACCCCCTGGTCATTCATTCATTCATTCAGTCGTATTTATTGAGTGCCGGGGCGATGACCCTCCCCACCGTTTGCCCCCTGGTCATTCATTCATTCATTCAGTTGTATTTATTGAGCGCCCGGGCGATGACCCTCCCCACCGTTCGCCCCCTGGTCATTCATTCATTCATTCATTCAGTCGTATTTATTGAGCGCCGAGGCGCTGACCCTCCCCATCGTTTGCCCCCTGCTTATTCATTCATTCATTCATTCAGTCGTATTTATTGAGCGCCGGGGTGATGACCCTCCCCACCTTTCGCCCCCTGTTCATTCATTCATTCATTCATTCATTCAGTCGTATTTATTGAGCGCCGGGGCGGTGACCCTCTCCACCGTTCGCCCCCTGGGCATTCATTCATTCATTCATTCAGTCGTATTTATTGAGCGCCGGGGCGATGACCCTCCCCCCCGTTCGCCCCCTGGTCATTCATTCATTCATTCATTCATTCAGTCGTATTTATTGAGCGCCGGGGCGGTGACCCTCTCCACCGTTCGCCCCCTGGTCATTCATTCATTCATTCATTCAGTCGTATTTATTGAGCGCCGGGGCGATGACCCTCCCCACCGTTCGCCCCCTGCTCATTCATTCATTCATTCATTCATTCATTCGTATTTATTGAGCGCCGGGGCGATGACCGTCCCCACCGTTCGCCCCCTACTCATTCATTCATTCAGTCATTCAGTCTTATTTATTGAGCGCTGGGGCGCTGACACCACCGTTCGCCCCCTGGTCATTCATTCATTCATTCAGTCGTATTTATTGAGCGCCAGGGCGATGACCCTCCCCACCGTTCGCCCCCTGGTCATTCATTCATTCATTCATTCATTCAGTTGTATTGAGCGCCCAGGCGCTGACCCTCCCCACCGTTCGCCCCCTGGTCATTCATTCATTCATTCATTCAGTCGTATTTATTGAGCGCCGGGGCGATGACCCTCCCCACCGTTCGCCCCCGGTCATTCATTCATTCATTCATTCGTATTTATTGAGCGCCGGGGCGGTGACCCTCCCCACCGTTCGCCCCCTACTCATTCATTCATTCAGTCAGTCAGTCGTATTTATTGAGCGCCGGGGCGCTGACCCTCCCCACCGTTCGCCCCCTGGTCATTCATTCATTCATTCATTCATTCAGTCGTATTTATTGAGCGCTCACTGTGTGCCGGGCACTGTACTGAGCGCTCGGGAAGGACAGGTTGGCCAGTCGGTCGCTCCCTTCCTCCCGCGGGGGACCGAGACCCCCGCCGGGGACCCCCGGGTGACCCCCGGATGACCCCCGGGTGACCCCGCCAGGTACTGGGAGCAGGCCCTGGCGGTCCTGTGGCCGCGCTTCGAGCTGATCCTGGAGATGAACATCCAGAGCATCCGCGGGTCCGACCCCCAGCGCCTCGGGGAGCTGGACACCAGGCCCCACTACGTGAGTCAAGGCCGGGGGTCACCGTGGGGGGGGCTCGCGGGCCGGGGTCACCGTGGGGTCACAGCCGGGGTCATCCTGGGGTCACAGCCGGGGTCATCCTGGGGTCGTAAGCGGGGTCACTTTCGGTTCATCTGGGGTCGTCGTGGGGTCACAGCCGGGGTCACCGTGGGGCCGCTCGGGGGTCCCGGCCGGGGTCATCCTGGGGTCATAGCCGGGGTCACTTTAGGGTTACCGTGGGGCCGTCGTGGGGTCACAGCCGGGGTCACTATGGGGCCACTCCGGGGTCCCGGCGGGGGTCAGCCGGGGTCACCGGAGGGTCACCGTGGGGCCACTCGGGGCGTCATCCTGGGGTTGTAAGCAGGGTCACTTTCGGTTCGTCACGGGGCCACTCTGGGGTCCCGGCCGGGGTCATCGTGGGGTCACATCCGGGGTCATCGGACGGTCACCTTGGGGCCTATATGGGGGTCATCCTGGGGTCGTAAGTAGGGCCGCTTTAGGTTCGTCACGGGGCCACTCTGGGGTCCCGGCTGGGGTCATCGTGGGGTCCCAGCCAGAGTCACCGTGGGGCCTCTTGGGGATCCCAGCCAGGGGTTGTCCTGGGGTCATAGCCGGGGTCACCGGAGGGTCACCGTGGGGCCTCTCGGGGGGTCATCCTGGGGTCGTAAGCAGGGTCACTTTCGGTTTGTCCCGGGGCCACTCTGGGGTCCCAGCCGGGGTCATCGTGGGGTCACAGCCGGGGTCACCGGAGGGCCACCGTGGGGCCTCTCTGGGGGTCATAAGCAGGGTCACTTTAGGTTCGTCACGGGGCCACTCTGGGGTCCTAGGTGGGGTCATCGTGGGGTCACAGCCGGGGTCACCGGAGGGTCACCGTGGGGCCACTCTGGAGGTCATCCTGGGGTCGTAAGCAGGGTCACTTTCGGTTCGTCACGGGGCCACTCTGGGGTCCCAGCTGGGGTCACTGGAGGGTCACCATGGGGCCCTTCTGGGGGCCATCGTAAGCGGGGTCACTTTAGGGTCGCCACAGGGCCACTCTGGGGTCCTAGCCGGGGTCATCGTGGGGTCACATCCGGGGTCATCGGACGGTCACCTTGGGGCCTATCTGGGGGTCATCCTGGGGTCGTAAGTAGGGTCGCTTTAGGTTCGTCACGGGGCCACTCTGGGGTCCCAGCCGGGGTTATCGTGGGTCACATCCGGGGTCACCGGAGGGTCACCGCGGGGCCTCTCTGGGGTCCCGGCCGGGGTCATCCTGGGGTCATAGCCGGGGTCACTTTAGGATCTCCAGGGGGCCACTCTGGGGTCCCGGCCGGGGTCATCGTGGGGTCAGAGCCGGGGTCACCGTGGGGCCTCTCGGGGGTCCCAGCCGGGGTCATCCTGGGGTCATAGCCGGGGTCACTTTAGGGTCACCGCAGGGCCTCTCTGGGGTCCCGGCCGGGGTCATCGTGGGGTCACATCGGGGGTCATCGGATGGTCACCTTGGGGCCTATCTGGGGGTCAGCCTGGGGTCGTAAGTAGGGTCACTTTAGGTTCGTCATGGGGCCACTCTGGGATCCCAGCCGGGGTTATCGTGGGTCACATCCGGGGTCACCGGAGGGTCACCGCGGGGCCTCTCTGGGGTCCCGGCCGGGGTCATCCTGGGGTCATAGCCCGGGTCACCTTAGGGTCGCCTCAGGGCTACTCTGGGGTCCCGGCCGGGGTCATCGTGGGGTCACAGCCGGGGTCACCGTGGGGCCTCTCGGGGTCCCGGCCGGGGTCAGCCTGGGGTCATAGCCGGGGTCACTTTAGGGTCACCGCAGGGCCTCTCTGGGGTCCCGGCCGGGGTCATCGTGGGGTCACATCGGGGGTCATAGGATAGTCACCTTGGGGCCTATCTGGGGGTCATCCTGGGGTCGTAAGTAGGGTCGCTTTAGGTTCGTCATGGGGCCACTCTGGGGTCCCGGTCGGGGTCATCGTGGGGGTCATATCCGGGGTCATTGGACGGTCACCTTGGGGCCCATCTGGGGTCCCGGCCGGGGTCATCCTGGGGTCATAGCCCGGGTCACTTTAGGGTCGCCTCGGGGCCACTCTGGGGTCCCGGCCGGGGTCATCGTAGGGTCACAGCCGGGGTCACCGTGGGGCCTCTCGGGGGTCCCAGCCGGGGTCATCCTGGGGTCATAGCCGGGGTCACTTTAGGGTCGCCACGGGGCCTCTCCTCTGGGGGCCCCGGCCGGGGTCATCCTGGGGTCATAGCCGGGGTCACTGGAAGGTCATCACGGGGCCACTCTGGGGGTCCCGGCCAGGGTCATCGTGGGGTCAAGTCCGGGGTCCCGGCCGGGGTCATCCTGAGGTCAAAGCTGGGGTCACCTGAGGGTCGTCACGAGGCCGCTCTGGGGTCCCAGCCGGGGTCATCCTGGGGTCGCCGCGGGGCCTCCGTCGAGTCACGAGGGGGTCACCGCGGGGTCACGGCGGACGGGGGCGGGTCTCGGGGGGGGGGGGGAGGCCGGACCCTGTCCCACCTCCCTCCCCCGCCCTCGGGCCCCCCCGCCGGCCCCCCCAGATCACCCGCCGCTACGCCGAGTTCTCCTCCGCCCTGGTCAGCATCAACCAGACCATCCCCAGCGAGCGCACCCTGCAGCTCCTCGGCCAGCTACAGGTCAGAGGTCATCGTCATTCCTGTTTATTGAGCGCTTACTGTGTGCAGAGCACTGGACTAAGCGTCGCCCCCGGTCCCCCTTCCCCCCGGGCAGGTGGAGGTGGAGAACTTCGTGCTGCGCGTGGCCGCCGAGTTCTCGTCCCGGAAGGAGCAGCTCATCTTCCTGATCAACAACTACGACATGATGCTGGGCGTCCTCATGGTGAGCGGCCCCTCCGCCCCCCGGGCGTCCACGCGGCTCCCGACTTTGGGGGCGAGCAGCCGTACCCCACTGCCGTCCCCGTGGCGACGAGCATCCGTGCTCCGCGCCGCCGTCCCCGTGGCGACGAGCATTCGTGCTTTGCTGCCGTCCCCATGGCAACGAGCATCCCTGCTCCACCACAGTCCCCATGGCAACCGTCATCCATGCTCCCTGCCGCCGTCCCCATGGCGATGAGCATCCGTGCTCTGCCGCCGTCCCCATGGAATGAGCCTCTGTGGTTTGCTGCCGTCCCCATGGCGATGAGCATCCACGCTGCACCACAGTCGTCTCCGTGGCAACGAGCATCCCTGCTCCACCACAGTCCCCATGGCAACTGTCATCCGTGCTCCCCGCCGCCGTCCCCATGGCGATGAGCATCCGTGCTCTGCCGCTGTCCCCATGGCGACGAGCATCCACGTTCCACCACAGTCTCCATGGCAACGAGCATCCTTGCTCCACCACAGTCCCCATGGCAACTGTCATCCATGCTCCCTGGGGCCGTCCCCATGGCGATGAGCATCCGTGCTCTGCCGCCGTCCCCATGGCGACGAGCATCCACGCTCCACCACAGTCTCCATGGCAACGAGCATCCCTGCTCCACCACAGTCCCCATGGCAACTGTCATCCGTGCTCCCCGCCGCCGTCCCCATGGCCATGAGCATCCGTGCTCCGCCGCCGTCCCCGTGGCAACAGCCAGGCTGTGGTCCGCATTCATTCATTCACTCAGTCGTATTTATTGAGCGCTCATTATGTGCAGAGCACTGTACTAAGCGCTTGGGAAGTCCAAGTTGGCAACATATAGGGACGGTCCCTACCCAACAACGGGCTCAAGAAGCGGCGTGGCTCAGTGGCCAGAGCCCAGGCTTGGGAGTCCGAGGTCGTGGGTTCGAATCCCGGCTCCCCCGCACGTCCGCTGGGTGACCTTGGGCAAGTCACTTCGCTTCTCTGAGCCTCAGTTCCCTCCTCTGTAAAATGGGGATGAGGACTGGGAGCCCCCCGGGGGGACAACCTGATCACCACGTATCCCCCCCCACACAGCGCTTAGAACAGTGCTTGGCACATAGTAAGCGCTTAAAAAATGCCGTTATTAGTATTATTAAATACGATTGATTGATTGATTATTATTATCAGTGGGGGGGGTGCGCATCGGCACCACTGCCAAGGCAACAAGCATAGCCACCCCATCCCCATGGCAACAGCCCAGTTGCCTCTCCATCATCATCATCATGGTATTTAAGTACTCACTATTCATTTATTCAGTCAATCGTATTTATTGAGCAATTACTGTGTTCAGAGCACTGTACTAAGCGCCTGGGAAGGCCAAGTCAGCAACAGGTAGAGACGGTCCCACTGTTCTAAGCACCGGATCTCAAGAGCCGGCGGTGCCCGCCTCCCGTCCCCATGGCAACGGCATCCGTGCCCGCCCCGCCGTCCCCATGGCGACGGCATCCGTGCCCGCCCCGCCGTCCCCATGGCAACGGCCTCTGGCCTTGACCTCCCCCCCCCGCCCCTCCTCCGTCGTCGGAGGGCAGAGGAGGCACCTTCTCCCCGGGGTCGCGTTCCCCGAGCGCTCAGTACAGCGTCCCCGGAAATCCCGAGAAGCCGCGGCCTGGTGGGTGACATCGATGATAATAATGGCATTTATTAAGCGCTTACTATGTGCCGAGCGCTGTTCTAAGCGCCCGGGAGGATACAAGGTGATCGGGTTGTCCCACGGGGGGCTCCCGGCCTTCATCCCCATTGGACGGATGAGGGAACTGAGGCCCGGAGAAGTGAAGTGACTGGCCCCAGGTCGCCCAGCTGGCAAGTGGTGGAGCCGGGATTCGAACCCACGACCCCTGACCCTCTTCCCACTGAGCCACGCTGCTTCCCGGCAGCCGGGGACCCGAGTTCTAATCCCGGCTCCGCCGCCCGTCCAGTCGGGTGACCCCGGGCGAGAAGGGCGGCCTCGCCCTCCGGTTCATTCCAGTCTCCCCGCGGCGTTTAGAACAGCGCTGGCTATCTAGTGAGCGCCTAGCCGGTATCATTCCAAAAAAGAAAAGAGGTGGATACTACTGGCGAACGCCCCTTCTCCCCGAGAACCCCGTGGCCGCCCCTCTCAGTACGCCGGCGCTCGGCCCCCACCGTTGGGTAGGGACCGTCTCTCTATGTTGCCAACTTGGACTTCCCAAGCGCTTAGTACAGTGCTCTGCGCACAGTAAGCGCTCAATAAATACGATCGATGATGATGGGCCCGGAGCGAGGGCCGAGCGGGGCCCCTCGAAACCGACGGAAACCCTCGCCCCGAGCAGGAGCGGGCGGCCGACGACAGCAAGGAGGTGGAGGGGTTTCAGCAGCTGCTCAACGCCCGGACCCAGGTGGGACCCCCCCCGCCCCCCTGCCCCCACATCCGGTGACCCCCCCCTTCCGGTGACCCCCCCCCAAGTCCCTCCCCCACTTCCCGTGACTCCCCCTCAAGTCCGTCCCCCACTTCCGGTGACCCCTCCATCCCTCCCCCCCACTTCCCGTGACGGCCCCCCACTTCCGGTGACGCCCCCGTCCCTCCCCCCACCTCCTTTGACCCTCCCCCCAAGCCCCTCCCCCACTTCCGGGGACCCCTCCGTCCCTCCCCCCACTTCCCATGGCCCCCCCCAAGTCCCCCCCCGCCCTTCCCCCCCGCTTCCTGTGACACCCCCCCAAGTGCCTCCCCCACTTCTGTTGACCCCTCTGTCCTTCCCCCCACTTCCCGTGACCCCCCCCAAGTCCCTTCCCCACTTCCGGTGACCCCTCCGCCCCTCCCCCCAGTTCCTGTGACCCCCCCTCAAGCCCCTCCCCCCTTCTGGTGACCCCCCCAACCCCCCCCACACCTTTAGTGACCCCCCCCCTTAAGCCCTCCCCCACTTCCGGTGACCCCCATGCCCCTCCCCCCACCTCTAGTGACCTCCCCAAACTCCCCCCACATCCAGTGACCCCCCCAAATCCCTCCCCCCTCCTGGTGACCCCCCCCGTCCCTGCCCCCCGACCTCTAGTGACCTCCCCAGGCTCCCCCCGCACTTCCGGTGACCCCTCCGCCCCTCCCAGCCACATCCGATGACCCCCCCGAAGTCCCTCCCCCCACCTCTAGTGACCTCCCCAAGCTCCCCCCCCCCCCCACTTCCAGTGACCTCCCAATTCCCTCCCCCCTTCTGGTGACCCCCTCGTCCCTCCCCTCACCTCTAGTGACCTCCCCAAGCTCCCCCCCCCCCACTTCCGGTGGCCCCCCCCATTCCCCCCCAATCTGGTGACCCCCCCGTCCCTCCCCCCCCAACTCTAGTGACCTCCCCAGACTCCCCCCGCACTTCCAGTGACCCCTGCGCCCCTCCCATCCACATCCGGTGACCCCCCCCAATTCCCTCCCCAAATCTGGTGGACCCCCCCATCCTCCCCCCCATCTCTAGTGACCTCCCCAAGCTCCCCCCCCCAACTTCTGGTGACCCCCTCCGCCCCTCCTCCCCACATCCGGTGCCCCCCCCCCCCCCAGTCCCTCCTCCCTTCAGGTGACCCCCCCCAGCACCTCCCCCCACCTCTAATGACCTCTCCAAGCTCCCCCCCTCTTCCGGTGACCCCCCCCCACCACATCCGGTGACCTCCCCAGGCTCCCCCCCACTTCCGGTGACCCCTCCACCCCTCCCCTCCACATCCGGTGACCCCCCCATGCCCTCCCCCAAACCGATGACCCCCCCCCCGTCCCTCCCCCCCCATCTCTAGTGACCTCCCCAAGCTCCCCCCCACTTCCGGTGACCCCCTCCGCCCCTCCCCCCCACCTCCGGTGACCCCCCCCAAGTCCCTCCTCCCTTTAGGTGACCCCCCCAGTACCTCCCCCCACCTCTAATGACCTCTCCAAGCTCCCCCCCCACATCCGGTGACCCCCCCCAAGTCCCTCCCCCTTTCAGGTGACCCCGCCCAGTACCTCCCCCCATCTCTAATGACCTCTTCAAGCTCCCCCCCCCACATCCGGTGACCCCCCACAAGTCCCTCCTCCCTTCCAGTGACCCCCCCCCCAGTACCTCCCCCCACCTCTAGTGACCTCCCCAAACTCCCCCCCAACTTCCGGTGCCCCCCTCCACCCCTCCCCCCCACATCCGGTGGGGCCCCCCCCAAGTCCCACCCCCATCCGGTGACCCCCCCCGGGCCCTCCCCCCACCTCTGATGAGCACCCCCAAGCCCTCCCCCACTTCCGTTGACCCCTCGGACCCCCCCCCCCGTGACCTCCCCAAGCCCCTCTCCCCCCACCCCGTCCGGTGACCCCGGGGTCCCCGTCCCCCCCCCCACCGCCCACCGGGCGATGACCCCCGTTCTCCCCCCTCCGGCCCCGGAAGGAGTTCATCGAGGAGCTGCTGTCGCCTCCGTTCGGGGGGCTGGTGGCCTTCGTCAAGGAGGCCGAGGCCCTGGTGGAGCGGGGACAGGCCGACCGACTCCGCGGGGAGGAGGGTGAGGCCCGGCCGGGGGGCGGGGGGCGGGGATAGGGGGGCGGTGGGAGGGGGGCGGCCAAGTGACCGGAAGCCCCCCGTCCCGTCCCTTCCCGTCCCGTCCCGTCCCGGCCCCCAGCGCGCGTGAGCCAGCTGGCCCGCGGGTTCGCCTCCACCTGGAAGGTGTCCGTCGAGTCCCTGAGCCAGGACGTCATGAGGAGCTTCACCAACTTCAAAAACGGGACCAGCATCATCCAGGTGACTGACCCCTCGGCCCCTCCGCGGAGCCCCGCCTCAGCCCGGTGACCCTTGACCCCTTCGTCCCCCGGAGTCCCTCGTCCGGGTGACCCCTGACCCCTTGATCTCCCCAACTTCCTCACCCAAGTGACCCTCTGACCTCTTCACTTCCCCAAATCCCTCATCCGAGTGACCCCTGACCCTTCGATTTCCCTGAGTCCCTCAACCGAGTGACCCCTGACCTCTTGATGTCCCTGAATCCCTCATCCAGGTGACCCCGGACCCCTTGATCTCCCCGAGTTCCTCATCCGAGTGACCCCTGACCCCTTGATCTCCCCGAGTCCCTCATCCGAGTGACCCGTGACCCCTTGATTCCCCCGAGTCCCTCACCCGAGTGACCCCTGACCTCTCGATCTCCCCGAGTTCCTCATCCAAGTGACCCCGGACCCCTTGATCTCCCCGAGTTCCTCATCCGAGTGACCCCAGACCCCTTGATCTCCCGGAATCCCCCATCCAAGTGACCCCTTGATTCCCCCACGTCCCTCATCCGAGTGACCCCTGACCCCTTGATCTCCCCGAGTCCCTCATCCGAGTGACCCCTGACCCCTTGATTCCCCCGAGTCCCTCGCCCAAGTGACCCCTGACCTCTCGATCTCCCTGAATCCCTCACCCAAGTGATCCCTGACCTCTTGACGTCCCGAATCCCTCACCCAAGTGACCCCTGACCCCTCGATCTCCCCGAATCCCTCGTCCAAGTGACCCCTGACCCCTTGAGCTCCCCAAATCCCTCGACCAAGTGACCCCTGACCCCTCGACCTCCCCGAGTCCCTCGACCAAGTGACCCCTGACCCCTCGACCTCCCCGAATCCCTCCTCCAAGTGACCCCTGACCCCTCGACCTCCCCGAATCCCTCGTCCACGTGACCCCTGACCCCTCGGCCTCCCCGAATCCCTCGTCCGAGTGACCCCTGACCCCTCAATCTCCCCAAATCCCTCACCCAGATGACCCTTAACCCCCTGATCTCCTCGGGTCCTTCTCCCGAGTGACCCCTGACCCCTCGATCTCCCCGAGCCCCTCACCCGAGTGACCCCCGACCCCTCGATCTCCCCGAATCCCCCACCCGAGTGACCCCCGACCCCTCGCTCTCGAGTCCCTCACCCCAGCGACCCTCCATCCCCCCGAGTCCCTCGTCCAAGGGACCCCCCGGGCCCGCTCCGATGGAGTGACCCCTGACCCCCGGGCCCCCCCAAGTGACCCCCGACCCCTCCCGGGCCCCTCAGGGCGCGCTGACCCAGCTGATCCAGTACTACCACCGCTTCCACCGCCTCCTGTCGCAGCCGCCCCTGCGCTCCCTCCCGGCCCGCGCCGACCTCATCAACATCCATCACCTCATGGTGGAACTCAAGAAGCACAAGCCCAACTTCTGAGCTGTGCTGAGCGCCCGCGCCGAGCGCCGGGAAGGGGGGCGGCACGACAATAAACACAGAGGCGTGCCCACCCGCCAACATGCCCGTGTCGGTCCCTCCCGCCGGCGGGCGACGGGAAGGAGACGCGTCCGTCCGTTCGGCGGTACTCGTTGAGCGCTCGGCGCGTGCGGGGCGCTGTACTAAGCGCCGGGGAGACGGCGCCGTGACAGCAGGCAGACAGTCCGGGTGCGCGACAAGTCGAGACTCCTTGTGCGCGGGGGATAACGATGGCGTTTATTAAGCGCTTACTAGGTGCCAAGCGCTGTTCTAAGCGCCGGGGAGGTTCCCAGGGGATCAGGTTGGGTCCCGGTCTTCATCCCCATTTTACAGATGAGGTAAACTGAGGCCCAAGGTGGGGACTGTCCCTATATGTTCCCAACTTGGACCTCCCAAGCGCTTAGTACGGTGCCCTGCGCACGGGAAGCGCTCAGATAGGATTGATTGATTGAAGGGAGTCGCCCGGCTGAGAAGCGGGGGAGCCGGGATTTGAACCCGTGACCTCCGACTCCAAAGCCCGGGCTCTTCTAGACTGCGAGCCCACTGTCCGGTAGGGACCGTCTATGTTGCCAACTTGGACTTGCCAAGCGCTTACTACAGTGCTCTGCACACAGTAAGCGCTCAATAAATACGATGGAATGAATGAATGAACTTCCCAAGCGCTTAGTACAGTGCTCTGCACACAGTAAGGTCTCAGTAAATACGATTGAATGAGTGAATGAATTAACTTGTACTTCCCAAGCGCTTAGTACAGTGCTCTGCACACAGCGCTCAATACGATGGAATGAATGAATGAGTTAACCTGTACTTCCCAAGCGCTTAGTACAGTGCTGTACACACAGTAAGCGCTCAATAAATACGATGGAATGAATGAATGAACTTCCCAAGCGCTTAGTACAGTGCTCTGCACACAGTAAGCGCTCAATAAATACGATGGAATGAATGAATGAGTTAACTTGTACTTCCCAAGCGCTTTAGTACAGTGCTCTGCACACAGTAAGCGCTCAATAAATACGATGGAATGAATGAATTAACTTGTACTTCCCAAGCGCTTAGTACAGTGCTCTGCACACAGTAAGCGCTCAATAAATACGATGGAATGAATGAATGAACTTGTACATCCCAAGCGCTTAGTACAGTGCTCTGCACACAGTAAGCGCTCAATAAATACGATGGAATGAATGAATGAGTTAACTTGTACTTCCCAAGTGCTTAGTACAGTGCTCTGCACACAGTAAGTGCTCAATAAATACGATGGAATGAATGAATGAGTTAACTTGTACTTCCCAAGCGCTTAGTACACTGCTCTGCACACAGTAAGCGCTCAATAAATACGATGGAATGAATGAATGAGTTAACTTGTACTTCTCAAGCGCTTAGTACAGTGCTGTGCACACAGTAAGGGCTCAATAAATACGATGGAATGAATAAATTAATGAACTTGTACATCCCAAGCACTTAGTACAGTGCTCTGCACACAGCGCTCAATACGATGGAATGAATGAATGAGTTAACTTGTACTTCCCAAGCGCTTAGTACAGCGCTCTGCACACAGTAAGCGCGCAATAAATACGATGGAATGAATGAATGAATGAACGTGTACTTCCCAAGCGCTTAGTACAGTACTCTGCACACAGTAAGCGCTCAATAAATACAATTGAATGAATGAACTTGTACTTCCCAAGTGCTTAGTACAGTGCTCTGCACACAGTAAGCGCTCAATAAATACGATGGAATGAATGAAAATTAACTTTTACTTCCCAAGCGCTTAGTACAGTGCTCTGCACACAGCGCTCAATACGATGGAATGAATGAATGAGTTAACTTGTACTTCCCAAGCGCTTAGTACAGTGCTCTGCACACAGTAAGCGCTCAATAAATACGATGGAATGAATGAATGAGTTAACTTGTACTTCCCAAGCGCTTAGTACAGTGCTCTGCACACAGTAAGGGCTCAATAAATATGATGGAATGAATAAATGAATGAACTTGTACGTCCCAAGCGCTTAGTACAGTGCTCTGCACACAGCGCTCAATACGATGGAATGAATGAATGAGTTAACTTGTACTTCCCAAGCGCTTAGTACAGTGCTCTGCACACAGTAAGCGCTCAATAAATACGATGGAATGAATGAATGAACTTGTACTTCCCAAGCGCTTAGTACAGAGCTCTGCACATTGTAAGGGCCCAGGAAAGATGCTGGAATGAATGAATGAATGAATCATGGAATGACTATACTCAATCAATCATCAATCAATCAATCGTATGTATTGAGCGCTTACTATGTGCAGAGCACTGTACTAAGCGCTCGGGAAGTACAAATTGGCAACATAGAGAGACAGTCCCTACCCACCAGTGGGCTCACAGTCTAAAAGTCCTCTCTCCCAGGAAGCGCTCAGTCAATACAATGGGTTGGATGAATGAGTGAACAAACAAACTCTCCAAGCGCTTAGGACAGTGCAAGGCAGACGGTAAGCGCTCAGTAAGTACTATTGAATGAATGAGTGAATGAATGAATGAATGAATGAACGGCCCACAGTAGGAGGGATTTGGGGGGCATCGAGGACACAACTCCAGGCTGGGCGGGCCTGGCTCTTGCGCGTGCGCGGTTGGCTCCGGCTCCTGCGCACGCGCCGTTGGTTTTGGCTCCTGCGCAGGCGCGGTTGGCTACCGCGCCTGCGCACCTCCAACCTAAAGGGGCCTGCGCACCTCCAACCTAAAGGGGGCGGGTGCACGTGGGCGCGCCAGAGAAAAAAGTCGCCACCTGATTGGTTGAGGGCCTCGATGGAGGGGGCCACGGACCAATCACCGTCGCTCCCCTTCTGACAGCCACCGCGGGCACTTCCGGCCTCTCCTCAGGGGCCACTTCCGGCCTGTCTTGGCACTTCTGCTCCCTCCTAAGGGGACTCTGGGTTACTTATAATAATACTACTGGAATTTTTATTTATTTATTAATTTTACTTTTACATATCTATTCTATTTATTTTATTATGTTAGTATGTTTGGTTTGGTCTCCCCCTATTAGACTGTGAGCCCACTGTTGGGTAGGGACTGTCTCTGTCTGTTGCCAACTTGGACTTCCCAAGCGCTTAGTACAGTGCTCTGCACACAGTAAGCGCTCAATAAATACGATTGATGATGATGATGATGCGCTTACTATGTTCCCAGCACTGTTCTAAGCGCTGGGGGAGGTTAGAAGGAGATTAGGTTGTCCCACAGAGGGGGGGGCTCACAGTCTTCCTCACCATTTTACAGAGGAGGGAACTGAGGCCCAGAGAAGTGAAGTGACCTGCCCAAAGTCACGCAGATGGGAGAGGGTGGATTCGAACCCATGACCCCTCACCTCCTCCAGGAGGCCTTCCCAGACTGAGCCCCTTCCTTCCTCTCCCCCTCGTCCCCCTCTCCATCCCCCTCGTCTTACCTCCTTCCCTTCCCCACAGCACCTGTATAGATGTTTGTACGTATTTATTACTCTATTTCTTATTTATTTTACTTGTACATATCTATTCTATTTATTTTATTTCGTTAATATGTTTGGTTTTGTTCTCTGTCTCCCCCTTCTAGACTGTGAGCCCGCTGTTGGGTAGGGACCGTCTCTATGTGTTGCCGACTTGGACTTCCCAAGCGCTTAGTACAGTGCTCTGCACACAGTAAGCGCTCAATAAATACGACTGATTGATTAGAAGGAGATTAGGTTGTCCCACAGGGGGCTGCTCACAGTCTTCATCACCATTTTACAGATGAGGTCACTGAGACCCAGGGAAGTGAAGTGACCTGCCCAAAGTCACCCAGTTGGCAGAGGGTGGATTCGAACCCATGACCCCTGACTCCAAATAATAATGATGGCATTTGTTAAGCGCTTACTATGTGCAAAGCACTGTTCTAAGTGCTGAGGGGGGCGGTGGAATACAAGGTGATCAGGTTGGGGGCTCACAGTCATCATCCCCATTTTCCAGATGAGGGAACTGAGGCCCGGAGAAGTGAAGTGACTCGCCCAAGGTCACACAGCAGACATGTGGCGGAGCCAGGATTCGAACCCAGGACCTCTGACTCCAAAGCCCGGGCTCTTTCCACTGAGCCACGCTGCTTCTCTACTTCCGCCCCCTTCTCAGAGGCCTCTCATAGGATAATAACAACGATGGCATTTGTTAAGCGCTTACTCTGTGCGAAGCACTGTCTTGTTGTCTGTCTCCCCCTTCTAGACTGTGAGCCCGCCACAAGTCTGCTGTGTGACCTTGGGCGAGTCGCTTCACTTCTCTGAGCCTCAGCTACCTCATCGGTAAAAATGGGGATTAAGACTGTGAGCCCCACGTGGGACAACTTGATCACCTTGTATCCCCCCCACCCCCCCCAGCGCTTAGTACAGTGCTTTGCACATAGTAAGCGCTTAAGAAATGTCACCATTATTATGTTGCCAACTTGGACTTCCCAAGCGCTTAGTCCAGTGCTCTGCACACAGTAAGCGCTCGATAAACACGATTGATTGATTGATTGATTCTCAGGGGCCTCCCACCCGCTCCTCAGAGGCCTCTCTCCTCTCATGGGAACTTCCGTCCCCTCTTCCGCCCCCTCCTCAGAGGTCTCTGGGGACACCTCCACCAAGCCAGCTCTCTTCCTCCCTTCAAGGCCCTGCTGAGAGCTCACCTCCTCCAGGAAGCCCTCCCAGACTGAGCCCCTTCCTTCCTCTCCCCCTCTTCCCCCTCTCCATCCCCCCCATCTTACCTCCTTCCCTTCCTCACAGCACCTGTATATATGGATATATGTTTGTACATATTTGTTACTCTATTTATTTTACTTGTACCTATCTATTCTATTTATTTTATTTTGTTAGTATGTTTGGTTTTGTTCTGTCTCCCCCTTTTAGACTGTGAGCCCACTGTTGGGTAGGGACCGTCTCTAGATGTTGCCAGCTTGTACTTCCCAAGCGCTTAGTCCAGTGCTCTGCACACAGGAAGCGCTCAATAAATACGATTGATTGATATGTTTGTACATATTTATTACTCTATTTTACCTGTACATATCTATTCTATTTCTTTTATTTTGTTAGTATGTTTGGTTTTGTTCTCTGTCTCCCCCTTCTAGACTGCGAGCCCACTGTTGGGTAGGGACTGTCTCAATATGTTGCCAGCTTGTACTTCCCAAGCGCTTAGTCCAGTGCTTTGCACACAGTAAGCGCTCGATAAATACGATTGATTGATATGTTTGTACATATTTATTACTCTATTTATTTTACTTGTCCATATCTATTCTATGGATTTTATTTTGTTAGCACGTTTGGTTTTGTTCTCCGTCTCCCCCTTCTAGACTGTGAGCCCGCTGTTGGGTAGGGACCGTCTCTATATGTTGCCGACTTGTACTTCCCAAGCGCTTAGCACAGTGCTCTGCACACGGTAAGCGCTCGATAAATACGATTGATTGATTGATTGACTGATTGATTGATTGATTCTCAGGGCCCTCCCACCCCCTCCTCAGAGGCCTCTCTCTCTCATGGGCACGTCTGTCCCCTCTTCTGCCCCGTCCTCACGGGCCTCCTCCTCAGAGCCCTTTTGGGGGGCACTTCCGGTCCCTCCTCAGAGCCCTTTTGGGGGGCACTTCCGGTCCCTCCTCAGGGGCCCTTTGGGGGCACTTCCGGTCCCTCCTCAGAGGCCATTTGGGGGGCACTTCCGGTACCTCCTCAGAGCCCTTTTGGGGGGCACTTCCGGTTCCTCCTCAGAGCCCTTTTGGGGGGCACTTCCGGTTCCTCCTCAGAGCCCTTTTGAGGGGCACTTCCGGTCCCTCCTCAGGGGCCCTTTGGGGGGCACTTCCGGTCCCTCCTCAGGGGCCTTTTGGGGGGCACTTCCGGCTTCTCAGGGCCCTCCCGCCCCCTCCTCAGAGGCCTCTCTCCTCCCATGGGAACTTCCGTCCCCTCTTCCGCCCCCTCCTCAGGGGCCCCTGGGGGCACTTCCTCCCCCCCCCCCCAACACCCCAATCAAGGCACTTCTGCCCCCTCCTCAGAGGCCTTTTGGGGGGCACTTCCGCCCCCTCCACAGAGGCCTTTTGGGGGTCACTTCCACCCCCCCCCCAACGCCCCTCTGGGGGCACTTCCGGCTTCTCAGGGCCCTCCCGCCCCCTCCTCAGAGGCCTCTCTCTCATGGGAACTTGTCCCCTCCTCACGGGCCTCCTCTTCAGAGGCCTCTCGGGGCACTTCCGACCCCCCAGGGGTCTCTGGGGGCACTTCCACCCCCTTCGTAGGGGGCTTTTGGGGGGCACTTCCGCCCCCTCCACAGAGGGCTTTTGGGAGGCACTTCCACCCCCTCCCCAACGCCCCTCTCGGGGCACTTCCGGTTCCTCCTCAGAGATCTCTGGGGCACTTCCAGTCGCCCCCCCCCCCCCCCCAAACGCCCCTCTGGGGGCACTTCCAGCTTCTCAGGGCCCTCCCGCCCCCTCCTCAGAGGCCTCTCCCTCTCTCACGGGAACTTGCCCCCTCTTTTGTCCCCTCCTCACGGGCCTCCTCTTCAGAGGCCTCTGGGGGCACTTCCGCCCCCTCCCCAACACCCCTCTCGGGGCATTTCCGGCCCATCAGAGGTCTCTGGGGGCACTTCCGCCCCCTCCACAGAGGCCATTTGGGGGGCACTTCCGGTCCCTCCTCAGGGGCCTTTTGGGGGGCACTTCCGGCTTCTCAGGGCCCTCCCGCCCCCTCCTCAGAGGCATCTCTCTCTCTCTCTCTCTCTCTCTCATGGGAACTTCTGTCCCCTCTTCCGCCCCTCTCGGGGCCTTCCCCGCCCGCTCCTCAGAGGCCTCTCTCTCTCTCTCTCTCATGGGAACTTCTGTCCCCTCTCCCGGCCCCTCCTCAGGGGCCTTTTGGGGGGCACTTCCGGCTTCTCAGGGCCCTCCCGCCCCCTCCTCAGAGGCCTCTCTCCTCTCATGGGAACTTCTGTCCCCTCTTCCACCCTTCCACCCCCTCCTCTTCAGAGGCCTCTGGGGGCCCGTCCGCCCCCTCCTCAGAGGCCTTTGGGGGGCACTTCCGGCCCCTCCCTAACACCCCTCTGGGGGCACTTCCCTTCCCTCCCTAACACCCCTCTGGGGGCACTTCCCTTCCCTCCTCAGAGCCCTTTTGGGGGGCACTTCCGGTCCCTCCTCCGAGGCCTTTGGGGGGCACTTCCGGCCCCTCCCTAACACCCCCTTGGGGGCACTTCCGGTCCCTCCTCAGAGCCCTTTTGGGGGGCACTTCCGGCCCCTCACTAACACCCCCCTGGGGGCACTTCCGGTCCCTCCACAGAGCCCTTTGGGGGGCACTTGCGGCCCCTCCTCATAGCCCTTTGGGGGCAATTCCGGTCCCTCCCCAGAGCCCTTTGGGGGGGCACTTCTGTTCCCTCCACAGAGCCCTTTTGGGGGGCACTTCCAGCCCCTCCACAGAGCCCTTTTGGGGGGCACTTCCGGTCCCTCCACAGAGCCATTTTGGGGGCACTTCCGGTCCCTCCTCAGAGGTCATTTGGGGGCACTTCCGGTCCCTCCTCAGAGCCCTTTTGGGGGGCACTTCCGACCCCTCCCTAACACCCCCCTGGGGTCACTTCCGGCCCCTCCTCAGGGCCCTTTCAGGGGCACTTCCGGTCCCTCCTCAGAGCCCTTTGGGGGGGCACTTCCGTTCCCTCCACAGAGCCCTTTTGGGGGGCACTTCCGGTCCCTCCTCAGAGGTCATTTGGGGGGCACTTCCGGTCCCTCCTCAGAGCCCTTTTGGGGGGCACTTCCGGTCCCTCCTCAGAGGTCATTTGGGGGGCACTTCCGGTCCCTCCTCAGAGGTCATTTGGGGGGCACTTCCGGTCCCTCCTCAGAGCCTTTTTGGGGGGCACTTCCGGTCCCTCCTCAGAGCCCTTTGGGGGGCACTTCCGGTCCCTCCTCAGAGCCCTTTCAGCGGCACTTCCGGTCCCTCCTCAGAGGCCATTTGGGGGGCACTTCCGGTCCCTCCTCAGAGCCCTTTTGGGGGGCACTTCCGGTCCCTCCACAGAGGCCATTTGGGGGGCACTTCCGGTCCCTCCACAGAGGCCATTTGGGGGGCACTCCCGGTCCCTCCTCAGTGCCCTTTTGGGGGGCCCTCCCGCCCCCTCCTCAGAGGCCTCTCTCTCATGGGAACCTCTGCCTGTCCCCCCTTCCTCCCCCTCCTCAGGGGCCTCCACTTCAGAGGCCTCTGGGGGCCCTTCCGGCCCCTCCGCAGAGGCCCCTTGTCAGCTGGGTGACTTTGGCCAGGTCACTTTGCTTCTCTGGGCCTCAGTTCCCTCACCTGGAAAATGGGGATGAAGATCGTGAGCCCCCCACCGTGGGACAACCTGATCATCCTGTAGCCTCCCCAGCGCTTAGAACAGTGCTTGGCACAGAGTAAGCGCTTAACAAATGCCATCGTCATTATTATTATTTGGGGGCCACGTCCGCCCCCTCCCCAACGCCCCTCTCTGGGAGAAGCAGCGTGTCTCGGCTCTGGAGTCAGAGGTCACGGGTTCGAATCCTGGCTCCGCCAACTGTCCGCTGGGTGACTTTGGGCGAGTCACGTCCCTTCTCTGGGCCTCAGTTCCCTCATCTGTAAAATGGGCATCTATTAAGCGCTTACTACGTGCCAAGCACTGTTCTAAGCGCTGGGGAGGTAACAAGGTGATCAAGTTGTCCCTCGGGGGGGCTCACGGTCTTCATCCCCATTTTACAGATGAGGGAACTGAGGCCCAGTGAAGTGACTTGGCGCTTACTATGTCCTCAGCACTGGCCTAATCATAATAGTGATTATTATGATTATGATATCATGATATAATGATTATTACACGGGCCCCGACCCCATCGTTAAGAATGATGATAACTGGGGGATTTGTTAATGAGAAATAATAATGACGACGATGGTATTTGTTAAGCGCTTACTATGTGCCAAACACTGTTCTAATAATGATAATAATAATAATAATGATAATAATAATAATGATGATGATGATGGCACGTGTTAAGCGCTTACCATGTGCCCAGCACTGTTCTAATAATAATAATAATGATAATAATAATAATAATAATAATGATGGCACGTGTTAAGCGCTTACCATGTGCCCAGCACTGTTCTAATAATAATAATAATAATGATGGCATGTGTTAAGCGCTTACCATGTGCCCAGCACTGTTCTAATAATAATAATAATAATAATAATAATGATGGCATGTGTTAAGCGCTTACCATGTGCCCAGCACTGTTCTAATAATAATAATAATAATGATAATAATGATGGCATGTGTTAAGTGCTTACCATGTGCCCAGCACTGTTCTAATAATAATAATAATAATAATGATGGCATGTGTTAAGGGCTTACCATGTGCCAAGCACTGTTCTAGTAATAATAATTATAATAATAATAATGATGGCATGTGTTAAGTGCTTACCATGTGCCAAGCACTGTTCTAATAATAATAATAATAATAATCATGATGTCATGTGCTAAGCGCTTACCATGTGCCCAGCACTGTTCTAATAATAATAATAATAATAATAATGATAATGATGGCATGTGTTGAGCGCTTACCATGTGCCCAGCACTGTTCTAAGCGCTGGGGAGGTACCAAGGTGATGGGGTTGTCCCACGGCGGGGGCTCAGGGCCTTCATCCCCATTTTCCAGACGAGGCCCAGGGGAGCAAAGCGACTCGCCCAAAGTCACCCGGCGGGGTGGGGATTCGAACCCACGCCCTCCGACTCCCGAGCCCGGGCCCTTTCCGCCGAGCCCCGCGGCTTCTCTAACAATGACGAGGACGATGGCACCCGGTAAGCGCTTACTACGTGCCCGGCGGGGGATACGAGGTGATCGGGTTGTCCCGGCGGCGGGGGGGGGGGTCACCGTCTTCATGGCGGGGCGGGGATTCGAACCCACGCCCTCCGACTCCCGAGCCCGGGCCCTTTCCGCCGAGCCCCGCGGCTTCTCTAATAACAATAACTAAATAATAATAATAATTCCCCCTTCTAGACTGTGAGCCCACTGCTGGGCAGGGACCGTCTCTCTATGTTGCCGATTTGGACTTCCCAAGCGCTCAGTACAGCGCTCTGCACACAGTAAGCGCTCAATAAGTAAGCACTCTGCACAGTAAGCGCTGTGAGAAGCAGCGTGGCTCACTGGAAAGAGCCCGGGCTTTGGAGTCAGAGGTCATGGGTTCAAATCCCGGCTCTGCCGGTTGTCAGCTGGGTGACTTCGGGCGAGTCACTTCACTTCTCTGGGCCTCAGTTGCCTCATCTGTCAAATGGGGATGAAGACTGGGAGCCCCCCGGGGGACAACCTGATCGCCTTGTAATCTCCCCAGCGCTTAGAACAGTGCTTTGCATATAGTAAGCGCTTAATAAACGCCATCATCATCATCATCAATAAATACGGTTGATGATGATGATGGTGATAACGGCGATGGCGCCTGTTAAGCGCTCACTACGTGCCCGGCGGGGCCTACGCGCCGTGAGCCCGCTGTCGGGTAGGACGTTGCCCCCTTGTCCGTCCCCAGCGCTTAGCACAGCGCTCTGCACACAGTGAGCGCTCACCAAATACGACTGATGACGATGCTGCGAGGGGATCGGGCCGCCCCCCGGCCCTCACCCCCATTTGACAGACGAGGGGACCGAGGCGCGGAGAAGCGGGGCGGCGGCGGACGCGGGGCCGGGACTCGAACCCGCGCCCGCCGGTGGGCCGCAGAGAGACGCCCCCCGGGGAGAAAGAACCAAAAATCCTTGTTTCTCGGGGGGGGGGCCCCCCCCAAGCCGGTTTCTGTACAATATAGAAGACTCTGCTATAGACATTTTGTAGAAAAAGCCGTCACTTGGGCTCCTTGGTGGGCGCGTAGCACAGCTCCAGGGGCCGCGACACCTTCCAGAACTTCTCGTTGACCAGCTCCAGGGTCAGGGAGCCGTTCAGGGTCTAGGGGCGGGGGGTCAGAGGTCAGCGGGGGGCGCGGGGCGTCCCCCCCAGCCCCCCAGCGCGAAGGGGCCCGCTCACCGTGAAGGCCCCCGCGGCCGTGGCGATGTAGATGGTGTACTGCTTCTCGCTCACCCCGTCCAGGCTGGGCAGGGCCCCGGGCTCGGGACCCCCGGGACCCCCGGGCCCCCCGGCCTCCTGCTGCTGCCTCCGCTCCAGGGCGATGCGCAGGGCCAGGTACTTGGACAGGTGGTCCACCGTGGCGTTGCCGGTGGTCTTCACGTACCTGCGGCGGCAGGGGGGGAAGGGGGAGACGGTGGGGTCGGTCGCGGGGTCCCCGGGGACGGGCCTGGACGGTTTACGGGGGTCCCCGGGAAGGAGCGCTTCCGGTTAGCCCCCCAAAGAACGAGCACTTCCGGTTTGGGTGGCGGGGGTCCGCAAGAACGAGCATTGACGGTCACAGGGGGTCCCCGAGAAGGAGCACTTCCGGCTTGGGGGGTGTGGGGGTCCGCAAGAAGGAGCACTTCCGGTTAGCCCCCCAAAGGACGAGCACTTCCGGCTTGGGTGGAGGGGGTCCGCAAGAATGAGCATGAACGGTCAGAGGGGGTCCGCAAGAATGAGCACTTCCGGTTTGGGGGGGGGGGGTCCGCAAGAATGAGCATTAACGGTCAGAGGGGGTCCCCAAGAATGAGCACTTCCGGTTTTTGGGGGGGGGGGGGGTCTGCAAGAATGAGCACTTCCGGTTGGCCCCCCCAAAGAACGAGCGGTTTGGGTGGAGGGGGCCCGCAAGGACGAGCGTGAGCGGTCAGAGGGGGTCCCCCAGAAGGAGCACTTCCGGTTTGGGGGGGGGGGGGTCCGCAAGAACAAGCGTGAACGGTTAGATGGGGGTCCCCGAGAAGGAGCACTTCCGGTTTGGGGGGGTCCACAAGAATGAACACTTCCCGTTGCCCCCGCCAAAATGAGCACTTTCGGTGGAGGGGGTCCTCAAGAACGAGCATTAATGATTAGAGGGGGTCCCCGAGAATGAGTACTTCCGGTTTGGGGGGGGGGGGGGTCCACAACAATGAGCACTTCCCATTGCCCCCCAAAGAATGAGCACTTCCGGTTTTGGGGGGGGGGTCCTTAAGAACGAGCACTTCCCATTGCCTCCCCCCAAAATGAGCACTTCCGGTTTGGGTGGCGGGGGTCCGCAAGAACGAGCATTGACGGTCACAGGGGGTCCCCGAGAAGGAGCACTTCCGGCTTGGGGGGTGTGGGGGGGTCCGCAAGAAGGAGCACTTCCGGTTAGCCCCCCAAAGGACGAGCACTTCCGGCTTGGGCGGAGGGGGTCCGCAAGAATGAGCATTAACGGTCGGAGGGGGTCCGCAAGAATGAGCACTTCCGGTTTGGGGGGGGGGGGGTCCGCAAGAATGAGCATTAACGGTTAGAGGGGGTCCCCAAGAATGAGCACTTCCGGTTTGGGGGGGGGGGGGGTTTCGCAAGAATGAGCACTTCCGGTTAGCCCCCCCAAAGAATGAGCGGTTTGGGTGGAGGGGGTCCGCAAGGACGAGCATGAACGGTCAGAGGGGGTCCCCCAGAAGGAGCACTTCCGGTTTGGGGGGTGTCCCGCAAGAATGAGCACTTCCGGTTGGCCTCCCCAAAATGAGCATTTTCGGTGGAGGGGGTCCTCAAGAACGAGCATTAATGATTAGAGGGGGTCCCCGAGAATGAGTACTTCCGGTTTGGGGGGGGTCCACAACAATGAGCACTTCCCGTTGCCCCCCAAAGAATGAGCACTTCCGGTTTTGGGGGGGGGGGGGTCCGTTAAGAACGAGCACTTCCCGTTGCCTCCCCCCAAAATGAGCACTTCCGGTTTGGGTGGCGGGGGTCCGCCAGAACGAGCATTAACGGTCAGAGGGGGTCCCCGAGAATGAGCACTTCCGGTTTGGGTGGGTGGGAGTCCGCAAGAATGAGCACTTCCGGTTAGCCCCCCAAAGAACCAGCACTTCCGGTTTGGGTGGAGGGGGTCCGCAAGAACGAGCATTAGCAGTCAGAGGGGGTCCCCGAGAAGGAGCACTTCCGGTTAGCCCCCCAAAGGATGAGCACTTCCAGCTTGGGTGGAGGGGGTCCGCAAGAATGAGCATTAACGGTCAGAGGGGGTTCCCAAGAATGAGTACTTCCGGTTTTGGGGGGGGGGGGGTCCGCAAGAATGAGCACTTCCGGTTGGCCCCCCCAAAGAACGAGCGGTTTGGGTGGAGGGGGTCCGCAAGGACGAGCATGAACGGTCAGAGGGGGTCCCCCAGAAGGAGCACTTCTGGTTTGGGGGGGGGGGTCCGCAAGAACGAGCATGAACGGTTAGATGGGGGTCCCCGAGAAGGAGCACTTCCGGTTTGGGGGGGGGGGGTCCACAAGAATGAGCACTTCCTGTTGCCCCCCCCAAAACGAGCACTTTCGGTGGAGGGGGTCCCCGAGAATGAGTACTTCTGGTTTGGGGGGGGTCCACAACAATGAGCACTTCCCATTGCCCCCCAAAGAATGAGCACTTCCGGTTTTGGGGGGGGGGTCCTTAAGAACGAGCACTTCCCGTTGCCTCCCCCCAAAATGAGCACTTCCGGTTTGGGTGGCGGGGGTCCGCCAGAACGAGCATTAACGGTCAGAGGGGGTCCCCCAGAAGGAGCACTTCCGGTTTGCGGGGGGAGTCGGCAAGAATGAGCACTTCCGGTTAGCCCCCCAAAGAACGAGCACTTCCGGTTCGGGTGGAGGGGGTCCGCAAGAACGAGCATTAACGGTCAGAGGGGGGTCCCCGAGAATGAGCACTTCCGGTTTGGGGGGGGGTCCGCAAGAATGAGCACTTCTGGTTGGCCCCCCCAAAGAATGAGCGGTTTGGGTGGAGGGGGTCCGCAAGGACGAGTGTGAGCAGTCAGAGGGGGTCCCCGAGAAGGAGCACTTCCGGTTTGGGGGGGGTCCGCAAGAATGAGCACTTCCGGTTAGCCCCCCCAAAGAATGAGCGGTTTCGGTGGAGGGGGTCCGCAAGAACGAGCATTAACGGTCCCCAAGAATGAGCACTTCCGTTTTTTTTTTTTGGGGGGGGGGGTCCGCAAGAACGAGCACTTCCCGTTGCCTCCCCCCAAAATGAGCACTTCCGGTTTCGGTGGAAGGGGTCCGGAAGAACGAGCATTAACGGTTAGAGGGGGTCCCCGAGAATGAGCACTTCCGGTTGGGGGGGGGCGGTGTCCGCAAGAATGAGCACTTCCCGTTGCTCCCCAAAGAATGAGCACTTCCTGTTGCCCCCCCAAAGAATGAGCACTTCCGGTTTGCCTCCCCCCAAGAATAAGCACTTCCCGGGGGGGTGGGGTCCCCAGGAATGGGCACTTCTGGTTTGGGGGGGAGTCTGCAAGAATGAGCACTTCCGGTTAGCCCCCCCAAGAATGAGCACTTCCGGTTTGGGTGGAGGGGGTCCGCAAGAATGAGCATTAACGGTCAGAGGGGGTCCCCGAGAAGGAGCACTTCCGGTTTTGGGGGACGGTACAATAGAGCAAGCACTTCCCATTGCCCCCCCAAAATGAGCACTTCCGGTTTGGGTGGAGGGGGTCCGCAAGAACGAGCATTAACGGTCAGAGGGGGTCCCCGAGAATGAGCACTTCCGGTTTGGGGGGGGGGGGGTCCGCAACAATGAGCACTTCCCGTTGCCCCCCAAAATGAGCCCTTCTGGTTCCCCCCCCAAGAATGAGCACTTCCAGGTGGGGGGGGTCCCCCCAGGAATGAGCACTTCCGGTTTGGGGGGAGTCCGCAAGAACGAGCACTTCCGGTTAGCCCCCCAAAGAATGAGCACTTCTGGTTTCGGTGAAGGGGGTCCGCAAGAATGAGCATTAACGGTTAGAGGGGATCCCCGAAAACGAGCATTTCCGGTTTTGGGGGGTGTCCCGCAAGAATGAGCACTTCCGGTTAGCCCCCCAAGAATGAGCACTGCCGGTTTGCCCCCCCCCCCAAAGAATGAGCACCTCCGGTTTGGAGGGGGGGGTGCTCAAGAACAAGCATTTCCGGTTTGCCGCCACCCCCCAAGGATGAGCACTTCTGGTTTGGGGGGGGGGGTCCCCAAGAATGAACACTTTCGGCTTGGGGGGGGTCCCCAAGGATGAGCACTTCTGGTTTGGGGGGGGGGTCCCCAAGAATGAACACTTTCGGCTTGGGGGGGGGGTCCCCAAGAATGAGCACCGCCGGTATGGGGGGGGGTTCTCAAGAATGAGCACTTCCGGTTTGCCGCCCCCCCCCCCCCCCCCAAGAATGAGCACTTCTGGTTTGGAGGGTCCCAAGAATGAGCACTTCCGGTTTGCCCCCCCTTCATTCATTCATTCAATTATATTTATTGAGCGCTTACTGAGTAAGCGCTCAGTAAATCACAAACGAATCTGACGGAGGGGGGAAGTGAGCGGTCCACGGCGTCCTCGCCCGAGCGCTCAGTCCAGTGCTCTGCACATGGTAGGTGCTCAATAAAAGATGAACGACTTGGACGGAGGAGGGAAGTGAGCGGTCCACGGGGTCCTCACCCGATCGCTCACTACAGTGCTCCGCACACGGTAGGCGCTCAGTAAATTATGAAGGAATTTGATGGAGGGGGGAAGTGAGCGGTCCACGGTGTCCTCGCCCGAGCGCTCAGTCCAGTGCTCCGCACACGGTAGGTGCTCAATAAATTATGAAGGAATTTGACAGGAGATGGAAGTGAGCGGTCCACGGCGTCCTCGCCAGAGCACTCAGTCCAGTGCTCCACACACGGTAGGTGCTCAATAAATGCGAATGAATCGGATGGAGGAGGGAAGTGAGCGGTCCACGACCTCATCTCCCGAGCGCTCAGTCCAGCGCTCCGCACACGGTAGGTGCTCAATAAAGACGAATGACTTGGACGGAGGAGGGAAGTGAGCGGTCCACAGCGTCCTCGCCCGAGCGCTCAGTCCAGTGCTCTGCACACGGTAGGTGCTCAATAAAAGATGAACGACTTGGACGGAGGAGGGAAGTGAGCGGTCCACGGCGTCCTCGCCAGAGTGCTCAGTCCAGTGCTCTGCACACGGTAGGTGCTCAATAAATGCGAATGAATCGGACGGAGGAGGGAAGTGAGCGGTCCACGACCTCATCTCCCGAGCGCTCAGTACAGCGCTCCGCACATGGTAGGTGCTCAATAAAGACGAACGACTTGGACGGAGGAGGGAAGTGAGCGGTCCACGCCCTCGTCTCCCGGGCGCTCAGTCCAGCGCTCTGCACACGGTAGGTGCTCAATAAATGCTAATGAATCGGATGGAGGGAGGAGGAAAGTGAGCGGTCCACGGTGTCCTCATCTCCTGAGCGCTCAGTCCAGTGCTCCGCACACGGTAGGTGCTCAATAAAAGTGAACAAATTTGATGGAGGAGGGAAGTGAGTGGTCCAGGGCATTCTCGCCCGAGCGCTCAGTCCAGTGCTCTGCACACGGTAGGTGCTCAATAAATGCTAATGAATCGGATGGAGGAGGAAAGTGAGCGGTCCACGGTGTCCTCGCCCGAGTGCTCAGTACAGCGGTCCGCAAACGGTAGGTGCTCAATAAAAACGAACTAATTTGACAGGAGACAGAAATGAGTGGTCCACGGGGTCCTCGCCCGAGCGCCCAGCCCAGCACTCCGCGCATGGCAGGTGCTCAATAAGAATGAGCGGATTTGACGGAGGAGGGAAGTGAGTGGTCCACGGTGCCCTCTCCCAAGCGCTCAGTCCAGTGCTCCGCACACAGTAGGTGCTCAATAAATGCAAATGAATTAGATGGAGGAGGAAAGTGAGTGGTCCACGACCTCATCTCCCGAGCGCTCAGTACAGTGCTCCGCACACGGTAGGTGCTCAATAAATTACGAACGAATCTGAGAGGGGACGGAAACGAGCGGTCCACGGGGTCCTCGCCCGAGCGCTCAGCCCAGCGCTCCACACACGGTAGGTGCTCAATAAAAACGAACGAATTTGACGGAGGAGGGAAGCGAGCGGTCCACGACCTCATCTCCCGAGCGCTCAGTCCAGTGCTCCGCACACGGTAGGTGCTCAGTAAATTATGAACGAATTTGATGGAGGGGGGAAGTGAGCGGTCCACGGTGTCCTCGCCCGAGCGCTCAGTCCAGTGCTCCGCACACGGTAGGTGCTCAATAAAAATGAACAAATTTGACGGAGGAGAGAAGTGAGCGGTCCACGGCCTTGTCTCCCGAGCGCTCTGTCCAGTGCTCCGCACACGGTAGGTGCTCAATAAATTACGAACGAATCTGACAGGGGACGGAAACGAGGGGTCCACGGGGTCCTCGCCCGAGCGCCCAGCCCAGCGCTCCGCGCACGGTAGGTGCTCAATAAAAACGAACGAATTTGATGGAGGAGGGAAGCGAGCGGTCCACGACCTCGTCTCCCGGGCGCTCCGCACACGGTAGGTGCTCAATAAAGATGAACGGACTTGACGGAGGAGGGCGGCGCGAGCCGGGCCCCGGGGGCGCCTCCCCCACTCACCTGGTCTGGCTGTACTGGCCCTTCTCCACCAGGACCGGGTGGGGCCGGAAGACGAGCTCGATCTCGCCGCCGGGCTCCGGGGGGCTGGGGGGGCCGGGCCCGCCGCCGGGCCCGCCGCTCGGGGGGCCCCGGCCGGGGTCCCCCGAGTCCTCGGGGCCGCCCCCGCCGCCGCCCCCGCCGCCGCCCCGGGGCCGCTTCGGGGCCGGGCCGGGGTTCGAATCCGGGCCCGAGTCCGAGCTGAGCTCCTCCCCGTCGGGCTCGGCCTCCCCGTCGGCCTCGGCTTCCCCGTCCCCGCCGCTCAGGGTGGTCGTCTGGTCCGACTCCGGCAGCGCCCGCCGCACACGCTGGGCCCTGGGGCGGAGAGGGCAGGGGTCGGAGGGCAGAGGGCAAAGCCCTCCCATCCCACCCGAGCCCCCCTGCAGCTCCTGCATGCGGACCCGCCCCCCGCCATCCCGCCCCTGCACCGCCTGCGTGCCCACAAACCCCCTCCCGTCCCACCCAAGCCCCCCCTGCAGCTCCTGAAGGCAGCCATGCCGCCCGCCATCCCACCCCTGCACCGCCTGCATGCCCCCAAACCCCCTGCGGTCCCCCCTGTGCCCCCCTACAGCTCCTGCATGCAGACCCGCCCCCCGCCATCCCGCCCCTGCCCCGTCTGCGTGCCCCCAAACGCCCTGCCATCCCACCCCCGCCCCCGCCATCCCACCCCTGCACCGCCTGCATGCCCACAGAACCCCCGCCATCCCACCCCCGCCCCCCGCCATCCCACCCCTGCACCGTCTGCATGCCCACAGACCCCCCGCCATCCCACCCCTGCACCGCTACAGCTCCTGCATGCAGCCACGCCCCCCGCCATCCCGCCCCTGCACCCCTGCATGCCCCCAAACCCCCTGCCGTCCCACCCCCGCCCCCCGCCATCCCACCCCTGCACCCCCTGTATGCCCACAGACCCCCCCCGCCATCCCACCCCTGCACCGTTGCAGCTCCTGCATGCAGGCACGCCGTCCGCCACCCCACCCCTGCACCGCCTGCGTGCCCACAGACCCCCCGCCATCCCACCCCTGCACCGTTACAGCTCCTGCATGCAGACACGCCGTCCGCCATCCCGCCCCTGCACCGTCTGCGTGCCCCCAAACCCCCCGCCATCCCACCCCTGCACCGCCTGCATGCCCCCAAACCCCCCGCCATCCCACCCCCGCACCGCCTGCATGCCCACACACCGTCCACCATCCCACCCCTGCACCATCTGCACGCCCCCAGACCTCCAACCGGTCCCATCCACGGCCCCCCTGCATCTCCCACATGGCCAAAGGCCCCCCCGTCCTCGCCCCCCGCCCCTCGCCCGGCGTACCGATGCATGGCCTGCATGCGCAGCCCCTCCTCGATGCTGGAGCTGAGGGCCTGCTGGTTGTGCAGGCGGCTGAGGCGGACGAGGACGCGGTCCTGGTGGGCCTCGTACTCCTCCCGGCTCGGGTAGATCTTGGAGATGAGGGCGTCGAAGTTGGGGTCCGGGCGCAGCGACCGCTTCGAAACCAGCTTCTTGCGGCAGGTCGGGCACTCCTTGTTCCTGCCGGGAGGTCCGGGGGGTCGTTATGATCATAATAATAATCAGGAGGGCCCTGGTTTTAAGCGCTTACTATGTTCCCAGTGCTGTTCCGAGCGCTGGAGGAGAGACAAGGCCATCGGGTTGTGGGTTATAATAATAATAATAATAATAACGATGGTATGTGTTAGGTGCTCACTATGTGCCGGGCGCTGTTCTAAGCGCTGGGGGAATATATAAGGCCATCGGGTTGTGGGTTATAATAATAATAATAATAACAAGGCATTTGTTAAGCGCTTACTATGCTCCGAGCGCTGTTCTGAGCGCTGGAGGAGAGACAAGGCCATCAGGTTGTGGGTAATTAATAATAATAATGATGATGATGATGGTATATGTTAGGTGCTTACTATGTGCCGGGCGCTGTTCTAAGCGCTGGGGGAAGCTACAAGGCCATCGGGTTGTGGGTTACAATAAGAATGATAACAATAATAATAATAATAATGGCATTTGTTAAGCGCTTACTATGCTCCGAGTGCTGTTCTGAGCGCTGGAGGAGAGACAAGGCCATCGGGTTGTGGGTTATAATAATAATAATAATAATAATAATGATGATGATGGTATGTGTTAGGTGCTTACTATGTACCGAGCGCTGTTCTAAGCGCTGGGGGAAGCTACAAGGCCATCAGGTTGTGGGTTATGATAATAATAATAATAATAATAATAACAATAATAATAATAATAATAACAATAATAATAATGATGATGATGATGGTATATGTTGGGTGCTTACTATGTGCCGGGCGCTGTTCTAAGCGCTGGGGGAAGATACAAGGCCATCAGGTTGTGGGTTATAATAATAATAATAATAACAATAATAATAATAATAATAATGAAGGCATTTGTTAAGCGCTTACTATGTTCCGAGTGCTGTTCTGAGCGCTGGAGGAGAGACAAGGCCATCAGGTTGTGGGTTATAACAGTAATAAGAATAATAATGAGGGCATTTGTTAAGCGCTTACTATGTTCCGAGTGCTGTTCTGAGCGCTGGAGGAGAGACAAGGCCATCAGGTTGTGAGTTATAATAATAATAATAATAATAATAACAATGGTACGTGTTAGGTGCTCACTATGTGCCGGGCGCTGTTCTAAGCGCTGGGGGAAGATACAAGGCCATCAGGTTGTGGGTTATAATAATAATAATGATGATAACAATAATAATAATAACGATGAGGGCATTTGTTAAGCGCTTACTACGTTCCGAGTGCTGTTCTGAGCGCTGGAGGAGAGACAAGGCCATCGGGTTGTGGGTTATAATAATAATAACAACAACGATGGTATGTGTTAGGTGCTCACTATAATAATAAGAATAATAATAATAACAATGGTATGTGTTAGGTGCTCACTATATGCCGAGCGCTGTTCTAAGCGCTGGGGGAAGACACAAGGCCATCGGGTTGTGGGTTATAATAATAATAATGATGATGGTATACGTTAGGTGCTTACTATGTACCGAGCGCTGTTCTAAGCGCTGGGGGAAGCTACAAGGCCATCGGGTTGTGGGTTACAATAAGAACAATAACAATAATAATAACAATAATGGCATTTGTTAAGCGCTTACTATGCTCCGAGTGCTGTTCTGAGCGCTGGAGGAGAGACAAGGCCATCAGGTTGTGGGTTATAATAATAATAATAATAATAATAATGATAATAATAATGATGATGATGGTATGTGTTAGGTGCTTACTATGTACCGAGCGCTGTTCTAAGCGCTGGGGGAAGCTACAAGGCCATCAGGTTGTGGGTTATAATAATAATAATAATAATAATAACAACAATAATAATAATAATAATAACAATAATAATAATGATGATGATGATGGTATATGTTGGGTGCTTACTATGTGCCGGGCGCTGTTCTAAGCGCTGGGGGAAGATACAAGGCCATCAGGTTGTGGGTTATAATAATAATAATAATAACAATAATAATAATAATAATGAAGGCATTTGTTAAGCGCTTACTATGTTCCGAGTGCTGTTCTGAGCGCTGGAGGAGAGACAAGGCCATCAGGTTGTGGGTTATAACAGTAATAAGAATAATAATGAGGGCATTTGTTAAGCGCTTACTATGTTCCGAGTGCTGTTCTGAGCGCTGGAGGAGAGACAAGGCCATCAGGTTGTGAGTTATAATAATAATAATAATAATAACAATGGTACGTGTTAGGTGCTCACTATGTGCCAGGCGCTGTTCTAAGCGCTGGGGGAAGATACAAGGCCATCAGGTTGTGGGTTATAATAATAATAATTATGATAACAATAATAATAATAATGATGAGGGCATTTGTTAAGCGCTTACTACGTTCCGAGTGCTGTTCTGAGCGCTGGAGGAGAGACAAGGCCATCAGGTTGTGGGTTATAATAATAATAATAATAATAATAATAATAATAATGATGATGATGGTATGTGTTAGGTGCTTACTATGTACCGAGCGCTGTTCTAAGCGCTGGGGGAAGCTACAAGGCCATCAGGTTGTGGGTTATAATAATAATAATAATAAAAATAACAATAATAATAATAATACTAACAATAATAATAATGATGATGATGATGGTATATGTTGGGTGCTTACTATGTGCCGGGCGCTGTTCTAAGCGCTGGGGGAAGATACAAGGCCATCAGGTTGTGGGTTATAATAATAATAATAATTATTATTATTATTATTATGACGGCATTTGTTAAGCGCTTACTATGTTCCGAGTGCTGTTCTGAGCGCTGGAGGAGAGACAAGGCCATCAGGTGTGGGTTATAACAATAATAATGAGGGCATTTGTTAAGCGCTTACTATGTTCCGAGTGCTGTTCTGAGCGCTGGAGGAGAGACAAGGCCATCAGGTTGTGGGTTATAATAATAATAATAATAATAATAATGATGATGATGATGGTACATGTTAGGTGCTTACTATGTGCCGAGCGCTGTTCTAAGCGCTGGGGGAAGATACAAGGCCATCAGGTTGTGGGTTATAATAATAATAATGATAATAATGATGACGGTATATGTTAGGCGCTTACTATGCCCGCCGTGGGACAACCCGATCACCTCGTAACCTCCCCAGCGCTTAGAACAGTGCTTGGCACTTAGTAAGCGCTTAATAAATGCCGTCATTAGTATTATTATTATTACTGCAGTACGGGGGCGGAGGCCGGGAGTCCCACGGGGAGGGAGCGGGGGGGCCGGAGGAGGAGGAGGAGGGGGCGGGCGGGATTCGAACCCGGGGCGCGGGGGTCCCCTGACCCGCTGCGGAGGGCGGTGACGATGCAGTCGGAGCAGAAGCGGTGCAGACACTCCTTGGTGGTCATGGTGTTCTTCAGCATGTCCAGGCAGATGGGGCACATCAGCTCCGAGTGCAGGGAGCGAGGCGACACCGCGATCTCCGTCCCGTCCATGATGGCCTCCTGCCGCGGGGCGGGGGGGGGGGGGAGGGGGGAGCGCTCAGCGCGGCGTTCGGCACGTGGCGGGCGCTCAGTACACCGGCGCTCCGTCATCGCCTCGCGGGGACGGGGCGCCGACCGCGTGCGGAGCGCTGGGCGCTCCCGTCCCACCCTTCGTTCGGTCCTTTGTTCCATCGTCTTCATTCGTTCATGCATCTTTATTCATTCACTCATTCATGCAGTCCATCGTCTTCATTCATTCATGCATATTTATTCATTCATGCACTCATTCAATCACTCCACCGTATTGATGGAGTCCAATCCCTGCCCGCCCTGCCCTTCCTTCGTTCATTCACTCCATCGCTCCATCGTCTGCATTCATTCATGCATCTTTATTCATTCACTCATTCACGCACTCCATTGTCTTCATTCATTCATTCATATTTATTCATTCATTCACTCATTGAATCATTCCACCGTATTGATGGAGTCCAATCCCCGCCCACCCTGCCCTTCCTTCGTTCATTCATTCCATCGTCTTCATTCATTCACGTATCTTTATTCATTCACTCATTCATACACTCCATTGTCTTCATTCATTCATGCATTTTTATTCATTCATTCACTCACTGAATCATTCCACCATATTGATGGAGTCCAATCCCCGCCCACCCTGCCCTTCCTTCGTTCATTCATTCCATCGTCTTCATTCATTCATGCATCTTTATTCATTCACTCATTCATGCACTCCATCATCTTCATTCATTCATGCATATTTATTCATTCATTCACTCATTCAATTATTCCACTGTATTGATGGAGTCCAATCCCTGCCCGCCCCGCCCTTCCTTCGTTCATGCACTCCATCGTCTGCATTCATTCATGCATCTTTATTCATTCACTCATTCATGCACTCCATCGTCCGCATTCATTCATGCAGATATTGATTCATTCATTCACTCATTCCACCGTATTGATGGAGTCCAATCCCTGCCCGCCCCGCCCTTCCTTCGTTCATTCTTTCCATCGTCTTCATTCATTCATGTATCTTTACTCATTCATTCATTCATTCCACCATATTGAGGGAGTCCAATCCCTGCCCGCCCTTCCTTCGTTCATTCACTCGTCTGCATTCATTCATGCATCTTTATTTATTCACTCATTCATGCCGTCCATCGTCCGCATTCATTCACGCAGATTCATTCATTCACTCATTCAATTATTCCACTGTATTGATGGAGTCCAATCCCTGCCCGCCCCGCCCTTCCTTTGTTCATTCACTCGTCTGCATTCATTCATGCATCTTTATTCATTCACTCTCATGCATTCCATCATCTTCATTCATTCATGCATATTTATTCATTCATTCAATCATTCCACCGTATTGATGGAGTCCAATCCCTGCCCGCCCCGCCCTTCCTTCATTCATTCACTCCATCGTCTGCATTCATTCATGCATCTTTATTCATTCACTCATTTTTGAACTCCATCGTCTTCATTCATTCATGCACATTTGTTCATTCATTCACTCAATCATTCCACCGTATGGATGGAGTCCAATCCCTGCCCGCCCCGCCCTTCCTTCATTCGTTCATTCATTCCATCGTCTTCATTCATTCATGCAGGTTTCTTCATTCACTCATTCATTCACTCCATCATCTGCATTCATTCATGCAGATTTCTTCATTCACTCATTCATTCAATCAATCATTCCATCATATTGATGGAGTCCAATCCCTGCCCTTCCTTCGTTCGTTCATTCATTCATGCATACTTATTCATTCACTCCATCGTCTGCATTCATTCATAAAGATTTCTTCATTCACTCATTCATTCATTCAATCATTCCATTGTATTGATGGAGTCCAATCCCTGCCCACCCCGTCCTCCCTTCGTTTGTTCATTCATTCCGTCGTCTTCATTCATTCATCTTTATTCATTCTCTCATTCATTCATGCATATTTATTCATTCATTCACTCAATCATTCCATTGTATTGATGGAGTCCAATCCCTGCCCAACCCGCCCTTCCTTCGTCCATTCGTTCCATCCTCTTCATTCATTCATGCATACTTATTCATTCAGTCATTCATTCACTCCATCGTCTGCATTCATTCATAAAGATTTCTTCATTCACTCATTCATTCACTCAATCATTCCATTGTATTGATGGAGTCCAATCCCTGCCCGCCCTGCCCTTCCTTCGTCCATTCGTTCCATCGTCTTCATTCATTCATGCAGACTTACTCATTCACTCATTCATGCATTCCATCGTCTTCATTCATTCATGCAGATTTATTCATTCATTCATTCATATTTATTTTTAGACTGTGAGCCCACTGTTGGGTAGGGACCGTCTCTAGATGTTGCCAACTTGGACCTCCCAAGCGTTTAGTACAGTGCTCTGCACACAGTAAGCGCTCAATAAATACGATTGAGTGAATGAATGAATGAATGAATGAATGAATGAATGAATGAACGATTATTGGTGAGTACGGTGAGGGGGAGAGGGATGGGGCTGCCCGCTCACCGTGATATTGATGATTATTGATTACAGGTGAGCACGGTGAGGACGAGAGGGATGGGGCTGTCCCGATCGTGGCTATATTGATGATTATTGATTATCGGTGAGCAACGGTGAGGGGGAGAGGGATGGGGCTGCCCGATCAAGGTGATATTGATGATTATCGATTACTGGTGAGCAACGGTGAGGGGGAGAGGGATGGGACTGTCCCGAGCATGGTGATATTGATGATTATCGATTATTGGTGATCCCGATCATGGTGATACTGATGACTACCGATTACTAGTAAGCACTGTGAGGACAAGAGGGATGGGGCTGCCCGATCATTGTGATATTGATGATTATCGATTACTGGTGAGCACGGTGAGCGGGAGAGGGATGGGGCTGTCCCAATCATGGCGATATTGATGATTATCAATTACTGGTGAGCAACGGTAAGGGGGAGAGGGATGGGGCTGTCCCAATCATGATGATATTGATGATTATCGATTACTGGTGAGCACGGTGAGCGGGAGAGGGATGGGGCTGCCCGATCATCGTGATATCGATGATTATCGATTACTGATGAGCAACAGTGAGGGGGAGAGGGATGGGGCTGTCCCGATTGTGGCGATATTGATGATAATCGATTACTGGTGATCCTGATCATGGTGATATTGACAACTACCGATTACTGGTGAGCACGGTGAGGACGAGAGGGATGGGGCTGTCCCGATCGTGGTGATATTGATGGTTATTGGGGAGCAGCGGTGAGGGGGAGAGGGATGGGGCTGTCCCGATCGTGGCGATATTGATGATTATCGATTACTGGCGATCCCAATCATCGTGATATTGATGACTATGGATTACTGGTGAGGACAAGAGGGATGGGGCTGTCCCGACCCTGGCGATATTGATGATTATTGACTACTAACGATCCCAACCATCGTGATATTGATGACTATAGATTACTGGTGAGGACAAGAGGGATGGGGCTGTCCCGGTCATGGCGATATTGATGGTTATCGATTACTGGCGATCCCAATCATCGTGATATTGATGACTATGGATTACTGGTGAGGACAAGAGGGATGGGGCTGTCCCGATCGTGGCGATGTTAATGGTTGTCGGGGAGCAACGGTGAGGGGGAGAGGGATGGGGCTGTCCCGATCCTGGCGATATTGATGATTATCGACTACTGGCGATCACAATCATCGCGATATTGATGACTATAGATTACTGGTGAGGACAAGAGGGATGGGGCTGTCCCGATCGTGGCGATGTTGATGGTTGTCGGGGAGCAACGGTGATGGGGAGAGGGATGGGGCTGTCCCGATCGTGGCGGTATTGATGATTATCGATGAGGAGGAGGAGGAGGGCGGCGATGGGACGGCGCATGCGCAGTGCGTGAGGAGGGCGCCCCCTGGCGGACTGACCTGCGGGGTGCGGTGCAGCTCGTACAGGCTCAGCTCCCACGTCTTGCTGGCGCTGGGGGCGGTGGCGGGAGTTGCCATGGCGACGGGGGGCGGGGCCGGCCTGCGCATGCGTGGTGAGGAAATCGTGTCAGTGTGCCACCAGGGGGCGCAGCCTCCCGCAGCCCTCAAGTGGTGACGTCACTTCCCACCACACGCAGTGGGCGGGGCCAAGGGAGCCTGCACAGCCTCGGGCGGCGTGACGTCACTTCCTGACCCCCCGCGTGGTGGGCGGGGCCAAGGGAGCCCCCTCACCCCTCAGGCGATGTTGCTGTATTTATTTATCCTATTTATTTATTTTATTTTATTAGTCTGTTTGGTTTTGTTTTAGACTTTTAGACTGTGAGCCCACTGTTGGGTAGGGACTATCTCTATGTGATGCCAATTTGTACTTCCCAAGCGCTTAGTACAGTGCTCTGCACATAGTAAGCGCTCAATAAATACGATTGATTGATTGATTGATTGATTTTGTTCTCCGTCTCCCCCTTTTAGACTGTGAGCCCACTTTTGGGTAGGGACCGTCTCTCTATGTTGCCAACTTGGACTTCCCAAGCGCTTAGTGCAGTGCTCTGCACACAGTAAGCGCTCAATAAATACGATTGATGATGATGATGATGATGATGTGAGCCCACTGTTGGGTAGGGACGGTCTATGTTGCCAACTTGGACTTCCGAAGCGCTTAGTGCAGTGCTCTGCACACAGTAAGCGCTCGATAAATACGATTGATTGCTTGATTGATTCCTGCCAAGTGCGGTGGGAGGGGTCAAGGGAGGCTGGACCGCCTCAGGGGGCGTGATGTCACTTCCTGCCCCGCGTGGGGGGCGGGGCCAGAGGGGCTACACCTCCCCAGGCCTCACGAAACACCCCCTTAGGCCCCAGGTGGTGTTGACGTCACTTCCTGCCCCGCCCCCTCGTGGAGTGACGTCACTCCCCTGCCCCAAGTGGTGGGCGGGGCCAGAGAGGGGGGTGGGTACAGGGAGGTTGGACCGCCCCAGGCCCCGCCCCTCATGCCTCGGGTGGCGTGACGTCACTTCCTGTCCCGCATGGTGGGCGGGGCCAGAGGGACTGGACCTACCCAGGTCTCGTGACACAACCCCTTAGGCCCCAGGTGGTGTCCACGTCACTTCCTGCCCCCGCCCCTCGTGGAGTGACGTCACTCCCCCACCTCGTGGTGGGAAGGGAAGCCAGACCTCCTCAGGTCCCGCCCCATCACGCCTCTGACAGTGCCGACATCACTTCCTGCCACGTGCACGGTGGGCGGGGCCAAGGGGGGGCTGGACCATCTCGGGCCCCGCCCCCTCACGCCTCAGGCAGCACTGACGTCACTAGTACATTTCTAGCCTATTTATTTTATTCTGTTGGTATGTTTGGTTCTGTTCTCTGTCTCCCCCTTTTAGACTGTGAGCCCACTGTTGGGTAGGGACTGTCTCTATATGTTGCCAATTTGTACTTCCCAAGCGCTTAGTACAGTGCTCTGCACATAGTAAGCGCTCAATAAATACGATTGATTGATTGATTGATTCCCGCCCTGCACAGTGGGCGGGGTCAGGGGAGGCTGGGTTGCCTCGAGCCCCACCCCCTTGCACCTCATGGGGGCGTCGACGTCACTTCCTGTGCCGTGTGGGGGGCGGGGACCAGAGGGGCTGGGCCTCTTGGGCCTCACCCCCAGTGGGGTGACGTCACTCTAAAGCCCGACGCGGTGGGCGTGGCCAGAGAGGGAGGGATCGAGGGAAGCCCCACCCCCTCGCACAGTGACATCACTCTCCCACCCCACGTGCTGGGCATGGCCGGAGAGGGGGTGGGGTTAAGGGAAGCGGGGGGGGGGGGCCCCCTCAGGCCCCGCCCCGCGTGCCTCTGGCAGTGTTGACGTCACTTCCTGCCCCGCGTGGTGGGCGGGGCCAGAGAGGGGGCGGGGCTAGGAGATGGACCTCCCCAGCCCCCCCCACCTCGCATGGGGTCAACGTCACTTCCTGCCCCGCACCTCCCTCCCCGATGACGTCACTCCCCGCCCCTAGCAGTGGGCGGGGACAGAGAGGGGGAGGGGGTCGAAGGCGGCCCTGCCCCCTCTGACGCCACTCATGCGCAGTGACGCCACTCCCACCCCTGCTGTGGGCGGGGCCAGGAAAGGCAGGCCCCGCCCCATGCCGACGTCACTTCCTGCCCCGCCCCTCGCGCGGGTGACGTCACCCCCATGACCCCTCGCGGTGGGCGGGGGCACCGCCCCTCACGCCTCTGACGCCACACCCTCCCCAGCCCACGTGACCAGAGGGAGGCCGACCCTCCACCGAGGCCCCGCCTATTCCCGCCACGGGCTGCGATGACGTCATTCGCACCGCCCACCCGTTGGGCGTAGTCAGAAAGGGGCGTGGCCTGATGTGGAGGCTCCTCCCGCCACGCCTCTCGGCCTGACGTCACGTGAAGGGCGTGGCTTGAAGAGGCGGGGCCGTACGGCTCCCTCGGATGTGACGTCACACGTTAGGCGCGGCATGAAAGGGGCGGGGCCCGCGGGGCCCGCCCTTCCCATTGGCTACGGGCTCAGCCAATGACCCGGGGGAGGTCCTGGAGGGGGCGGGGCCCCCGGCGTCCGCCCTTCCCATTGGCTGCGGCCTCAGCCACTGACCCGGGGGAGGCCCCGGAGGGGGCGGGGCCCACGGCGTCCGCCCTTCCCATTGGCTGCGGGCTCAGCCAATGACCCGGGGGAGGCTCCGGAGGGGGCGGGGCGGGTGGCCCGAGTGGGAGCCAACGGCGTTCGGCGCGGGGGGCGGGGCCTGAGGGGCGCGGCCAATGGCGTGCGTTCCCGCCCCCCCTCGGGTGCCCCCCTTTCCTCCTCACCCCGCCGCCTTGTTTCTTTTCTTTCCTCTTCCTCCTCCCGCCGCCGCCGCCGCCGCCGCCTGGCTTCGGTTCGGGGTTCGAGGTTGCCCCCTGGCGGGGGAGGGGCGGGGCGGGGCGGGGGCCCCCGGGGCCTCAGAGTCCGCCCGCCTTCGCCGCCGCCATGGCCCCGACGCTCCGGACCCACGTCACTTCCGGCTCCCGCCCCGCCCCTCGCGCGCCCGCGTGACCCGCCGCCCCGCCCCGCCCGTTACGCGCCCCACGTGACCGAGGCCGCCCGTCGCTTCGGCCTCCCCGCAATCCCTCACAAACCCCCTTACACCCTCTGACCTTCCCCCCCACAGTCCCCTCACGATTCCCCCACAATCCACCTCACCATTCCCCCACAATCCCCCTCACTCTCCCCCCCACATTCCCCCCCAGTCCCCCTCACTCTCCCCCCTACAGTCCCCCACAATCTCCTTCACTCTGCCCCACACAATCCCCCACAATCCCCCTCACTCTCTCCCCCCACATCCCCCCACAATCCCCCCACATTCCCCCTCACTCTCCCCCCCATTCCCCCACAATCCCCCTCACTCTCCCCCCATTCCCCCACAATCCCCCTCACCATTCCCCCACAGTCCCCCTCACTCTCCCCCCCACATTCCCCCACAATCCCCCTCACTCTCCCCCCCACATTCCCCCACAATCCCCCTCAGCATTCCCCCACAGTCCCCCTCTGTCTCCCCCCCACATTCCCCCCCAATCCCCCTCACCCTGCCCCACACAGTCCCCCACAATCCCCCTCACTCTCCCCCCACATTCCCCCACAATCCCCCTCACTGTCCCCCCCCACATTCCCCCACAATCCCCTTCACTCTCGCCCCCACATTCCCCCTCACTCTCCCCCCCACATCCCCCACAATCCCCCTCACCATTCCCCCACAATCCCCGTCACTGTCCCCCCCACATTCCCCCACAATCCCCCTCACTCTCCCCCCCACATTCCCCCACAATCCCCCTCACTCTCCCCCCCACATTCCCCCACAATCCCCCTCAGCATTCCCCCACAGTCCCCCTCTGTCTCCCCCCCACATTCCCCCCCAATCCCCCTCACTCTGCCCCACACAGTCCCCCACAATCCCCCTCACTCTCCCCCCACATTCCCCCACAATCCCCCTCACTGTCCCCCCCACATTCCCCCACAATCCCCTTCACTCTCGCCCCCACATTCCCCCTCACTCTCCCCCCCCACATCCCCCACAATCCCCCTCACCATTCCCCCACAAATCCCCTCACTCTGCCCCCCACAATCCCCCTCACTCTCCCCCCCCACATTCCCCCCCAATCCCCTTCACTCTGCCCCACACAGTCCCCCGCAATCCCCCTCACTCTCCCCGACAATCCCCGTCACTGTCCCCCCCACATTCCCCCACAATCCCCCTCACTCTCCCCCCCACATTCCCCCACAGTCCCCTCACGATTCCCCCACAGTCCCCCTCACTCTCCCCCCAACAGTCCCCCTCACTCTCCCCCCCACATTCCCCCCAATCCCCTTCACTCTGCCCCACACAGCCCCCCACATTCCCCCACAATCCCCCTCACTCTCGCCCCCACATTCCCTCTCACTCTCCCCCCCCACATTCCCCCACAATCCCCCTCACCATTCCCCCACAATCCCCCTCACTCTCCCCCCACAATCCCCCTCACCATTCCCCCAATCCCCCTCACTCTCCCCCCACAGTCCCCCTCACTCTCCCCCCCCACATTCCCCCACAATCCCCTCACGATTCCCCCGCAATCCCCTTCACTCTGCCCCCCACAATCCCCCACAATCCCATTCACTCTCCCCCATCCCTTGACCTTCCCCCCACAATCCCCCTCACCATTCCCCCCCAGTCCCCCTCACTCTCCCCCGACGATCCCCCTCACAATCCCCCTCACTCTCCCCCCCCAGTCCCCCCGACCATTCCCCCCCACAATCCCCACGCGCCCCACGCGACCCAGGCCGCCTGCCGCCTCGGCCTCGCGGCAATCCCCCACTATCCTCCCCCCACATGCCTCGACCCTCCCCCCCACAATCCCCCTCACTCTCCCCCACACAGTCCCCCTGACCATCCCTCCCCACAATCCCCCCCATCCCTTGACCATTCCCTCCCCCACAATCCCCCTCACGATTCCCCCACAATCCCCTTCACTCTCCCCCACGTCCCTTGACCATCCCTCCCCACAATCCCCCCCCCCGATTCCCCCACAATCCCTTTCACTCTCCCCTACACAATCCCCCACAACCCCCTTTACTCTCTCCTCCCATCCCTTGACCATCCCTCTCCACAATCCCCCTCACTCTCCCCCTCAGCATTCCCCCACAATCCCCTTCACTCCCCCCACCACAATCCCCCCCATCCCTTGACCTTCCCCGCCACAATCCCCCTCACCATTCCCCCACAACCCCCCTCCCTCTCCCTCCCACAGTCCCCCTGACCATCCCCCCATCCCCCTCACAGCCCTTGACCCCCCATCGCCTTGCCCATCCCCCCCAGTCCTCCCCATCCCCCACAATCCCCTTGACCATCCCCCCTCACAATCCTCCTTACACCCCTTGACCACCTCCCCTGACCCTCCTCCCGATCCCCCACAATCCCGCCATCACCCCTTGCCCACCTCCCACAACCCCCTTCACCACCCCCCAAACCCCCCTGCCCACCCCCCTCCCGGCCCCCCAAAAGGCACGAGAGGAGCCGGAGGGGTCTGGGGGTGACGAGGGGTCTCGGGGCTCCCATTTTATTGGGGTACGGGGAGGGGTCCCCCCCATCACCCCCCATCCCCTACTCCACGCCGCTCCGTCGCCGCCTCCGCTGGGCCGCCCGGCTACATGAAGAGACCTCCTGTGGGGAGAGACACAGAGACAGCGGGGTCAGGGGTCAGGGGTCAGAGGTCAGGGGCCGGCAGACCCCCACTGGGTGCTGAGCGCTGTGCCCCATCATTCGGTCGCTTTACGGAGCGCTCGCTGTGTGCCAAGCGCTGTGGGCCTCCGTTCAATCGTAGTAATAGTAATGATGGCGTTTGTTAAGCGCTTACTATGTGCCAGGCGCTGTTCTGAGCGCTCACTGTGCGCTGAGCGCTGTGGGCCTTCGTTCAATAGTAATAATAGTAATGATGGCATTTGTTAAGCGCTTACTATGTGCCAGGCGCTGTTCTAAGCGCTGGGGGATGGAGCGCTCACTGTGCGCTGAGCGCTGTGCGCCTCCATTCAATCGTATTCAGTGAGCGCCGACTATGTGCGGAGCGCTGTGTTCATTCCGTCATATTTATTGAGCGCTGACTATGTGCGGAGCGCCGTGTTCATTCCGTCATATTTATTGAGCGCTGACTATGTGCGGAGCGTTGTGCTCATTCCGTCGTACTTACTGAGCGCTGTGTGCGGAGCGCTGTGTTCATTCATTCCGTCGTATTTATCGAGCGCCGACTGTGTGCGGAGCGCTGTGTTCATTCCGTTGTATTTGTCGAGCGCTGACTATGTGCAGAGCACTGTGTTCATTGTCGTATTTATTGAGTGCTGACTATGTGCAGAGCGCTGTTTATTCATTCCGTCGTATTTATCGAGTGTCGACTGTGTGCGGAGCGCTGTGTTCATTCCGTTGTATTTATGGAGCGCTGACTATGTGCAGAGCGCTGTTTATTCATTCTCTCGTATTTATCGAGCGCTGACTATGTGCGGAGCGCTGTGTTTATTCATTCCGCCGTATTTATTGAGCGCTGACTATGTGCGGAGCGCTGTGTTCATTCATTCTGTCGTATTTATCGAGCGCTGACTATGTGCGGAGCACTGTGTTTATTCATTCCATCGTATTTATCGAGTGCTGACTGTGTGCGGAGCGCTGTGTTCATTCCGTTATATTTATCGAGCGCTGACTATGTGCAGAGCGCTGTTTATTCATTCTATCGTATTTATTGAGCACTGACTATGTGTGGAGCGCCGTGTTTATTCATTCTGTCGTATTGAGCGCTGACTATGTGTGGAGCGCTGTGTTTATTCATTCCGTCGTATTTATCGAGCGCTGACTATGTGCGGAGCGCTGTGTTCATTCTGTCATATTTATTGAGCGCTGACTATGTGCGGAGCACTGTGTTTATTCATTCCGTCGTATTTATCGAGCGCTGACTATGTGCGGAGCGCTGTGTTCATTCTGTCGTATTTATCGAGCACTGACTATGCACAGAGCGCTGTGTTTATTCATTCTGTCGTATTTATTGAGCGCTGACTATGTGCGGAGCGCTGTGTTCATTCATTCTGTCGTATTTATCGAGCGCTGACTATGTGCGGAGCGCTGTGTTTATTCATTCCGTCGTATTTATCGAGCGCTGAGTATGTGCGGAGCGCTGTGTTCATTCCGTTATATATATGGAGCGCTGACTATGTGCAGAGCGCTGTTTATTCATTCTGTCGTATTTATCGAGCGCTGACTATGTGCAGAGCGCTGTGTTCATTCATTCTGTCATATTTATTGAGCGCTGACTATGTGCGGAGCGCTGTGTTTATTCATTCCGCCGTATTTATCGAGCGCTGACTATGTGCAGAGCGCTTTGTTTATTCGTTCTGTCGTATTTATTGAGCGCTGTGTGCAGAGCGCTGTTTATTAATTCTGTCGTATTTATTGAGCACTGACTATGCGCGGAGCGCTGTGTTTATTCATTCTGTCGTATTTATCGAGCGCTGACTATGTGCGGAGCGCTGTGTTTATTCATTCTATTGTATTTATCGAGCGCTGACTATGTGTGGAGCGCTGTGTTCATTCATTCTGTCGTATCTATTGAGCGTTGACTATGTGCGGAGCGCTGTGTTTATTCATTCTGTTGTATTTATTGAGCGCTGACTATGTGCGGAGCGCTGTGTTCATTCCATTATATTTATCGAGCGCTATGTGCAGAGCGCTGTTTATTCGTTCTATCGTATTTATCGAGCGCTGACTATGTGCGGAGCGCTGTGTTCATTCATTCTGTCGTATTTATCGAGCGCTGACTATGTGCAGGGCGCTGTGTTTATTCATTCTGTCGTATTTATTGAGCGTTGACTATGTATGGAGCGCTGTTTATTCATTCCGTCATATTTATCGAGCACTGACTATGCGCAGAGCGCTGTGTTTATTCATTCTGTCGTATTTATTGAGCGCTGACTATGTGCGGAGCGCTTTGTTTATTCATTCTGTCGTATTTATCGAGCGCCAACTATGTGCGGAGCGCTGTGTTTATTCATTCTATTGTATTTATTGAGCGCTATGTGTGGAGCGCTGTGTTCATTCATTCTGTCGTATTTATCGTGCACTGACTATGCGCAGAGCGCTGTGTTTATTCATTCTATCGTATTTATCGAGCACTGACTATGTGCGGAGCACTGTGTTCATTCATTCTGTCGTATTTATCGAGTGTTGACTATGTGCAGGGCGCTGTGTTTATTTAGTCTGTCATATTTATTGAGCGCTGACTGTGCAGAGCGCTGTGTTTATTCATTCTGTCGTATTTATGGAGCGCTGACTATGTGCAGAGCACTGTGTTCATTCATTCCGTCGTATTTATTGAGCGCTGACTATGTGTGGAACGCTGTGTTTATTCATTCCGCCGTATTTATCGAGCACTGACTATGTGCGGAGCGCTGTGTTCATTCATTCTGTCGTATTTATTGAGTGTTGACTATGTGCGGAGCGCTGTGTTCATTCATTCCGTCGTATTTATTGAGCGCTGACTATGTGCGGAGCGCTGTGTTTATTCATTCCGTCATATTTATTGAGCGCTGACTATGTGCAGAGCGCTGTTTATTCATTCTATTGTATTTATCAAGTGTTGACTATGTGTGGAGCGCTGTGTTTATTCATTCCGTCGTATTTATTGAGCGCTGACTATGTGCGGAGCGCTGTGTTTATTCATCCTGTTGTATTTATTGAGCGCTGACTATGTGCGGAGCGCTGTGTTCATTCCGTTATATATATGGAGCGCTGACTATGTGCAGAGCGCTGTTTATTCATTCTGTCGTATTTATCGAGCGCTGACTATGTGCAGAGCGCTGCGTTCATTCATTCCATCCCAAGCGCTTAGTACAGTGCTCTGCACACAGTAAGCGCTCAATAAATACGATTGAATGAATTCCGTCGTATTTATCGAGCGCTGACTATGTGCGGAGCGCTGTTTATTCATTCTGTCGTATTTATCGAGCACTGACTATGTGCAGGGCGCTGTGTTAATTTATTCTGTCGTATTTATCGAGCGCTGACTATGTGCAGGGCGCTGTGTTAATTTATTCTGTCGTATTTATCGAGCGCTGACTATGTGTGGAGCGCTGTGTTCATTCATTCCGTCGTATTTATTGAGCGCTGACTATGTGCGGAGCGCTGTGTTTATTCATCCTGTTGTATTTATTGAGCGCTGACTATGTGCGGAGCGCTGTGTTCATTCCGTTATATATATGGAGCGCTGACTATGTGCAGAGCGCTGTTTATTCATTCTGTCGTATTTATCGAGCGCTGACTATGTGCAGAGCGCTGTGTTCATTCATTCCATCCCAAGCGCTTAGTACAGTGCTCTGCACACAGTAAGCGCTCAATAAATATGATGGAATGAATTCCGTCGTATTTATTGAGCGCTGACTATGTGCGGAGCACTGTTTATTAATTCTGTCGTATTTATCGAGCACTGACTATGCGCAGAGCGCTGTGTTTATTCATTCTATCGTATTTATCGAGCGCTGACTATGTGCAGGGCGCTGTGTTAATTTATTCTGTCGTATTTATCGAGCGCTGACTATGTGCGGAGCGCTGTGTTTATTCATTCTGTCGTATTTATCGAGCGCTGACTATGTGCAGAGCGCTGTATTTATTCATTCTGTTGTATTTATTGAGCGCTGACTATGTGCAGAGCGCTGTGTTCATTCATTCTGTTGTATTTACTGAGTGCTGACTATGTGCAGAGCGCTGCGTTCATTCAGTGGTGTGTACTGAGCGCCTCCCCGCGTGCGGAGCGCCGTGTTCGTTCGTTCAATTGTCATATTTGCGGGGCGCTCACACGGTGTGCAGAGCGCTCTGTTCATTCAGTCGTCATCTGTCTGAATTCAGTTGGATCTACTGAGCGCTTCCCGGGGGCGGAGCGCTGTACTGAGCGCTCGGGAGAGGACGGGAGAACAGGAAACCGATTCCCTGCCCGCAAGGAGGGAACAATAATAATAATAATAATAATAATAATGATGGTATTTGGGAGGCGCTTACTACGTGCGAAGCACTGTTCTAAGCGCTGGGGGAGATACAGGGTCCTCAGGTTGTCCCCCGGGGGGGCTCACATTTATCCCCATTTGACAGAGGAGGGAACTGAGGCCCAGAGAATAATAATAATAATAATAATAATAATAATAATAATAATAATAACAATAGTATTTATAAAGCGCTTACTATGTGCTAAGCACTGTTCTAAGCGCTGGGGAGGTTACAAGGTGATCAGGTTGTCCCACGTGGGGCTCACAGTCTTCATCCCCATTTTACAGATGAGGTCACTGAGGCCCAGAGAAGTGAAGTGACTTGCCCCAAGTCACACAGCAGACAGGTGGCGGAGCCGGGATTCGAACCCACGACCTCTGACTCCCAAGCCCGGGCTCTACCCACTGAGCCACTTATTATTATTATTATTATTATTATTATTATTATTATTATTATTATTATTATTATTATTATTGCAGTGAAGTGACTTGCCCCGAGTCACACAGCAGACAGGTGGCGGAGCCGGGATTCGAACCCATGACCTCTGACTCCCAAGCCCGGGCTCTACCCACTGAGCCATGCTTTATTATTATTATTATTATTATTATTATTATTATGTTGTTGTTGTTGTTGTTGTTGTATTAATTCTATAATTGATAATTATATATTAAGAATGCTGTAATGATATAATTAATAACATATAATAATATAATAATAATAATAATCCCATCTCTGCCTCTTGCCTGCTGTGTGGCTTTGGGCAAGTCACTTCCCTTCTCTGGGCCTCAGTTCCCTCATCTGTCAAATGGGGATGAAGCCTGGGAGCCCCCCGGGGGACAACCTCATCACCTTGTATTCCCCTCGGCGCTTATTACAGTGCTCGGCACCTAGTAAGCGCTTGATAAATGCCATTATTATCATTATTATTATCGGCTGGGTGACTTTGGGCAAGTCACTTCCCTTCCCTGGGCCTCAGTTCCCTCATCTGTCAAATGGGGATGAAGCCTCTGAGGCCCCCGGGGGACAGCCTCATCACCTTGTATTCCCCTCGGCGCTTATTACAGTGCTCGGCACCTAGTAAGCGCTTGATAAATGCCATTATTATCATTATTATTATCGGCTGGGTGGCTTGGGGCAAATCACTTCCCTTCTCTGGGCCTCAGTTCCCTCATCTGTCAAATGGGGATGAAGCCTGGGAGCCCCCCGGGGGACAACCTCATCACCTTATATTCCCCTCGGCGCTTATTACAGTGCTCGGCACCTAGTAAGCGCTTGATAAATGCCATTATTATCATTATTATTATCGGCTGGGTGACTTTGGGCAAGTCACTTCCCTTCTCTGGGCCTCAGTTCCCTCATCTGTCAAATGGGGATGAAGGCTGGGAGCCCCCCGGGGGACAACCTCATCACCTTATATTCCCCTTGGCGCTTATTACAGTGCTCGGCACCTAGTGAGCGCTTGATAAATGCCATTATTATCATTATTATTATCGGCTGGGTGACTTTGGGCAAGTCACTTCCCTTCCCTGGGCCTCAGTTCCCTCATCTGTCAAATGGGGATGAAGCCTGGGAGCCCCCCGGGGGACAACCTCATCACCTTATATTCCCCTTGGCGCTTAGAACAGTGCTTGGCACCTAGTGAGCGCTTGATAAATGCCATTATTATCATTATTATTATTGGCTGGGTGACTTTGGGCAAGTCACTTCCCTTCTCTGGGCCTCAGTTCCCTCATCTGTCAAATGGGGATGAAGGCTGGGAGCCCCCCGGGGGACAACCTCATCACCTTATATTCCCCTTGGCGCTTATTACAGTGCTCGGCACCTAGTGAGCGCTTGATAAATGCCATTATTATCATTATTATTATCGGCTGGGTGACTTTGGGCAAGTCACTTCCCTTCCCTGGGCCTCAGTTCCCTCATCTGTCAAATGGGGATGAAGCCTCTGAGGCCCCCGGGGGACAGCCTCATCACCTTGTATTCCCCTCGGCGCTTATTACAGTGCTCGGCACCTAGTAAGCGCTTGATAAATGCCATTATTATCATTATTATTATCGGCTGGGTGGCTTGGGGCAAATCACTTCCCTTCTCTGGGCCTCAGTTCCTTCATCTGTCAAATGGGGATGAAGACCGTGAGCCCCCCGGGGGACAACCTCATCACCTTGTATCCGCCCCAGCACTTAGAACAGTGCTTGGCCCATAGTAAGCGCTTAATAAATGCCATCTTCATTATTATTATTCTCTGGGCCTCAGTTCCCTCATCTGTAAAATGGGGATGAAGACTGTGAGCCCCACATGGGACAACCCGATCACCTTGTATCCCTCCCAGTGCTTAGAACCGTGCTTGGCACATAGTAAGTGCTTAATAAATGCCATCTTCATCATTATTATTATTCTCTGGGCCTCAGTTCCCTCATCTATAAAATGGGGATGAAGACTGTGAGCCCCCCGGGGGACAACCCCATCACCTTGTATCCCCCCAGCGCTTAGAACAGTGCTCTGCACGTAGTAAGCGCTTAACAAATGCCATTATTATTATTATTATTACAGTGCTTGGCCCATAGTAAGCGCTTAATAAATGCCATCTTCATTATTATTATACACTGGGCCTCAGTTCCCTCATCTATAAAATGGGGATGAAGACCATGAGCCCTCCAGGGGACAACCCCATCACCTTGTATCCCCCGCCCCAGCGCTTAGAACAGTGCTTGGCCCATAGTAAGCGCTTAATAAATGCCATCTTCATCATTATTATTATTCTCTGGGCCTCAGTTCCCTCATCTATAAAATGGGGATGAAGACTGTGAGCCCCCCGGGGGACAACCCCATCACCCTGTATCCCCCACAGCGTTTAGAACAGTGCTTTGCACATAGTAAGCGCTTAACAAATGCCATTATCATTATTATTATTACAGTGCTTGGCCCATAGTAAGCGCTTAATAAATGCCATCTTCATTATTATTATTCACTGGGCCTCAGTTCCCTCATCTATAAAATGGGGATGAAGACCATGAGCCCTCCAGGGGACAACCCCATCACCTTGTATCCCCCGCCCCAGCGCTTAGAACAGTGCTTGGCCCATAGTAAGCGCTTAATAAATGCCATCTTCATCATTATTATTATTCTCTGGGCCTCAGTTCCCTCATCTATAAAATGGGGATGAAGACTGTGAGCCCCCCGGGGGACAACCCCATCACCCTGTATCCCCCACAGCGTTTAGAACAGTGCTTTGCACATAGTAAGCGCTTAACAAATGCCATTATTATTATTATTATTATTACAGTGCTTGGCCCATAGTAAGCGCTTAATAAATGCCATCTTCATTATTATTATACACTGGGCCTCAGTTCCCTCATCTATAAAATGGGGATGAAGACCATGAGCCCTCCAGGGGACAACCCCATCACCTTGTATCCCCCGCCCCAGCGCTTAGAACAGTGCTTGGCCCATAGTAAGCGCTTAATAAATGCCATCTTCATCATTATTATTATTCTCTGGGCCTCAGTTCCCTCATCTATAAAATGGGGATGAAGACTGTGAGCCCCCCGGGGGACAACCCCATCACCCTGTATCCCCCACAGCGTTTAGAACAGTGCTTTGCACATAGTAAGCGCTTAACAAATGCCATTATTATTATTATTATTATTACAGTGCTTGGCCCATAGTAAGCGCTTAATAAATGCCATCTTCATTATTATTATTATTCTCTGGGCCTCAGTTCCCTCATCTATAAAATGGGGATGAAGACCGTGAGCCCCCCGTGGGGACAACCCCATCACCTTGTATCCCCCCCAGTGCTTAGAACAGTGCTGGGCATGTAGTAAGTGCTTAACCAATACCATGATTATTATTATTATTATTAACTAATTCATTCATTCAGTCGTCCACTACCATTATTATTATTAATTCATTCATTCATTCAGTCGTATTTACTGAGTGCTTACCGTGTACTGAGCGCTTGGGAAGTCGGCGACGTCTAGAGACGGTCCCGACCCGAGACTGTGAGCCCGCTGTCGGGTAGGGACCGTCTCTAGATGTTGCCAACTTGGACTTCCCAAGCGCTTAGTACACAGTAAGCGCTCAATAAATACGATTGATTGATTATTATTATTAATTCATTCATTCAGTCGTATTTATTGAGCGCTTACCGTGTACTGAGCGCTTGGGAAGTCGGCAACGCCTAGAGACGGTCCCGACCCGAGACCGTGAGCCCGCTGTCGGGTAGGGACCGTCTCTAGATGCTGCCAACTTGGACTTCCCAAGCGCTTAGTACACAGTAAGCGCTCAATGAATACGATTGATTGATTATTATTCATTCAGTCAGTCAGTCGTATTTATTGAGCGCTTACCGTGTACTGAGCGCTTGGGAAGTCGGCAACGTCTAGAGACGGTCCCGACCCGAGACTGGATAGGGACCGTCTCTCTATGCTGCCAACTTGGACTTCCCAAGCGCTTAGTACACAGTAAGCGCTCAATGAATACGATTGATTGATTATTATTCATTCATTCAGTCAGTCAGTCGTATTTATTGAGCGCTTACCGTGTACTGAGCGCTTGGGAAGTCGGCAACGCCTAGAGACGGTCCCGACCCGAGACCGTGAGCCCGCTGTCGGGTAGGGACCGTCTCTAGATGTTGCCAACTTGGACTTCCCAAGCGCTTAGTACATAGTAAGCGCTCAATAAATACGACTGATTGATTGATTGACGGGCTCGCAGTGGGGAAGGGGGAGACGGACGACCCAACCAACAGAATTAAAGCTAAATGAGGAATAATAAGGACAACGCGGTGGTTGGTCAGCGCTCAGTAGGCCGCCCGTCTCCGTCCCCGTTGGCCGGATGGGGAAACCGAGGCCCGGAAGAGGGGAGCGACTGGCACGGAGCCGGGATTCGAACCCGGGACCCCGGGGCCGCCTACCTGTGACCTCCAGGGAGGCCCCCGTGATGTAGCTGCTGTCCTCCGAAGCCAGGAAGGCCACCACGTCCGCCACGTCTGCGGGGGGAAAGAAAGGACAGCGATCTGGGCCTCCATTTCCAATCAATCAATCGATCGATTGATCGATCCATCCATCAATGGCCTTGACGGCTCGGCACACGGTAAGCGCTTAGCACACGCTTTTCGACTGTGAGCCCACTATTGGGTAGGGACCGTCTCTATATGTTGCCAATTTGTACTTCCCAAGCGCTTAGTACAGCGCTCTGCACACAGTAAGCGCTCAATAAATACGATTGATGATAGTAAGCGCTCAATAAATACGATTGATGATGATGATGATGCCGTTACTAGTATTATTAGCATTCATTCATTCATCCTGTCGTATTTATTGAGCGCTTACTGGACGCCGAGCACTGGACTAAGCGCTTGGGAAGTCCAAGTTGGGAACATCGAGCGACGGTCCCTACCCCAGAGGAGGGAGAACTGAGGCACAGAGAGGTGAAGCGGTTTGCCCCAGGTCGCACAGCAAGCAGCCGAAGGGAAGCCGCCGTGGCTCGGCGGAAAGAGCCCGGGCTTTGGAGTCGGAGGGCCTGGGTTCGAATCCCGGCTCTGCCAGTTGTCAGCTGTGGGACTGGGGGCAAGTCGCTTCAATCAATCAATCATCAATCAATCAATCGTATTTATTGAGCGCTTACTGGGCGCAGGGCACTGTACTAAGCGCTTAGGAAGTACAAGTCGGCAACATATGGAGACGGTCCCTACCCAACAGTGGGCTCACAGTCTAGAAGTGGGGGACGGACGACAAAACAAACCATATTAACAAAATTAAGTAAATAGAATAAATATGTACAAATAAAATAAATAGAGTAATCAATCAATTGTATTTATTGAGCGCTTACTGGGCGCAGAGCACTGGACTAAGCGCTTGGGAAGTCCAAGTCGGCAACATATGGAGACGGGCCCTACCCGACGGCGGGCTCACAGTCTAGAAGGGGGGGACGGACGACAAAACAAACCATATTAACAAAGTTAAGTAAATAGAATAAATATGTACAAATAAAATAAATAGAGTAGTCAATCAATTGTATTTATTGAGCGCTTACTGGGCGCAGAGCACTGGACTAAGCGCTTGGGAAGTCCAAGTCGGCAACATATGGAGACGGGCCCTACCCGACGGTGGGCTCACAGTCTAGAAGGGGGGGACGGACGACAAAACAAACCATATTAACAAAATTAAGTAAATAGAATAAATATGTACAAATAAAATAAATAGAGTAGTCAATCAATTGTATTTATTGAGCGCTTACTGGGCGCAGAGCACTGGACTAAGCGCTTGGGAAGTCCAAGTCGGCAACATATGGAGACGGGCCCTACCCGACGGCGGGCTCACAGTCTAGAAGGGGGGGACGGACGACAAAACAAACCATATTAACAAAATTAAGTAAATAGAATAACTATGTACAAATAAAATAGAGTAATCAATCAATCAATCATATGTATTGAGCGCTTACTGGGCGCAGAGCACTGGACTAAGCGCTTGGGAAGTCCAAGTCGGCAACATATGGAGACGGGCCCTACCCGACGGCGGGCTCACAGTCTAGAAGGGGGGGACGGACGACAAAACAAAACATATTAACAAAATAAAATAAATAGAATAAATATGTGCAAATAAAATAGAGTAATAAATATGTACAAATAAAATAAATAAATAAAATAGAGTAATATTATCGAGCGCTGACCGCGTGCCGAGCGCCAGACTGAGCGTTTGGGGGAGTCCAATACATCAGAGGCCTTTCCTTCCCCCCGTTCAAGCGTACTTATTGAGTGCTCACTGTGTGCCGAGCAGTAGACTGGGCGCTTGGGGGAGTCCAGTACATCAGCCTTCTAGACCGTGAGCCCGCTGTTGGGTAGGGACCGTCTCTATACGTTGCCAACTTGGACTTCCCAAGCGCTTAGTACAGCGCTCTGCACGCAGTAAGTGCTCAGTAAGTACGATTGATGAATCAGACGCCTTCCCTTCCCTTTATCGATCGTATTTATTGGCCGCTTGCTATGTGCAGAGCACTTGAGGGAGTCCAATACATCGGACGCCTTCCCGTCCCCTCATTCAGTCGTACTTATTGAGCGCTCACTGCGTGCCAAGCACTGGACGGGGCGCTTGGGGGAGTCCAATACATCGGACGCCTTCCCTTCCCCCCATTCAAGCATACTTATTGAGTGCTCACTGTGTGCCGAGCGCTAGACTGAGCATTTGGGGGAGTCCGATACATCGGACGCCTTCCCTTCCCCCCATTCAGTCGTACTTATTGGGCGCTCACTGTGTGCCGAGCACTAGACTGAGCGTTTGGGGGAGTCCAATACATCGGATGCCTTCCCTTCCCCCCACTCAAGCGTACTTATTGAGTGCTCACCGCGTGCCGAGCACTGCACTGGGCGCTCGGGGGCGTCCAGCACATCACACACCTTCCCTTGCCCTCATCAATCGTATTTATTGGCCGCTTCCTATTTGCAGAGCACCTGGGGGAGGCCAATACATCAGACGCCTTCCCCTCCCCTCATTCAGTCGTACTTACTGGGCGCTCACTGTGTGCAGGGCACTCGGGGGAGTCCAATACATCGGACACCTTCCCTCCCCCTCATTCAACCGTACTTTTTGGGCGCCCACTGTGTGCCGAGCGCCGGACTGGGCGCTCGGGGGCATCCAATACATCAGACACCGTCCCTTCCCCCATTCAGTCGTACTTATTGAGCGCTCACTGTGCGCCGAGCGCGCCTCCCCTGCTCCCCCCCCCCCCCCATTCATCCGTTCAGTCGGCGGTACTTATTGAGCACTCCCCGCGTACGGGGCACTGCGCTAAGCGCCCGGGGGAGTCCAGCACAGCGATCCACGGAGAGCCGGCTCACCTTCGGGGGCTCCCAGGTGTCCCATCGGGATCAAGGCTGCTACCTGCGGGGGGGGGGGGGGGGGGGAGGGGGCCGATCGATCCATCGATCCATCGATCCATCGATCGATGGATCGGACGCATGTACTGAGCGCTTCCCGCGGGCGGGCGGGCGGACCCACCTTGTCCAGCACTTTCTGCGGCACCTTCTGGGTCATGGGCGTCGCGATGAAGCCGGGGAGGACGGCGTTGCAGCGGATCCCGTGCCTGCGGACAGAGCGCCCCCCGCTGGACGCCACCCTGACCCCTCTGTGACCCCTTGGGGTCAGAGCGCCCCCCGCTGGACGCCACCTTGACTCCCCTGGGGACAGAGCGCCCCCCACTGGACACCGCCTTGACCCCTCTGTGACCCCCTGGGGTCAGAGCGCCCCCTGCTGGACGCCGCCGTGACTCCCCTGGGGTCAGAGCGCCCCCCGCTGGACGCCGCCGTGACTCCCCTGGGGACAGAGCGCCCCCCCCGCTGGACAGCGCCTTGACCCCTCTGTGACCCCTGGGGTCAGAGCGCCCCCTGCTGGATGCCAGCTTGTCTCCACTGGGGACAGAGCGCCCCCCGCTGGACGCTGCCTTGACTCCCCTGGGGTCAGAGCGCCCCCCGCTGGACGCCGCCCTGACCCCTTTGTGACCCCTTGGGGTCAGAGCGCCCCCTGCTGGACGCCGCCTTGACTCCCCTGGGGTCAGAGCGCCCCCCGCTGGACGCCGCCTTGACCCCACTGTGACCCCTGGGGTCAGAGTGCCCCCCGCTGGACACCGCCTTGGCTCCACTGGGGACAGAGCGCCCCCTGCTGGACGCCGCCTTGACTCCCCTGGGGACAGAGCGCCCCCTGCTGGATGCCGCCCAGACCCCTCTGTGACCCCTGGGGTCAGAGCGCCCCCCCCCGGACGCCGCCCTGACCCCTCTGTGACCCCTTGGGGTCAGAGCGCCCCCCGCTGGACGCCACCTTGACTCCCCTGGGGTCAGAGCGCCCCCCGCTGGACGCCGCCTTGACTCCCCTGGGGACAGAGCACCCCCTCCTGGACGCCTCCCTGACCCCTCTGTGACCCCTGGGGTCAGAGCGCCCCCCACAGGACGCCGCCTTGATTCCTCTGGGGACAGAGCGCCCCCCGCTGGACACCGCCTTGACCTCACTGTGACCCCTGGGGTCAGAGCACCCCCTGCTGGACGCCACCTTGACTCCCCTGGGGTCAAAGCGCCCCCTGCTGGACGCCACCGTGACTCCCCTGGGGACAGAGCGCCTCCCGCTGGACGCCGCCTTGACTCCCCTGGGGACAGAGCGCCCCCTGCTGGATGCCGCCTTGACTCCCCTGGGGTCAGAGCAACCCCCGCTGGACACCGCCTTGACCCCTCTGTGACCCCTGGGGTCAGAGTGCCCCCTGCTGGATGCCACCTTGTCTCCACTGGGGACAGAGCGCCCCCCGCTGGACGCCGCCTTGACTCCCCTGGGGACAGAGCGCCCCCCGCTGGACGCCGCCTTGACTCCCCTGGGGACAGAGCGCCCCCTGCTGGATGCCGCCTTGACTCCCCTGGGGTCAGAGCGCCCCCCGCTGGACGCCGCCTTGACTCCCCTGGGGACAGAACGCCCCCCCGCTGGACAGCGCCTTGACCCCTCTGTGACCCCTGGGGTCAGAGCGCCCCCTGCTGGATGCCACCTTGTCTCCACTGGGGACAGAGCGCCCCCCGCTGGACGCCGCCTTGATTCCCCTGCGGACAGAGCGCCCCCTGCTGGACACCACCCTGACCCCTCTGTGACCCCTGGGGTCAGAGCGCCCCCCGCTGGACACCGCCTTGACTCCTGTGAGGACAGAGCGCCCCCTGCTGGATGCCACCCTGACCCCTCTGTGACCCCTGGGGACAGAGCGCCCCCCGCTGGATGCCGCCTTGAGTCCCCTGGGGACAGAGCGCCCCCCCACTGGACGCTGCCCTGACCCCTCTGTGACCCCTGGGGTCAGAGCGCCCCCCGCAGGACGCCACCTTGATTCCTCTGGGGACAGAGCGCCCCCCGCTGGACACCGCCATGACCCCACTGTGACCCCTGGGGTCAGAGCACCCCCTGCTGGACGCCGCCTTGGCTCCCCTGGGGACAGTGCGCCCCCTGCTGGACTCTGCCGTGACCCCTGGGGTCAGAGCGCCCCCCGCTGGACGCCACCTTGACTCCCCTGGGGTCAGAGCGCCCCCCGCTGGACACCGCCTTGACTCCTCTGGGGACAGAGCGCCCCCCGCTGGACACTGCCTTGACCCCACTGTGACCCCTGGGGTCAGAGCACCCCCTGCTGGATGCCGCCTTGACTCCCCTGGGGACAGAGCACCCCCCGCTGGACGCCGCCTTGATGCCCCTGGGGACAGAGCGCCCCCCGCTGGACGACGCCGTGACTCCTCTGGGGACAGAGCGCCCCCCACTGGACACCGCCTTGACCCCTCTGTGACCCCTGGGGTCAGAGTGCCCCCCGCAGGACGCTGCCTTGACTCTCCTGGTGGGGACAGAGCGCCCCCCGCTGGACGCTGCCTTGACTCCCCTGGGGACAGAGCACCCCCTGCTGGACCCGGCCTTGACCCCACTGTGACCCCTGGGGTCAGAGCACCTCCTGCTGGACGCCACCTCGGCTCCCCTGGGGACAGAGCGCCCCCCGCTGGATGCTGCCTTGACTCCCCTGGGGTCACAGCGCCCCCTGCTGGATGCCGCCTTGACTCCCCTGGGGACAGAGCGCCCCCTGCTGGATGCTGCCCTGACCCCTCTGTGACCCCTGGGGTCAGAGCGCCCACCGCCGGGCCCCTCCGTGACCCCTGGGGACAGAGCGCCCCCCGCTGGACGCCGCCCTGACCCCTCTGTGCCCCCCTCCCCCCCATGGACCCCTGGGGACAGAGCGCCCCCTGCTGGACCCCACCATAACTCCTCTGTGACCCCTGGGGACAGAGCGCCCCCTGCTGGACGCCGCCTTGACCCCTCTGTGACCACTGGAGTCAGAGCGCCCCCCCACTGGACGCTGCCGTGACCCCGCCGTGACCCCGGAGAAACCGTAAGGTCCGTCCGTCCGTCCATCCCCCGGCCCCGCGACCCCCGGGCCTCTGACCTTGCGAGCTCGCGGGCCGCGGCGCGCGTGAGCCCCTCCACTCCGGCCTTGGACGCCGCGTAGTTGGCCTGCCCCAGGTTCCCCACCTGGGGAGGGGGGGAGGTCGGAGGTCACGGGGAAGGTCAGGGGTCAAGGGGAAGCCGGGAGTCATGGGGGGGTTGGGAGTTCAGGGGTCACAGGGAGGTCAGGGGTTACGGGGCCAGTTTGGGCTCAGTGGTCAGTGGGAGATCCGGGGGTCATGGTGGAGGTTGGGGGGTGATGGGAGGTCAGGGGTCACGGGGAGGTCAGGGGTCACGGGGCGAGGCTGGGCTCAGCGGTCAGTGGGAGATCCGGGGGTCATGGGGGAGGTTGGGGGGTGGTGGGAGGTCAGAGGTCAGTGGGAGGTCAGGGGTCACGGGGTGAGGCTGGGGTCAGCGGTCAGTGAGAGATCCGGGGGTCATGGCGGAGGTCGGTGGGAGGTCAGGGGTCACGGGGCGAGGCTGGGGTCAGCGGTCAATAATAATAACAACGGCGTGTGTTAAGCGCTTACTACGTGCAAAGCACTGTTCTAAGCATTGGGGGGATACAAGGTCAATGGGAGATTGGGGGGTCGGGGGTCACGGGGAGGTCAGGGGTCACAGGCGAGGCTGGGGTCAGCGGTCACTAATAATGACGATGGCATTGGTTAAGCGCTGACTATGGGCTAAGCACTGGGGGGGATACAAGGTACGAGGTCAGGGGTCATGGGGAGGTCAGGGGTCACGGGGTGAGGCTGGGGTGAGCGGTCAATAATAATGACAACGGCGTGTGTTAAGCGCTTACTATGTGCAAAGCACTGTTCTAAGCGTTGGGGGGTACAAGGTCAATGGGAGATTGAGGGGTCGGGGGTCACGGGGAGGTCAGGGGTCACAGGCGAGGCTGGGGTCAGCGGTCACTAATAATGATAATGGCATTTGTTAAGCGCTTACTATGGGCCAAGCGCTGTTCTAAGCACTGGGGGGGATACAAGGTACGAGGTCAGGGGTCACGGGGAGGTCAGGGGTCACGGGGCGAGGCTGGGGTCAATAATAGTAATGATGGCATTTGTTAAGCGCTTACTATGTGCAAAGCGCTGTTCTAAGCGTTGGGGGGGAGGCGAGGTCAAGGGGACGTCGGGGGGTCGCGGGGGAGGTCAGGGGTCACGGGGCGAGGCTGGGGTCAATAATAATAATAATGATGGCATTTGTTAAGCGCTTACTATGTGCAAAGCGCTGTTCTAAGCGTTGGGGGGAGGCGAGGTCAAGGGGACGTCGGGGGGTCGCGGGGGAGGTCAGGGGTCACGGGGACCTTGCCCACGATGCTGCCCACGGTGATGAAAGAGCCGCCACCGTCGCCGTCGGCAACCAGGGCCCGGGCCGCGGCCTGCATCACCAGGAAGGTGCCCTGCGAGGGGGGAGGAGGGTCGGGGGTCAGGGGTCAAAGGTCACGGGCACCCCCACCCACGCTCCCCCGGGGGAGACCGAGGCCCCGGCGGGCGCGAACCTTGAGGTTGACGTCCAGGACGGCGTCCCAGTCGCGCTCGGACAGGCGCAGCAGGAAGTCGTCCCGCGTCACTCCCGCGCACGACACCAGAACCCGCGGCGCCGAACCCAGGACCGCCTGCGACCCCCAGCCGGGGGTGGGGGGAGATATGGAGAAGCAGCGTGACTCAGTGGGAAGAGCCCGGGCTTTGGAGTCCGAGGTCGTGGGTTCGAATCCCAGCTCCGCCACTTGTCAGCCGGGTGACTTTGGGCGAGTCACTTCACTGGGCCTCAGTTTCCTCCTCCGTCAAATGGGGATTAATGTGAGCAGCCCAGGGGACAACTCAAGCACCTTGTAACCTCCTCAGCGCTTAGAACAGTGCTCGGCACAGAGTAAGCGCTTAATAAATGACATTATTATCAACGATCCTTCTATAATAAGTAGATATCTAATAAATAGGGAAGCAGCGTGGCTCAGTGGGAGGAGCCTGGGCTTTGGAGTCCGAGGTCGCGGGTTCGAATCCCAGCTCCGCCACTTGTCAGCTGGGTGACTTTGGGCGAGTCACTTCAAGTCTCTGGGCCTCAGTTTCCTCCTCCGTCAAATGGGGATTAATGTGAGCCCCCCGGGGGACAACCCGAGCACCTTGTAACCTCCCCGGCGCTTAGAACAGTGCTTGGCACAGAGTAAGCGCTTAATAAATGCCATTATTATCATCTATCCATCTATAATAAATAGATATCTAATAAATAGAGAAGCAGCGTGGCTCAGCGGGAAGAGCCCGGGCTTTGGAGTCAGAGGTCGCGGGTTCGAATCCCGGCTCCGCCACTTGTCAGCTGGGTGACTTTGGGCGAGTCACTTCAAGTCTCCGGGCCTCAGTTTCCTCCTCCGTCAAATGGGGATTAATGTGAGCCCCCCGGGGGACAACCCGAGCACCTTGTAACCTCCCCGGCGCTTAGAACAGGGCTTGGCACATATTGAATACTTAATAAATGCCATTATTATCTCCCCCATCTTACCTCCTTCCCTTCCCCACAGCACCTGTATATACGTATATATGTTTGTACGCATTTCTTACTCTATTTATTTATTTATTTATTTTACTTGTCTATTATCTATTCTATTCTATTTATTTTATTTTGTTGGTATGTTTGGTTTTGTTCTCTGTCTCCCCCTTTTAGACTGTGAGCCCACTGTTGGGTAGGGACTGTCTCTATATGTTGCCAATTTGCACTTCCCAAGCGCTTAGTACAGTGCTCTGCACATAGTAAGCGCTCAATAAATACGATTGATGATGATGATGGCGTTAATGGGTAAGAGGGGGATTGTGGGAATCGTAGTTTCCGCTTGTCCCACTTTGACACTGGCCCGAGGCCGGAAGTGGTTGGTGTCGGGGATCCCGAGGGGAATTGTGGGAATCGTAGTTTCCGGAAGTCCCGCTTTGACAGTGGCCGGAGACCGGAAGTGGGCGGCAGCGGGGAAGCCCGAGGGGAACTGTGGGAACCGTAGTTTCCGGAAGTCCTGCTTTGACAGCGGCCGGAGACCGGAAGTGGTCGGCGTCGGGGACCACGAGGTAAAGGGGAAGAGGGGGATTGGGGGAATCGTAGTTTCCCCTTGTCCCACTTTGACGGAGGCCGGAAGTGGTCGGCGTCGGGAGCCCGGGGGGAATTGTGGGAATCGTAGTTTCCGGAAGTGGACGGCAGCGGGGATCCCGAGGGGAATTGTGGGAACCGTAGTTTTCGGAGGTCCCGCTTTGACAGCGGCCGGAGACCGGAAGTGGTCGGCGTCGAGGACCACGAGGTAATGGGGAAGAGGGGGATTGGGGGAATCGTACTTTCCCCTTGTCCCACTTTGACGGAGGCCGGAAGTGGTCGGCGTCGGGAGCCCGGGGGGAATTGTGGGAATCGTAATTTCCGGAAGTGGACGGCACGGAGGCCGGAAGTGGACGGCAGCGGGGCTTCCCGAGGGGAATTGTGGGAACCGTAGTTTCCGGAAGTCCCGCTTTGACAGCGGCCGGAGACCGGAAGTGGTCGGCGTCGGGGACCACGAGGTAATGGGGAAGAGGGGGATTGGGGGAATCGTACTTTCCCCTTGTCCCACTTTGACGGAGGCCGGAAGTGGTCGGCGTCGGGAGCCCGGGGGGAATTGTGGGAATCGTAGTTTCCGGAAGTGGACGGCAGCGGGGAATCCCGAGGGGAATTGTGGGAACCGTAGTTTCCGGAGGTCCCGCTGCGAGAGCGGCCGGAGAGCGGAAGTGGACGGCGTCGGGGGAATCCCCATTTGCTCGCGGGGCATTGTGGGAATCGTAGTTTCCAGAAGCCCCAATTGGAACGTTGCCCGGAACCGGAAGTGGGTGGGCGGCCTGACCTGCACTTGCTGGAGCAGCCCCTCCACGGCGTCGGCGTCGGCGACGTCGGCCTGGAAGGCGGCGTGCGCGCCCCCGCGCGCGTCCTCCGCGCGCAGACGCGCCAGCGTGCGCGCCGCCGCGTCGACGTCAAGGTCGCAGAGCGCCACGCGCGCCCCGCCCCGGCCCAGCCGCAGGCTCACCGCCGCGCCGAGCCCGCTGCCCGCCCCTGGAGGGGGGGAAATTGGAGGGAGTGACGTCACCCACCCCATTGACGTCATCCCTCCCGCCCCCACGTGACGTCACCCCCCGGTGACCTGTGACCAGGGCGACCGCCGAGCGTAGCGACGCTGCCATGACGGAGCACGCGGCTCGCCGCTTCCTCGGCCGTGACGTCACCGGCCCCGCCCACCCACGAGGAGGGCGAGAGCAGATCCGTGACGTCACGGGCCCCGCCCACCCGCGACGTGGGCGGACGTAGGGGAGTGGATTGGGGGGCGGGGCCCCGGATGCTGCAACGTGATTGGCTCCTGAAGAGAGTGGACCCCCCCCCACCCGCTGTGTGACGTCACACGCCCCGCCCAACCACGAGCGGAGCCGGCCGTAGCGGAGTCGACCTCCTCCAGGAGGCCTTCCCAGACTGAGCCCCTTCCTTCCTCTCCATCCCCCCCGATCTTACCTCCTTCCCTTCCCCACAGCACCTGTCTATAGGTATATATGTTTGTACATATTTATTACTCTATTGATTTTACTTGTACATATTTATTCTATCTATTTTATTTTGTTAGTATGTTTGGTTTTGTTCTCTGTCTCCCCCTTTTAGACTGTGAGCCCGCTGTTGGGCAGGGACTGTCTCTATATGTTGCCAACTTGTACTTCCCAAGCGCTTAGTACAGTGCTCTGCACACAGTAAGCGCTCAATAAATACGATTGATTAACCTGAGGGGGCCAGGCCCCCCGTACGCTGCAATGTGATTGGCTCCTTTAGGGAGCCATCCCCCTCTCCATCTCCCCGTCCCCTTCTCCATCCCCCCCTTCTTACCTCCTTCCCTTCCCCACAGCACCTGTATATAGATATATATGTTTGTACATATTTATTACTCTATTTATTTTACTTGTGCATATTTATTCTACTTATTTTATTTTTTTAGTATGTTTGGTTTTGTTCTCTGTCTCCCCCTTCTAGACTGTGAGCCCGCTGTTGGGTAGGGACTGTCTCTAGATGTTGCCAACTTGGACTTCCCAAGCGCTTAGTACGGTGCTCTGCACCCAGTAAGCGCTCAATAAATACGATTGATTGATTAACCTGAGGGGGGGGGGGCGGGCCCCCCGTACGCTGCAATGTGATTGGCTCCTTTAGGGAGCCATCCCCCTCTCCATCCCCTTCTGTCCCCCTCTCCATCCCCCACTTCTTACCTCCTTCCCTTCCCCACAGCACCTGTATATAGGTATATATGTTTTTTACATATTTATTACTCTATTTATTTATTTTATTTGTACATATCTATTCTATTTATTTTATTTTGTTAGTATGTTTGGTTTTGTTCTCTGTCTTCCCCTTTTAGACTGTGAGCCCACTGTTGGGTAGGGACCGTCTCTCTATGTTGCCAGCTTGTGCTTCCCAAGCGCTTAGTACAGTGCTCTGCACACAGTAAGCGCTCAATAAATACGATTGGTTGATTAACCTGAGGGGTGGCGGGCCCCCCGTACGCTGCAATGTGATTGGCTCCTGAAGGGAGTGGGCCCCGCCTACTCTGTAACGTCACATGCCGCGCCCACCCACGAACGAGGGCGGACGTAGAGGAGTCGATGCGGGGGGCGGGGGGGCGAGGCCCCGGACGCCGGAACGTCATTGGCTCCCGAAGAGAGTGGACCCCGCCCCCTTAGTGACGTAACACGCCCCGCCCATTCGCGAAGAGGGCGGACGTAAGGGCGGAACCCTGGAACTTCATTAGCTCATGAAGGGGGCCGGGCCCCGCCCACTCAGTGACGTCAGCCCCCGCGGAGAGGGCGGGGCCCAGACGCTGGACCTTCATTGGCTGCCTTCGCTGAAGAGGGCGTGGCCTCCCCACACCCGTGACGTCACCCACCCGCAACGAGGACGCACGCAGGTACGTCATACGCACCTCACTCCACTTCACCCCCAAGCAATAAGTTGGTCCACACAGATCGGAAGTTCCGTCTGCTTTATTTCCGGCCCCCCTCTTCTCCACTGATTCCTTTAAAAAATGGCCAGCTTCCCCTCCCAAATCAACACCCCCGTGTGATCTGAATCCCCCCCGCCCCCTCCTTCAATGTGGGGGAGGGGGCAGGGCAGGGCTTAGGGGTGAAGTGACTTGGCCAAGGTCACACAGTGGGACCGCTCTGGGTCCCCCTGGTTGACACGACCCTTCCCCCCCACTCGTCCCCCTCCCTGACCCCACTGGTCCCAGGGTCCTGCCTAGCTCAGTGACCCCTGTTACCCCCCCACACACACACACATTCCCACAAGGTCACCCTCTCTACTTGACCCCCGCTCTGGCTCACCTGGTGACCCCCACTTAACCACAGCTACCAGCCCCACTTCCTGTCCACCCCTCAACACACACACACACACACACACACACACAGAGACACCCCAGGTCTTCCCCCTGTGGTCCCAGGGGCCCAGTGACCCCATTTGACCCCAGCTCTGCCTTGCCTCCCCCCATCATACCACCCCAAACACACACACACACACACACACACACACACACACACACACACACACAGACACCCCAGGTCTTCCCCCTGTGGTCCCAGGGGCCCAGTGACCCCATTTGACCCCAGCTCTGCCTTGCCTCCCCCCATCATACCACCCCAAACACACACACACACACACACACACACACACACACGGTCCCCCGCTCTACTTGACCCCCCCGTTCTGACTCATCTGGTGACCCCCACTTGACCCCGGCTACCGGCCCCACTTCCTGTCCACCCCCTCCCCCCAACCCACACATACACACGCACACACTACCTCTGCCCACTGTGGTCCCAGTGGTCCGGTGACCCCGTCTGACCCCGGCTCTGCCCTTCCTCCCCCTCATCACACCACCCCAAACACACACATGACCTTCCGCCCCTGTGGCCCCAGGGGCCCGGTGACCCCGTCTGACCCTGGCTCTGCCCTGCCTCCCCCTCATTCTACCACCCCAAACACACCCAGACACACACACACACACACACACACACACACACACACAACCTTTGACCCCTGTGGTCCCGGTGACCCCGTTTGACCCCATCTATGTCCTGCCACCCCCCAAAAACACACACACAGACACACACAACCTTCGGCTCCTATGGCCCCAGGGGCCCGGGGACCCCGCCTGCCCCCTGCTTCCGGTCCCCTCCCCTCACACACACTCACACATCCACACCCCGACACACACCCCCCAGCCCCCATTCTGCTTCCTCTGGTCCCCGGGGCCCGGTGACCCCACTCGCCCCCCGCCATCCCCTCCTCCCCACCCCCCCCCATCCACACGCCATCCCCCCCAAACACCCCCTCACACACACACGAACCCCCACACACTCTTCTCTCCCGGTCTCGGGGGTCCCCCCATCCCCGCTCGCCCCCGAATTCCCCTCCACGTCCCCCGTCCCCGCAAGGACCCCCGCACGCTCGTCTCATCCGGTCCGCAGGCGGCCACCCCGCCGTCTTCCTGCCCCCCGGGCCGTGGCCCGCTCCGTCCTCGGGGGCCGGGGACCCCCCGGAGGAGGGGGAGGAGGGGCGGGGGGGGGGGGCGTCACTCGAGGTGGGCGATGAGCACCATCATGGCCACGCCGCCCAGCAGGCCGAGCACCTCGAGCAGCGACTGGGCGGGCGAGGCCCGGCGCAGCAGCTCGGGGAGGACGGACACGGTGGCCACGTAGATGAAGCCGCCGGCGGTGAAGGGGAGGACCCAGGCCGGGCCGCCCGCCGCCCCGGCCCCCTCCGCCAGCAGGGCGCACGCCGTCCCCGCCACCGCCCCGAGGGCCGTCACCAACTGCAGCCGCATCGCCTGCCGGGGACACGGACGGACACAAGACACGCGGGACCGGACATCAGTCGAACGCCCGGAGGGTACGGTTCGGGCCCATTCGCTTCTCCGGGCCTCGGTTTCCCCCCCTCTGGCCAACGGGGATGCGGGCGGTGAGCCCTACGGGCGCTAAGCGCTTCCCGGGTGCCGCCGTCACTCGGCGGGTTGTGGATGGGAAGTGGGGGGCCCAACCTTAGGGGTCAAGCGGGGGTCACTGGTGTTGAGAGGAGGGGGCGTAGGGGTGTTTTGGGGGGAGGGACAGGGGTCAAAGGTCACGGGGGGCCAGAGCAGGCAGAGACGGGAAAGGGGGGCGGAAGTGGGGGGGGTCGAACGGGGTCACCGGGTTTAGGAGGAAGGTGTGTGTGTTTTTGTATGTGCGAGTTTTTTTTGGGGGGGCGGGAAGCGGGGGGTCAAGCGGGGTCACCGGGAGCGGGACGTGGACAGGAAGTGGGGTTCGCCGGGGCCGGTACGCGGACGGGAAGCGGGGGTCGCCGGGAGTGGGATGTGGATGGGAAGTGGGGGGTCAAGCGGGGTCAGCGGGAGCGGGACGTGGATAGGAAGTGGGGGTGGGGGTCAAGCGGGGTCACCGGGACCGTTATGTGGACAGGAAGTGGGGGTGGGGGGTCAAGCGGGGTCACCGGGACCGTTACGTGGACAGGAAGTGGGGGTGGGGGGTCAAGCGGGGTCACCGGGAGCGGGACGTGGACAGGAAGTGGGGGTGGGGGTCAAGCGGGGTCACCGGGAACGTTACGTGGCCAGGAAGTGGGGTGTCAAGCGGGGTCACTGAGACCGGTCCGTGGAGAGGAAATGGGGTTTAGGCGCTTAGTACAGTGCTCTGCACACAGTTAAGCGCTCAATGAATATGATTGATTGATTGATTGATTGATTGAGACCGGTTCGTGGCCAGGAAGTGGGGGGTCAAGTGGGGTCTTTGAGACCGGTCCGTGGAGAGGAAATGGGGTTTAGGTGCTTAGTACAGTGCTCTGCACACAGTTAAGCGCTCAATGAATATGATTGATTGATTGATTGAGACTGGATCGTGGCCAGGAAGTGGGGGTCAAGCGGGGTCATTGAGACCGGTCCGTGGAGAGGAAATGGGGTTTAGGCGCTTAGTACAGTGCTCTGCACACAGTTAAGCGCTCAATAAATATGACTGATTGATTGATGAGACCGGTTCGTGGCCAGGAAGTGGGGGTCAAGCGGGGTCACTGGGACCAGTCGTGGCCAGGAAGTGGGGGTCAAGCGGGGTCACCGGGCCAGGAAGTGGGGGGTCAAGTGGGGTCATCGAGACCGGTACGTGGACAGGAAGTGGGGGGCTCACTGGACCGGTATGCGGATGGGAAGTGGGGGTCACCGGGACCAGTATGTGGATGGGAAGTGGGGGGGGGTCAAGCGGGGTCACTGGGATGGTTAAGAAGTGGGGGACACCGGGACCGGTATGAGGACGGGAAGTGGGGGGTCAAACGGGGTCATCAGGTTTGGGAGGAAGGTGTGTATGTGTGAGTTTTGGGGGGCGACGGGAAGTGGGGGGGGGGGTCAAGCGGGGTCACTGGGAGCGGTACATGGATGGGAAGAGGGGGTCACCGGGATCGGGACGTGGACGGGAAGTGGAGGGGTCAAGTGGGGTCACCGGGAGCGGTACGTGGACGGGAAGTGGGGGTCACCGGGACCGTTACGTGGATGGGAAGAGGGGGTCACCGGGATCGGGATGTGGACGGGAAGTGGGGGGTGTCAAACGGGGTCACCGGGAGCGGTACATGGATGGGAAGAGGGGGTCACCGGGATCGGGACGTGGACGGGAAGTGGAGGGGTCAAGTGGGGTCCCCGGGAGCGGTACGTGGACGGGAAGTGGGGGTCACCGGGACCGTTACGTGGATGGGAAGAGGGGGTCACCGGGATCGGGATGTGGACGGGAAGTGGGGGGGGTCAAGTGGGGTCACCGGGAGTGGTACATGGATGGGAAGAGGGGGTCACCGGGATCGGGACGTGGACGGGAAGTGGAGGGGTCAAGTGGGGTCACCGGGAGCGGTACGTGGACGGGAAGTGGGGGTCACCGGGCCTGTTACGTGGATGGGAAGAGGGGGTCACCGGGATCGGGACGTGGATGGGAACCGGAGGGGTGGGGGTCACTGGGACTGTTACATGGATGGGAAGAGGGGGTCACCGGGATCGGGACGTGGACGGGAAGTGGGGGGGGTCAAGCGGGGTCACCGGGAGCGGTACATGGATGGGAAGAGGGGGTCACTGGGATCGGGATGTGGACAGGACGTGGGGGGGGGGTCAAGTGGGGTCACCGGGAGCGGTACGTGGACGGGAAGTGGGGGTCACCGGGCCCGTTACGTGGATGGGAAGAGGGGGTCACCGGGATCGGGACGTGGCAGCGGGGGACAAGCGGGGCCCCCGGGGCCGCTACGCGGACGGGCCGCGTGCCGGGGGGGTCCGGCGGGGGGCCCGCCGCCACGGACCTGCCTCTTGCTGCAGCCGGACTGGACGAGGATGGCGAAGTCTCCCACCTCGTGGGGCACCTCGTGCAGCAGGACGGTGAGGGTGGTGAGGGCGCCCAGCCCGCGGCCCCCGCGGAAGGACGCCCCGATGGCCAGCCCGTCCGTGAAGTTGTGGGCCAGGTCCGCCGCCAGGTTCAGGTAGCCGGACACCCGCAGGTCTGCAGTCGGGACGGGGACGGAGAGGGGGGCTCGCGTCCGGCCGCCCCGGGGGGCTGGGGGAGACGCCTCCCCCCCCACCGTCTCCCCCAGCCCCCCCCGCGGTCCTCACCTGAACCCACGGCCGCCTCCCGGGGAGGGTCCGCCCCGGGGTCCCGCTTCCGCGGCCGCCGTCGCCGACATCCCCCGTCGTCCTCGTCGGCGCGGGCTTCGCCCTCCGAGGAGCTGCTCTCGGGGCGGGGGGCTGCCCACGCCGTCCGGGGGGAGAATGAGAGGAATAATCACAATGTCGGTATTTATTACACAACGGGGTAGTAATAATAACGGCATCTATTACGCACTTACTCTGTGCCAAGCGCCGTTCGAAGCGCTGGGGAGGTTACGAGGCGATCGGGTGGTCCACCAGATGATGAGATTATTATTATCGTCATCATTATTAACATGATCATTATTATCATGATAATTATTATCATTATTAACAACGTCGGTACTTGTTAAGCGCCGTGTGCCGAGCGCTGTGGTAATAATAATAACGGCATTTATTAAGCACTTACTCTGTGCAAAGCGCTGTTCGAAGCGCTGGGGAGGTTACGAGGCGATCACGTTGTCCCCCAGATGATGATATTATTATTATTATCATCATTATTAACATGATTATTATTATCATGATAATTATTATCATTATGAACAACGTCGGTATTTGTTACGCGCCGTGTGCCGAGCGCTGTGGTAATAATAATAACGGCATTTATTAAGCACTTACTCTGTGCCAAGCGCTGTTCGAAGCGCTGGGGAGGTTACGAGGCGATCGGGTGGTCCACCAGATGATGAGATTATTATTATCATCATCATTATTAACATGATCATTATTATCATGATAATTATTATCATTATTAACAACGTCGGTATTTGTTACGCGCCATGTGCCGTGCGCTGTGGTAATAATAATAATGGCATTTATTACGCACTTACTCTGTGCAAAGCGCTGTTCGAAGCGCTGGGGAGGTTACAAGGTGATCGGGTGGTCCACCAGATGATGATATTATTATTATTATCATCATTATTAACATGATTATTATTATCATGATTATTATTATCATTATTAACAACGTCGGTACTTGTTACGCACTGTGTGCCGAGCGCTGTTCTAAGCACTGGGGTACTAATAATAACGGCATTTATTAAGCACTTACTCTGTGCCAAGCGCCGTTCGAAGCGCTGGGGAGGTTACGAGGCGATCACGTTGTCCCCCAGATGATAATCGTAATAAATGTCGGTATTCGTTACGCGCCGTGTGCCGAGCGCTGTTCTAAGCGCCGGGGTGATCATAATAATGGCATTTATTACACACTTACTCTGTGCAAAGCGCTGTTCGAAGCGCTGGGGAGGTTACGAGGCGATCGGGTGGTCCACCAGATGATGAGATTATTATTATTATCATCATTATTAACGTGATTATTATTATCATGATCATTATTATCATTATTAACAACGTCGGTATTTGTTACGCGCCGTGTGCCGAGCGCTGTGGTAATAATAATAACGGCATTTATTAAGCACTTACTCTGTGCCAAGCGCCGTTCGAAGCGCTGGGGAGGTTACAAGGCGATCGGGTGGTCCACCAGATGATGAGATTATTATTATCGTCATCATTATTAACATGATCATTATTATCATGATAATTATTATCATTATTAACAACGTCGGTACTTGTTAAGCGCCGTGTGCCGAGCGCTGTGGTAATAATAATAACGGCATTTATTAAGCACTTACTCTGTGCCAAGCGCCGTTCGAAGCGCTGGGGAGGTTACGAGGCGATCGGGTGGTCCGCCAGATGATGAGATTATTATTATCACCATCATTATTAACATGATCATTATTATCGTGATAATTATTATTATGAACAACGTCGGTATTTGTTACGCGCCGTGTGCCCAGCGCTGTGGTAATAATAATGACGGCATTTATTACACACTTACTCTGTGCAAAGCGCTGTTCGAAGCGCTGGGGAGGTTACAAGGCGATCACGTTGTCCCCCAGACGATAATCATAATAAATGTCGGTATTTGTTACACACTATGTGCCCAGTGCTGTTCTAAGCGCCGGGGTAATCATAATAACGGCATTTATTAAGCACTTACCCTGTGCAAAGCGCTGTTCGAAGCGCTGGGGAGGTTACAAGGTGATCGGGTGGTCCACCAGATGATATTATTATTATTATCATCATTATTAACATGATTATTATTATCGTGATAAATATTATTATTATTATCATCATTTTTAACATGATTATTATTATCATGATAATTATTATCATTATTAACAACGTCGGTATTTGTTACGCGCCATGTGCCGAGCGCTGTTCTAAGCGCCGGGGTGATAGTAATAACGGCATTTATTAAGCACTTACTCTGTGCAAAGCACTGTTCTAAGCACTGGGGAGGTTACGAGGCGATCACGTTGTCCCCCAGACGATAATCATAATAAATGTCGGTATTTGTTACGCGCTATGTGCCCAGCGCTGTTCTAAGCGCCAGGGTAATCATAATAATGGCATTTATTAAGCACTTACTCTGTGCAAAGCGCTGTTCGAAGCACTGGGGAGGTTACGAGGCGATCACGTTGTCCCCCAGATGATAATCGTAATAAATGTCGGTATTTGTTACGCGCTATGTGCCCAGTGCTGTTCTAAGCGCCAGAGTAATAATAATAAAAGCATTTATTAAGCACTTACTCTGTGCCAAGCGCCGTTCGAAGCGCTGGGGAGGTTACGAGGCGATCGGGTGGTCCACCAGATGATGAGATTATTATTATCGTCATCATTATTAACATGATCATTATTATCATGATAATTATTATCATTATTAACAACGTCGGTACTTGTTAAGCGCCGTGTGCCGAGTGCTGTGGTAATAATAATAACGGCATTTATTAAGCACTTACTCTGTGCAAAGCGCTGTTCGAAGCGCTGGGGAGGTTACGAGGCGATCACGTTGTCCCCCAGATGATGATATTATTATTATTATCATCATTATTAACATGATCATTATTATCATGATAATTATTATCATTATTAACAACGTCAGTATTTGTTACGCGCCGTGTGCCGAGCGCTGTGGTAATAATAATAACGGCATTTATTACGCACTTACTCTGTGCCAAGCGCCGTTCGAAGCGCTGGGGAGGTTACAAGGCGATCGGGTGGTCCACCAGATGATGAGATTATTATTATCATCATCATTATTAACATGATCATTATTATCATGATAATTATTATCATTATTAACAACGTCGGTACTTGTTAAGCACCGTGTGCCGAGCGCTGTGGTAATAATAATAACGGCATTTATTACGCACTTACTCTGTGCCAAGCGCCGTTCGAAGCGCTGGGGAGGTTACGAGGCGATCACGTTGTCCCCCAGATGATGATATTATTATTATTATCATCATTATTAACATGATTATTATTATCATGATAATTATTATCATTATGAACAACATCGGTACTTGTTAAGCGCCGTGTGCCGAGCGCTGTGGTAATAATAATAACGGCATTTATTAAGCACTTACTCTGTGCCAAGCGCCGTTCGAAGCGCTGGGGAGGTTACAAGGTGATCGGGTGGTCCACCAGATGATGAGATTATTATTATTATCATCATTATTAACATGATTATTATTATCATGATTATTATTATCATTATTAACAACGTCAGTATTTGTTACGCACTGTGTGCCGAGCGCTGTTCTAAGCACTGGGGTACTAATAATAACGGCATTTATTAAGCACTTACTCTGTGCAAAGCACTGTTCGAAGCGCTGGGGAGGTTACAAGGCGATCACGTTGTCCCCCAGACGATAATCGTAATAAATGTCGGTATTCGTTACGCGCTATGTGCCCAGCGCTGTTCTAAGCGCCAGGGTAATCATAATAATGGCATTTATTAAGCACTTACTCTGTGCAAAGCGCTGTTCGAAGCGCTGGGGAGGTTACGAGGCGATCACGTTGTCCCCCAGATGATAATCGTAATAAATGTCGGTATTTGTTACGCGCTATGTGCCCAGCGCTGTTCTAAGCACTGGGGTGATAGCAATAACAGCATTTATTAAGCACTTACTCTGTGCCAAGCGCTGTTCGAAGCGCTGGGGAGGTTACAAGGCGATCGGGTGGTCCACCAGATGATGAGATTATTATTATTATCATCCTTATTTACATGATTATTATTATCATGACAATTATTATCATTATTAACAACGTCGGTATTTGTTACACGCCGTGTGCCGAGCGCTGTTCTAAGCGCCGGGGTGATAATAATAACGGCATTTATTAAGCACTTACTCTGTGCAAAGCGCTGTTCGAAGCGCTGGGGAGGTTACAAGGTGATCGGGTTGTCCCCCGGATGATAATAATAATCACAACGCCGGTATTTGTTACGTGCCGTGTGCCGAGCGCTGTTCTAAGCGCCGGGGTAATAATAATAATAATAATAATAATAATGATGGCATGTATTAAGCACTTACTCTGTGCAAAGCACTGTTCGAAGCGCTGGGGAGGTTACAAGGTGATCGGGTTGTCCCCCAGATGATAATAATAATAATAAGCGTTGGTATTTGTTACGCGCTATATGCTGAGCGCCGTTCTAAGCGCCGGGGTAATAATAATAATAATAATAATGACGGCATGTATTAAGCGCTTACTCTGTGCAAAGCACTGTTCGAAGCGCTGGGGAGGTTACAAGGTCATCGGGTTGTCCCCCAGATAATAATAATAAGCATTGGTATTTGTTACGTGCTATATGCTGAGCGCCATTCTAAGCGCCGGGGTAATAATAATAATAATAATAATGACGGCATGTATTAAGCGCTTACCCTGTGCAAAGCACTGTTCGAAGCGCTGGGGAGGTTACAAGGTGATCGGGTTGCCCCCCGATCCCCCTTTGACAGATGAGGAAACTGAGGCCCGGAGAAGCGAAGCGACTTGCCCCGAGCGTCGCCCAGCTGACGGGGGGGGGGGGGCGGGACCGGGATCTGAACCCAAGACGTCCGACTTAAGCGCTTAGCACAGTGCTAAGCGCTCGATAAATACCATTGCTGACGACTCCCGAGCCCGGGATCTACCCGCGGGGCGACGAGGGGAGGCCGTCGCGGGGGTCGGGGGCGGATTTGGGGGGGACGCGGAGGGCGGGAGGGGGGTCCTCACCGTGTCCGTGTCCGTGTCCCCCCTTGACGTGACGCACGAACTTCTCGACGACGAGGAAGGCCACGATGCCGCCGAGGACCCAGAGCCCCACGGCCAGCATCCGCGCCTGCTCCGCGCCTGGGGAGGGGGACGGGGGGTCCGTGGGGGGCCGGCAGCCCCCCGGGCCCGGCCCCCGGCCCCCCCCCCCGCCCCCCCCCCCGCCCCCCTTACCGTGACTGTGGCCGTGACCGCGATGCGACGGCCCCGCGGCGGGCGGTCCCTCCTGGTGGCCGTGCGGCTCTGGGGGGGGCCGGGACGGAGGGTGAGGCCGGGGGTCTCCCGTCCCCCCCACCAACCGACGGAGGTCAGAGAAGTCGGAGGAGCCCACCCCCGGAAGGCGGGGGGGATCACCGCGGGGCCATCTTGGGCCTCAGTCTCCCCGTCTGTCAAACGGGGGGGTGAGGCGACGCCCCCGCCCCTTCCTCCTCAGACCGGGACCTCCCCCAGCGTGTGGGACCCCGGGGCCGGGCCGGACCCCCGTTATCCCGCCTCCGACCTGATGCTTGGCATCTGGTAAGTGCTCAGTCACTACCCTCCCCCTCCATCCTCATCTCCTTTTCCTCCATTCCTTCTCCTTTTCTTCTTCTCTTTTCCTCCTCATCCTCCCTTCTTCCTCCTTTTCCTCCTATTTTTTCTTCCTCCTCCTCCTCCTTTCTCTCTCCTTCGTCTCCTCCCCTGCATCCTCCCTTCTTCCTCTTCCCCCTTTCCTCCTTTTTTCCTCCACCTCATCCTTTCCCTCTTCCCCATTCCCTCCTCCGCACCCTCCCCCTTCTTCCTCTCTTCCCCCTTTCCTCCTCCTCTTCCTTTTTTCCTCCACCTCACCCTTACCTTCTTCCTCTTCTCCTGTTCTTCCTCCTCCGCATCCTCCTCCTCCTTCTCTTCTCCTCTTCCCCCTTTTCTCCTCCTCATCCTTTCCATCTTCCTCTTCTCCTTTTGTTCCTCCTCCTCATCTTCTTCCTCGTTTCCTCCACCTCATCCTTACCCTCCTCCTCTTCTCCATTTCCTCCTCCTTCTTCCTCCTCCTTTCCCCCTCCTCCTCCGTGTCCTCCCCCTTCTTCCTCCTCATCCTTTCCCTCTTTCTTTCCTCCTTTTCCTCCTCTTCATCTTTTCCCTCTTCCTCTCCTCCTTTTCCTCCTCTTCATCCTTTCCCTCTTCCTCTCCTTTTCCTCTTCATCCTTTCCCTCTTCCTCTCCTCCTTTCCCTCCTCCTCTCCTCCTTTCCCTCCTCCTCATCCTTTCCCTCTTCCTCTCTGCCTCCTCCTCCTTTCCCTCTTTCTCTTCTTCCTCTTCCTCCTCCACGTCCTCCCCCTTCTTCCTCCTCTTCCTCCTTCTCCTCCTCATCCTTTCCCTCTTCCTCTCTTCCTTTTCCTCCTCTTCATCCTTTCCCTCTTTCTCTCTTCCTTTTCCTCCTCTTCCTCTCCTTTTCCTTCTCTTCATCCTTTCCCTCTTCCTCTCCTTTTCCTCTTCATCCTTTCCCTCTTCCTCTCCTCCTTTCCCTCCTCCTCTCCTCCTTTCCCTCCTCATCATCCTTTCCCTCTTCCTCTCCGCCTCCTCCTCCTTTCCCTCTTCCTCTTCTTCCTCTTCCTCCTCCACGTCCTCCCCCTTCTTCCTCCTTCTCCTCCTCATCCTTTCCCTCTTCCTCTCCTCCTTTTCCTCCTCCTCCTGCTTTCCCTCTTTCTCTTCTACCTCTTCCTCCTCCGCGTCCTCCCCCTTCTTCCTCCTCCTCCTCCTTTCCCTCTTTCTCTCCTCCTTTCCCTCCTCCCTCCTCCTCCTCCTCCTCCCCGTGGGTCTGGCAGTGGGCCCCGGGGCCGGGGGTCCGGGGGTCCGGGGGCCCGGGGGCCCGGGGGTCCGAGGGCGGGCACTGACCGAGGGCGTGGGGGATGAGGTGTAGGAAGGCGTCGCCCAGGAGTCCCCCGGAGGCGAAGCTGAGGAGCACCTGGAGCAGGGCCCGGTGCCGCGGACAGTTGGACTCCACGGGGATGAGGAAGAGGACGCAGAAGGGGGCCGCCGAGATCAGCACCGTCGCCCCCAGGGCCTGCGGACCGACGGACCCGGGGCGGGGGGGGGGGGGGGGACGGGACGGTCAGGGGACCCGGGGAACGGCCCCCTCCCCGCTCCTCTGGTCCGCCCGGCCCCCCCGACTTGGGATCAGGTGGGCCCAGACACCCCCCGCCCCACAGTAGTTTTTATTCTTTGCCCCTCCCCACAACCCCCAGTGCCCCTCCGACACCCCTTGTGACCCCCCCCCATTTCCCCACCCCTCCGTTGAGCACCCCAGGATCCCTCTCCGTGACCCCCCCAACCTTTCCTCCCCCCACGTTGAGCATCCCATGATCTCTCTCCATGACCCCCACCATTTCCCCACCCCACACTGAGCACCCCAGGGTCCCTCTCCACGACCCCCCCAACCTTTCCCTACCCCCATGCTGAGCAGCCTGGGACCCCCCTCCATGAACCCCTTATTCTCCTAGCCCGCAATGAGCACCCCATGATCCCCCTCCATGATCCCCCCCCAACCTTTCCCTACCCCCGTGCTGAGCAGCCCAGGACCCCTCTCCTTGACCCCCTCATTCTCCGGGCCCACAATGAGCACCCCATGATCCCCTTCCATGATCCCCCCAACCTTTCCCTACCCCCGTGTTGAGCAGCCCGGGACCCCTCTCCATGACCCCCTCATTCTCCCGGCCCGCAATGAACACCCCATGATCCCCCTCCATGATCCCCCCCCAACCTTTCCCTACCCCCGTGCTGAGCAGCCCGGGACCCCTCTCCTTGACCCCCTCATTCTCCGGGCCCACAATGAGCACCCCACGATCCCCTTCCATGATCCCCCCAACCTTTCCCTACCCCCATGCTGAGCAGCCCGGGACCCCTCTCCATGACCCCCTCATTCTCCCGGCCCGCAATGAACACCCCATGATCCCCCTCCATGATCCCCCCCCAACCTTTCCCTACCCCCATGCTGAGCTGCCCGGGACCCCTCTCCATGACCCCCTCATTCTCCCGGCCCGCAATGAACACCCCATGATCCCCCTCCATGATCCCCCCCAACCTTTCCCTACCCCCATGCTGAGCAGCCCGGGACCCCCCTCCATGACCCCCTCATTCTCCGGGCCCGCAATGAACACCCCATGATCCCCCTCCATGATCCCCCCCAACCTTTCCCTACCCCCATGCTGAGCAGCCCGGGACCCCTCTCCATGACCCCCTCATTCTCCCGGCCCGCAATGAACACCCCATGATCCCCCTCCATGATCCCCCCCAACCTTTCCCTACCCCCATGCTGAGCAGCCCGGGACCCCCCTCCATGACCCCCTCATTCTCCGGGCCCACAATGAGCACCTCATGATCCCCCTCCATGATCCCCCCAACCTTTCCCTACCCCCATGCTGAGCAGCCCGGGATCCCCTTATTCTCCTAGCCCGCAATGAGCACCCCATGATCCCCCTCCATGACCCCCCAACCTTTCCCCACCCCCGCTGAGCAGCCCGGGACCCCTCTCCATGACCCCCCAACCTTTCCCCACCCCCACTGAGCCCCCCATGATCCCCCTCCATGACCCCCCAACCTTTCCCCACCCCCCACTGAGCACCCCATGATCCCCCTCCATGATCCCTCAACCTTTCCCCACCCCCACTGAGCACCCCATGATCCCCCTCCATGACCCCTCAACCTTTCCCCACCCCCACTGAGCCCCCCATGATCCCCCTCCATGACCCCTCAACCTTTCCCCACCCCCACTGAGCCCCCCATGATCCCCCTCCATGACCCCCCAACCTTTCCCCACCCCCACTGAGCCCCCCATGATCCCCTCCATGACCCCCCAACCTTTCCCCACCCCCACTGAGCCCCCCATGATCCCCCTCCATGACCCCTCAACCTTTCCCCACCCCCACTGAGCCCCCCATGATCCCCTCCATGACCCCCCAACCTTTCCCCACCCCCACTGAGCACCCCAGGATCCCCCTCCATGACCCCCCCAACCTTTCCCCACCCCCCACTGAGCCCCCCATGATCCCCCTCCATGACCCCCCAACCTTTCCCCACCCCCGCTGAGCACCCCATGATCCCCCTGCATGACCCCTCAACCTTTCCCCACCCCCACTGAGCCCCCCATGATCCCCCTCCATGACCCCCCAACCTTTCCCCACCCCCGCTGAGCCCCCCATGACCCCCCTCCATGACCCCCCAGCCTTTCCCCACCCCCCCACTGAGCACCCCACGACCCCTCCCATTCCCCCACCCCCCACTGAGCACCCCAGGACCCCTCCCCCTGACCCCCAACCCTTCCCCCCCCACCCTGAGCACCCCATGACCCCTCTCCACGACCCCCCCCCCCCAAAACTGAGCACCCCAGTTGGGAGACTCACATAAGCCCAGAGGGTGACGGTGTCCAGATCGGCCCCTCGGCCGGGGCGGCCCACTTCCGGCCCGCGGCCTTGGCCAAACTCCCCGTGCGAGTGGCCGTGGCCGAACTCCCCGTGCGAGTGGCCGTGGCCGAACTCTCCGTGAGAGTGACCGTGGCCAAACTCTCCGAGAGAGTGGCCATGGCCAAACTCCGCGTGCGAGTGACCGTCGTGCACCGAGTGGCCGTCGTGCCAGTCGTCGTGGTGGAAGGTGAGGTGTGAAGGCCCCGGGGCCTGGGCGTGCCCTGCGTCGTCACGCACGCCCTCTGCGTCCTCACGCACGCGGGCTACGTCATCACGCGCGCGGCCCACGTGGCCGCCGTCGGGCACGTGCTGGGCCGTCGCCCCCTCGAGGGCCGCCCAGGCCAGCAGGGCCAAGGCCCAGGGCCCGCTCCTGCCGCCTCCAAACATGGCGCTGGGCGGGCGACCCCCGGGGAAGGGCGAAGACACAGAGAGATGGAGGGTGGGGGGGAAGAGATGGGGGGGGGTCACCCTTTCGTGACCTTTAACCCCGGGGAACCCCCAACCCATCCCCCCCCCACTCCGTCCCTCTCCTTCCCCCAACCGAGGCCCCAATGTGGGGGGGGGGGGATGGGGATGGGCATCTCACCCCCACCGGGATCCGGTCCCCCGACGTGGCACCGTTCGCGCCGGGCTCCGTCCCCGCTCTCGCGAGAGGACCAGGCCCGCCCAGGCCCGGGCGGACGAAGGCCTCGTTCCGCCCTTTACCAAGATGGCGGCGCGCGGCCTTTCCGCGCATGCGCGCGGAGGCGGAGCCCGCGGCTGTGCCAAGATGTTGGCCGGCCGCCTTCTGCGCTTGCGCCTGGAGAAGACGGCGCCAGACTACCAACATGGCGGCGGGCGGCCTTCTGCGCATGCGCCTGGAGAAGAAGGCGCCAGACTACCAAGATGGCGGCGGGCGGCCTTCTGCGCATGCGCCTGGAGAAGACGGAGCCACACTGGCAAGATGGCGGCGAGCGGCCTTCTGCGCATGCGCTTGGAGAAGACGGAGCTAGACTACCAAGATGGCGGCGAGCGGCCTTCTGCGCATGCGCTTGGAGAAGACGGAGCAAGACTACCAAGACGGCGGCGGGCGGCCTTCTGCGCATGCGCTTGGAGAAGACGGAGCAAGACTACCAAGACGGCGGCGGGCGGCCTTCTGCGCATGCGCTTGGAGAAGACGGAGCCACACTGGCAAGATGGCGGCGGGTGGCCTTCTGCGCATGCGCATAGAGAAGACGGAGCCAGACTACCAAGATGGCGACGCTTGGGTGGGGGGGGGGTGGAGCCCGGCCCTACCAAGATGGCGGCGAGAGGCGTCCGCGCCTCTTTACCAGGATGGCGGCGGGCCGCCTTCTGCACATGCGCGTGGAGATGGAGGGCGGCTCTTTACCAAGATGGCGGGGGCGCTGCCGTATGCGCATGCGCGTGGAGGAGGAGTCAGGCTTTTCCCGGGTTCTTTGCACGCAGCCACGCTGCTTATCAATCAATCAATCAATCAATCAGTCGTATTTATTGAGCGCTTACTGTGTGCAGAGCACTGGACTAAGCGCTTGGGAAGGACAAGTTGGCAACATATAGAGACAATCAATCGTATTTATTGAGCGCTTACCGTGTGCAGAGCACTGGACTAAGCGCTTGGGAAGTACAAATCGGCAACATCTAGAGACAGTCCCTGCCGAACAGCGGGCTCACAGTTTAAAAGGGGGAGACGGAGAACAAAACCAAACATACTAACAAAATAAAATAAGTGATCATCATCAATCGTATTTATTGAGCGCTTACTATCGTTGTCCACTAGCGGACTTGACATGACTGACTCCATTTTGTGTATGCTGACAGTAACACTCCATTTTGTGCAGGCCGTGAGAACAACTTCTTTTTTTTGTATTTTATGCAAGGCTCAGCAACAGATGTCTTCAAGGCCAGTAACACCTATCTAGGCAAGGCCGTAGGGCAGATAACAACAACCGGCACAAGGCAGTGAAAACAGAGAATAATTAGAATTTATAGCATCCTGTCGGTCCTAATTGGATTCCTGAAATTCCCAGGTGCTCCGCTCCCATGTTGCTGTAACTTAATGAAAGACACAGTGAGAATGGGATCGGGGCCGCTTGTCACTCGTCCCTCTCCCGGGAGGCGAACGGGCAAGTAGCCACTTTCCTTCTTTACTGCTTTATCTGAACTCACGTCTCCGAGTCATTTTTCCTATCTGCGTCACCACCCTGGGTACAAGAACCCTGCGGCCGATTTACACCGATTAACCTCTTTTGCACCCTACTTGTCGATAACAATATATTTGCACGGAGGGAGATATGTATATGTTTTTAATTGACGTATTTGTTGGTGTACATTAAAGTCTGCCTCCCGCACTGGACTGAGAGCCTGTCATAGGAAGGGGTCGTGTCTCGTGGCTCAGTGGAAAGAGACCGGGCATTGGAGGCCGAGGTCATGGGTTCGAATCCCCACCTTGCCAATTGTCAGCTGAGTGACTTTGGGCGAGTCACTTCCCTCCTCCGGGCCTCAGTTCCCTCATCTGTAAAATGGGGATGAAGACCGTGAGCCCCCACCCCCTTGGGGCTGATCACCTTGTAACCTCCCCTGTGCTCAGAATAGTGTTTTCTTTTAGACTGTGAGCCCACTGTTGGGTAGGGGCCGTCTCTGTTGGAACTTGGACTTCCTAAGCGCTTAGTACAGTGCTCTGCACACAGTAAGAGCTCAATAAATACGATTGATTGATTGATTGATTGTTGTTGGATCGTCCTCTCCCAAGCGCTCAGCATAGCGCTCCACACCACAGTCAGTGCTCAATAATGGATGGATGAATGAATGGATGGATGAATGAATGAATGAATGAATGAGCCCACTGTTGGGTAGGGACTGTCTCTATATGTTGCCAAGTTGTACTTCCCAAGCGCTTAGTACAGTGTTCTGCACACAGCGCTCAATAAATACGATTGATGAATGAATGAATGAATGAATGAAAGAATGAATGAATGCCGCCCCTCTTCCCCCGCCCGCTCTCGTTCTTTCCGAGCCCAGGCCGCCGCCCGCGCATGCGCATCGCGGCGGCGGGCACCGACTCCATCTTGGTATGGGGAAACTTTCGGGTCCCAGACCTTTACCAAGATGGCGCCGCGCGTCCTCCATTCACCCCCTCCTTCGAGGGGCCAGGCCGCCGTCAGCGCATGCGCACGTGGCGGCGGGGCTCGACTCCATTTTGGTGCGGAGACTGGGAAAAGCCACTGGGGTTCCCCGTCCTTTACCAAGATGGCGTCCCCCATTTCCCGGTTACACCCTTTGCGCATGCGCATCGAGGCGGCTGGGTCCGACTCCATCTTGGTGCAGGGATCAGGAATGAACCATTGTGTCCCCGTCATTCATTGATTCAGTCGTATTTATTGAGGGCTTACTGTGTGCAGAGCACTGTACTAAGCGCTTGGGAAGTCCAAGTTGGCTACATATAGAGACGGTCCCTACCCAACAGCGGGTTCACAGTCTAGTCCTTTACCAAGATGGCGGCGCCCTTTGGGGGGGCGCGGCCGCCTTCGGCGCATGCGCATCGAGGCGGTTGGGTCCGACTCCATCTTGGTGCGGGGCCCGGGAACGCAACGTGTCCCCGTCCTTTAGCAAGATGGCGGGGCGCGGCCTCCATTTATCCCCCCGCCCCCTACACGCACGCCCTTTGAGAGGCGTGGCCGCCGTCGGCGCATGCGCATCGAGGCGGCGGACTTTGTGTGCGTGTGTGTGTGTGTGTGTGTGTGTGTGTGTGTGTGTGTGTCCTGACAGAGAATAGGCGTGGCTCAGTGGAAAGAGCCCGGGCTTTGGAGTCAGAGGTCATGGGTTCGAATCCCGCCTCCGCCCCATGTCTGCTGTGTGACCTTGGGCGAGTCACTTCACTTCTCTGAGCCTCAGTGACCGCCTCTGTAAAATGAGGATTAAGACTGTGAGCCCCACGTGGGACAACTTGATCCCATTGTGTCCCCCCAGCGCTTAGAACAGTGCTTTGCACATAGTAAGCGCTTAACACGTGCCATCATTATTATTATTATTATAGTAAGCGCTTAACAAATGCCATCATCATCATCATTATTATTATTATTATTATTACTATTATCCGACCCATTGTGTCCCCTTCCTTTACCAAGATGGCGGCTCGTGGCTTCTACGCCCCCCCCACGAACACCCTTTGAGACGGGGGGGGGGGGGTGTGTGTGGGGGGGGGGGGGGGGGTGTATCCTGACTCCATCTTGGTACGGGGAGCGGTAACGACCCATTGTGTACCCTTCCTTTACCAAGATGGCGGCCCGTGGCCTCCATGCCCCCAGGAACGCCCTTTGAGAGGCGGGGCCGCCGTCGGCGCATGCGCATCGAGGCAGCGCCTGGGGGTGTGCGCGTGCGTATCGAGGCAGCGGGAGTTGTGCGCGCATGCGCATCGAGGCGGCGGGGTTGCGCGCGCATGCGCATTGAGGGGGAGGGGGAGGGGAGGGGTGTGTGCGCGTGCGCGTGCGCATCGAGGCGGCGTGGGTGTGCGCGCGCATGCGCATCGAGGCGGTGGGGGGGGGTGTGTGCGTGCGCATGCGCATCGAGGCGGCGGGGGTGCGTGCGCGTGCGCGTCCTGACTCTATATCGGTGCGGGGACAGGGAGTGGCCCATTAGAGAATAATAATAGTAATAATGATGGCATTTATTAAGCGCTTACTATGTGCAAAGCACTGTTCTAAGCGCTGAGCACAGTTGCTCAGTGGAAAGAGCGCGGGCTTAGGAGTCAGAGGTCATGGGTTCGAATCCCACCTCTGCCACGTGTCTGTTGTGTGACCTTGGGCCAGTCACTTCACTTCTCTGAGCCTCGGTGACCTCATCTGTAAAATGGGGATTCATCCAGTCATTCAATCGTATTTATCGAGCGCCTACCGTGTGCAGAGCACTGGACAAAGCGCTTGGGAAGTCCAATTTGGCAACATAATAATAATAATAATAATGATGGCATTTGTTAAGCGCTTACTACGCGCAAAGCACTGTTCTAAGCGCTGGGGGGGGGGGTTACAAGGTGATCAGGTTGTCCCACGTGGGGCTCACAGTCTTAATCCTCATTTTACAGATGAGGGAACTGAGGCTCAGAGAAGTGATGTGACTTCCCCAAGGTCACACAGCAGACAAGTGGCGGAGCCCGGATTCATCTTGAGACGGTCCCTACCCAACTGCGGGCTCACAGCCTAGAAGGGGGAGACACAGAACAAAACAAAACATATTAACCAAATAAAATCAATAGAATAAATATGTGCAAATAAAGTAGAGTAATGACAATAAATAATAATAATTATATATTATATACTATAATGCATTATAATAATTCCTCTACCCCTCGTCCCCCTCTCCATCCCCCCCGTCTTACCTCCTCCCCTTCCCCACAGCACCGGTATATATGTATATATGTTTGCACATATTTATTAATCTATTCATTTCACTTGTACATATCTATTCTCTTTATTTTATTTTGTTTATATGTTTGGTTTTGTTCTGACTAGACTGTGGCCCCTTCTAGACTGTGAGCCCACTGTTGGGTAGGGACCATCTCTCATCAATCGTATTTATTGAGCGCTTACTATGTGCAGAGCATTGTACTGTCTCTATATGTTGCCAACTTGGACTTCCCAAGCGCTTAGTCCGGTGCTCTGCACACGGTAAGCGCTCAATAAATACGATTGATTGATAAGTATAAAAAATTAATAAGTTTGTCCCACGTGGGGCAAACTGATCACCTTGTATCCCCCTCAGCGCTTAGAACAGAGCTCTGCACATAGTAAGCGCTTAACAAACAACAATAGTAATAATAATGATGGCATTTATTAAACGCTTACTCTGTGCAAAGCACTGTTCTAAGCGCTGGGGAGGTTACAAGGTGATCAGGTTGTCCCACGGGGGGCTCACAGTCTTCATCTAGTGCAGCGTGAGAAGCAGCGTGGCTCAGCGGAAAGAGCCCGGACTTTGGAGTCAGAGGTCGTGGGTTCAAATCCCGGCTCCGCCAATGGTCAGCTGGGTGACTTTGGGCAAGTCACTTCACTTCTCCGGGCCTCAGTTAACCTCATCTGTAAAATGGGGATTAAAACTGTGAGCCCCCACCGTGGGACAACGTGATCAGCTTGTAACCTTCCCAGTGCTTGGAACAGTGCTTTGCACAGAGTAAGCGCTTAATAAATACTATTATTATTATTATTATTATTCATCCCCATTTTCCAGCTGGGGGAACGGAGGCCCGGAGAAGTGGAGTGACTCGCCCAAAGTCACCCGGCTGACAGTTGGCGGAGCTGGGATTTGAACCCACGACCTCTGACTCCAAAGCCCGGGCTCTTTACATACTTTACATACCATACTTCATGCTGCTGCCCAGATTATCTTTCTCCAGAAACGCTCTGGACATATTACTCCCCTCCTCAAAAACCTCCAGTGGCTACCAATCATTCTGCGCATCAGGCAGAAACTCCTCACCCTGGGCTTCAAGGCTGTCCATCACCTCGCCCCCTGCTACCTCACCTCCCTTCTGTCCTTCTCCAGCCCAGCCCGCGCCCTCCGCTCCTCCGCCGCTGATCTCCTCACTGTACCTCGTTCTCGCCTGTCCCGCCATCGACCCCCGGCCCACGTCCTCCCCCGGGCCTGGAATGCCCCCAATCCCTCTGCCCCTCCGCCAAGCTCGCTCTCTTCCTCCCTTCAAGGCCCTGCTGAGAGCTCACCTCCTCCAGGAGGCCTTCCCAGACTGAGCCCCTTCCTTCCTCTCCCCCTCGTCCCCCTCTCCATCCCCCCATCTTACCTCCTTCCCTTCCCCACAGCACCTGTATATATGGATATATGGTTGTACATATTTATTACTCTATTTATTTATTTATTTATTTATCTTACTTGTACATTTCTATCCTATTTATTTTATTTTGTCGGTGTGTTTGGTTCTGTTCTCTGTCTCCCCCTTTTAGACTGTGAGCCCACTGTTGGGTAGGGACTGTCTCTATGTGTTGCCAATTTGTACTTCCCAAGCGCTTAGTACAGTGCTCTGCACTGTAAATACGATTTAAATACGATTTAAATACGATTGATTGATTGATTGATTTACAGTGAGCCACGCTCCTTCCCAAATGCCATCATCATTATTATTCATTCATTCATTCAATCAATCGTATTTATTGAACGATATTACTGTTATTGCCCAAATGCCATCATCATTATTATTCATTCATTCATTCATTCATTCAATCAATCGTATTTATTGAACAGTATATCATTGGGCCCCCCTTTCTTTACCAATATGGCGGCTCCTGGCCTTCACGCCCGCCCTTTGAGGGACGAGGCCGCCGTCGGCGCATGCGCGTGGAGGCGACGCCCCCCCCCCGACCCCATCTTGGTGCGGGGACCGCCGGCCCCGCCCTTTACCAAGATGGCGCCGGCCTCGTCCTGTTTCCCCCCTCCATTTCCGGTCGCGCGCCATCTTGGAAACGGGCAGGCCGAAGCCAACTTCCGCCCGGAGCGAGGGGCTTTGACGGCGGCCGGGCCTTGGGGGTGGGCCTCCCTGCCGCGGTGCATTGTGGGCCGGGCCCCGGTGTCGGCGGGAGGAGGACGCGGCGTCCGCCCCCCCCCCCCCCCGCCGAACCCCGGAACCGGAAGCGGAACCGGAAGCGGAAGCGGGGGTGGGGCGGGGGGAGGGGGAGGGGGAGGAGCGGGCCGGGCCGGGCCGGGCCGGGATGGGCGACAGCGGGAGGGGTGAGTGGGGGGGAGGGGGGGTTGGGCCGCCGGGCCCCGTTGACCTTTGACCCCCCGGTGGCGGTGGTGGTGGGGCGGGGGGGGTCATGCGAGTCACGTGTCCGCTCTGTCTGTCCCCATCTCCCCCCATCCCCCCACCTTCCCTCCCCATCTCCCCCATCCCCCCTTTTCCCTCCCCACATTCCCCCATTTTCCCCCATCTCTCCCCACCCCCCCTTTTCCCTCCCCCACCTCCCCGCATCCCCCCTTTTCCTCCCCACCCCCCCTTTTCCCTCCCTCACCTCCCCGCATCCCCCCCTTTTCCTCCCCCACCCCCCTTTTTCCCCCCTCACCTCCCCCATCCCCCCTTTTCCTCCCTATCCCCTCTTTTTCCTTCCTCACCTCCCCACGTCCCCCCCTTTTCCTCCCACCTCTTCTTATCCCTCCCTCACCTCCCCCATCCCCCTTTTTTCTCCCTATTCCCTCTTTTTCCTTCCTCACCTCCCCGCATCCCCGCCTTTTCCCTCCCTCACCTCCCCACATCCCCCCCTTTTCCTCCCCATCCCCTTTTCCCTCCCGCACCTCCCACATTTCCTCTTTTCCCTCCCTCCCATCTCCCCGTCTCCCCCTTCCCCCTCCCCATCTCCCCACCCCCATCTCCTCCCATCCCCCACCCCCCCCTTTTCCCTCCCCATCTCCCCAAATCCCCCCCTTCCCCCACCTCCTCAAATCCCCCCTTTTCCCCTCTCCCATCTCCCCACCTCATCTCCTCCCATCCCTCCCCTTTGCCCCTCCCCATCCCCCCTGTTCCCCCCATTCCCCCTTTTTCCTCCCCATCCGCCATCCTCCGTCTTCCCTCTCCCATCATCTCCCCCAATCCCCCCTTTTCCCCCTCCATCTCCCCACCCCCATCTTCTCCTGTCTCCCTTTCTCCCTCTCCCCATCTCCCCCAAATCCACCCATCTACTTCCCCCCCACTTTCCCTCCCCATCCTCCATCTCCCCTCCCCATCTCCTCCCATCCCCCTCTTTTCCCCCATCTCCCCCCTTTCCCCATCCCCCCTTTTCCCTCCCCATCCTCCATCTCCCCTCCCCATCTCCCCCGTCCCCCCGTCTCCCCCGTCGCCCCCATCATCACCGCCCACCCGTCTCGTCTCGTTGCAGATTGCCGCAGCCCAGACAGTTCCTCGCTGAGCTCGTCGCCCCCGGCCTCCGCCTCCGCCCCGGCCTCGGCCTCGGCCTCCTCCGCCTCGGCCTCCTCCGCCTCCTCCGGCGCCCCGGCCCCGGGCCCCGGCCCCCCAGCCTCGGGGCGGGGGGTCCCCCCGTCGGGGTGCCCCCGCTCCCCGGGCCCGGGCCCGGCCATGACCCTGGGCTCCCCGTTCCCGGTGATCAGCTCGTCGCTGGGGTCTCCGGGCCCGCCGCCCCCGCCCCCGCTCCCGCCCGCCTACGGACCCGTCAACAGCCCCCAGGTGAGGACGCCCCCGTCGACCCCTCTAGACTACGTACTGAGCACCGGGAGGCTTTGGGGGAGCGGGCCGGGGGAAGCCGGACTTTGGCTCTCCCGACCCCTGACCCCTCCGTGACCCCCTCGTTCCCTCCTCCGTCTCCCTCTTCCTCCCATCGACCCGTCTAGCCTATTTATTGAGCACCGGGAGGCCTAGGGGCTGGGGAGACCAGAGCTTGGCTCTCCCGCTTCCTCCCATCCTGCCATCTAGCCTATTTATTGAGCACCGGGAGGCTTTGAGGGACCCGGGGGGACCAGAGCTTGGCTCTCCTGACCCCTGACCCCTCCGTGACCCCCTCGTCCCCTCCTCCGTCCCCCCCCCCCCCCACTTTCTCTCATCAACCCGTCTAGCCTATTTATTGAGCACCGGGAGACTTAGAGGGAGCGGGCCGGGAGCCGGAGGAGACCGGACTTTGGCTCTCCTGACCCCTGACCCCTCCATGACCCCCTCGTCCCTTCCTCCCATCGATCCATCTAGCCTATTTATTGAGCACCGAGAGGCTTAGAGGGACCCGGGGGGACCAGAGCTTGGCTCTCCTGACCCCTGACCCCTCCGTGACCTCCTCGTCCCCCCTTCTCCATCCCTCCCACTTCCCCCCATCGACCCATCTAGCCTATTTATTGAGCACCGGGAGGCTTAGAGGGGACCGGACTTTGTCTCCCCCGACCCCTCCGTGACCCCCTCGTCCCCTCCTCCGTCTCCCCCTTCCTCCCATCGACCCATCTGGCCTATTTATTGAGCACCGGGAGGCTTAGAGGGGGCCGGAGGAGACCGGACTTTGTCTCTCCCGACCCCTGACCCCTCTGTGACCCCCTCGCCCCCCCCTCCTCCGTCCCCTCCGCTCCCTCCCATCAAGCCACCTGACGTATTTATTGAGCACCGGGAGGATTCGAGGGACCCAGGGAGGCCAGACTTTGGCTCTCCCGACCCCCGACCCCTCCGTGACCCCTCGTCCCCCTGTCTGTCTCCCTCCGGCTTTCTACCGTCGACCCGTCTTCTAGCCTATTTATTGAGCACCGGGAGACTTGGACCGGGAGAGACCAGAGCTTGCCTTTCCTGACCCCTGATCCCTCCGTGACCTCCTCGTCCCCTTCTCCATCCCCCCCCACTTCCCCCCATCGACCCGTCTAGCCGATTTATTGAGCACCGGGAGGCTTAGAGGGACCCGGGGGGACCAGAGCTTGGCTCTCCTGACCCCTGACCCCTCCGGGACCCCCTCGTCGTCCCCTTCTCCGTCCCTCCCACTTCCCCCCCTCGATCCATCTAGCCTACTTATTGAGCACCGGGAGGCTTAGAGGGGGCCGGGGGAGACCAGACTTTGTCTCTCCCGACCCCCGACCCCTCCGTGACCCCCTCATCCCCTTCTCCATCCCTCCCACATCCCGCCATTGACCCGTCTAGCCGATTTATTGAGCACCAGGAGGCTTAGAGGGACCCGGGGAGACCAGACTTTGTCTCTCCTGACCCCTCCGGGACCTCCTCATCCCCTTCGCCATCCCTCCCACTTCCCCCCATCGACCCATCTAGCCTACTTATTGAGCACTGGGAGGCTTAGAGGGACCCGGGGAGACCAGAGCTTGGCTCTCCTGACCCCTGACCCCTCCGTGACCTCCTCGTCCCCTTCTCCATCCCTCCCACTTCCCCCCATCGACCCATCTAGCCTACTTATTGAGCACCAGGAGGCTTAGAGGGGGCCGGGGGAGACCAGACTTTGTCTCTCCCGACCCCTGACCCCTCCGGGACCTCCTCGTCCCCTTCTCCATCCCTCCCACTTCCCCCCATCGACCCGTCTAGCCTATTTATTGAGCACCAGGAGGCTTAGAGGGACCCGGGGAGACCAAACTTTGTCTCTCCTGGCCCCTCCGGGACCTTCTCATCCCCTTCGCCATCCCTCCCACATCCCCCCATCGACCCATCTAGCCGATTTATTGAGCACCAGGAGGCTTAGAGGGACCCGGGGAGACCAGACTTTGTCTCTCCTGACCCCTCCGGGACCTCCTCATCCCCTTCTCCATCCCTCCCACTTCCCCCCATCGACCCGTCTAGCCTACTTATTGAGCACCAAGAGGCTTAGAGGGACCCAGGGGGACCAGACTTTGTCTCTCCTGACCCCTCCGGGACCTCCTCGTCCCCTTCTCCATCCCTCCCACATCCCCCCATCGACCCGTCTAGCCGATTTATTGAGCACCGGGTGGCTTAGAGGGACCCAGGGGGACCAGAGCTTGGCTCTCCTGACCCCTGACCCCTCTGTGACCTCCTCGTCCCCTTCTCCATCCCTCCCACTTCCCCCCATCGATCCATCTAGCCTATTTATTGAGCACCGGGAGGCTTAGAGGGACCCAGGGGGACCAGAGCTTGGCTCCCCTGACCCCTCCGTGACCTCCTCGTCCCCTTCTCCATCCCTCCCACATCCCCCCATCGACCTGTCTAGCCTACTTATTGAGCACCGGGAGGCTTAGAGGGGGCCGGGGGAGACCAGACTTTGTCTCTCCCGACCCCCGACCCCTCCGGGACCCCCTCATCCCCTTCTCCATCCCTCCCACATCCCGCCATTGACCCGTCTAGCCTATTTATTGAGCACCAAGAGGCTTAGAGGGCCCCGGGGGGACCAGACTTTGTCTCTCCCGACCCCCGACCCCTCCGTGACCCCCTCATCCCCTTCTCCATCCCTCCCACATCCCCCCATCGACCCACCTAGCCTACTTATTGAGCACCGGGAGGCTTAGAGGGGGCCGGACTTCGTCCCCCCCCGGCCCCTCCGTGACCCCCTCGTCCCCTCCTCCGTCTCCCCCTCCCTCCCATCGATCCGTCTGGCCTATTTATTGAGCACCGGGAGGCCGGACTTTGGCTCTCCTGACCCCTCCGTCATTATCATTGCTATCTTACTTTATTTTACTCGTACATATTTACTATTCATTTCGTTTCGTTCGTACGTTTCGTTTCCTTGCCCTTCTCGCCCGTGAGCCCGCTGTCGGGGCCGTCTCTAGACGTTGCCGCCTTGTCCTTCCCAAGCGCTCAGCACAGCGCTCCGCGCACAGTAAGCGCTCAATAGATAGGATTGAACGAACGAATGAATATTATTAATGTTTTATCGTTGTTATCATCCCCTCCGGCCGCAGATCAACTCGACGGTGAGCCTGCCGGGCCTGGGCGGAGCGGAGGACGTCAAGCCCGTGCTGGGCGTCCGGGGGCTCCCGTGTCCCCCCGCCGCGGCCGGGCCGCCCGCCGCCGCCGCCGGGAAGCGTCTCTGCGCCATCTGCGGGGACCGCAGCTCAGGTACTCCTCCTCCTCCGTCCCCCTCCTTCCGGGCTACTTGCTGAGCGCCCGGCGGGGCGCCGGGGGGGCCGGGCTCGGGCCGCCGTCCTCGGCCGGGGCCTACGGCGGCGACGGGAAACACGCTCTTCATTCATTCATTCACTCATTCAATCAGCCGGTCAGTCGTCTTTATTGAGCACTTCCGGCGGGCGGAGAGGAGGAGGCGACGGGAAAGGGACACCATTCATTCATTCATTCATTCATTCATTCATTCGGTCGTCTATGTTGAGGGCGTCATGCGTGCAGAGCACTGGGCTGAGCGCTCTGGAGAGGACGCGCCAACAGGAAACGGACTACATTCATTCATTCATTCATTCATTCACTCAATCAGTCGTCTTTATTGAGCACTTCCGGCGGGCGGAGAGGAGGAGGCGACGGGAAAGGGACACCATTCATTCATTCATTCATTCATTCATTCATTCGGTCGTCTATGTTGAGGGCGTCATGCGTGCAGAGCACTGGGCTGAGCGCTCTGGAGAGGACGCGCCAACAGGAAACGGACTACATTCATTCATTCATTCATTCATTCATTCACTCAATCAGTCGTCTTTATTGAGCACTTCCGGCGGGCGGAGAGGAGGAGGCGACAGGAAAGGGACACCATTCATTCATTCATTCATTCATTCATTCGGTCGTCTATGTTGAGGGCATCATGCGTGCAGAGCACTGGGCTGAGCGCTCTGGAGAGGACGCGCCAACAGGAAACGGACTACATTCATTCATTCATTCATTCACTCAATCAGTCGTCTTTATTGAGCACTTCCGGCGGGCAGAGAGGACGAGGCGACGGGAAAGGGACACCATTCATTCATTCAGTCGGCCGTCTATGTTGAGGGCGCCATGCGTGCAGAGCACTGGGCTGAGCGCTCTGGAGAGGACGCGCCAACAGGAAACGGACTACATTCATTCATTCATTCATTCATTCACTCAATCAGTCGTCTTTATTGAGCACTTCCGGCGGGCGGAGAGGAGGAGGCGACAGGAAAGGGACACCATTCATTCATTCATTCATTCATTCATTCGGTCGTCTATGTTGAGGGCGTCATGCGTGCAGAGCACTGGGCTGAGCGCTCTGGAGAGGACGCGCCAACAGGAAACGGACTACATTCATTCATTCATTCATTCATTCATTCACTCAATCAGTCGTCTTTATTGAGCACTTCCGGCGGGCGGAGAGGACGAGGCGACGGGAAAGGGACACCATTCATTCATTCATTCATTCATTCATTCAGTCGTCTATGTTGAGGGCGTCATGCGTGCAGAGCACTGGGCTGAGCGCTCTGGAGAGGACGCGCCAACAGGAAACGGACTACATTCATTCATTCATTCATTCATTCACTCAATCAGTCGTCTTTATTGAGCACTTCCGGCGGGCGGAGAGGACGAGGCGACGGGAAAGGGACACCATTCATTCATTCATTCATTCATTCATTCGGTCGTCTATGTTGAGGGCGTCATGCGTGCAGAGCACTGGGCTGAGCGCTCTGGAGAGGACGCGCCAACAGGAAACGGACTACATTCATTCATTCATTCATTCATTCACTCAATCAGTCGTCTTTATTGAGCACTTCCGGCGGGCGGAGAGGACGAGGCGACGGGAAAGGGACACCATTCATTCATTCATTCATTCATTCATTCATTCAGTCGTCTATGTTGAGGGCGTCATGCGTGCAGAGCACTGGGCTGAGCGCTCTGGAGAGGACGCGCCAACAGGAAACGGACTACATTCATTCATTCATTCATTCATTCATTCACTCAATCAGTCGTCTTTATTGAGCACTTCCGGCGGGCGGAGAGGACGAGGCGACAGGAAAGGGACACCATTCATTCATTCATTCATTCATTCATTCATTCAGTCGTCTATGTTGAGGGCGTCATGCGTGCAGAGCACTGGGCTGAGCGCTCTGGAGAGGACGCGCCAACAGGAAACGGACTACATTCATTCATTCATTCATTCACTCAATCAGTCGTCTTTATTGAGCACTTCCGGCGGGCGGAGAGGACGAGGCGACGGGAAAGGGACACCATTCATTCATTCATTCATTCAGTCGGCCGTCTATGTTGAGGGCGCCATGCGTGCAGAGCACTGGGCTGAGCGCTCCGGAGAGGACGAGCCGACGGGAAACGGACAGCATTCATTCATTCATTCATTCATTCATTCAGTCGTCTATGTTGAGGGCGTCATGCGTGCAGAGCACTGGGCTGAGCGCTCTGGAGAGGACGCGCCAACAGGAAACGGACTACATTCATTCATTCATTCATTCATTCACTCAATCAGTCGTCTTTATTGAGCACTTCTGGCGGGCGGAGAGGACGAGGCGACGGGAAAGGGACACCATTCATTCATTCATTCATTCATTCATTCATTCAGTCGTCTATGTTGAGGGCGTCATGCGTGCAGAGCACTGGGCTGAGCGCTCTGGAGAGGACGCGCCAACAGGAAACGGACTACATTCATTCATTCATTCATTCACTCAATCAGTCGTCTTTATTGAGCACTTCCGGCGGGCGGAGAGGACGAGGCGACGGGAAAGGGACACCATTCATTCATTCATTCAGTCGGCCGTCTATGTTGAGGGCGCCATGCGTGCAGAGCACTGGGCTGAGCGCTCCGGAGAGGACGAGCCGACGGGAAACGGACAGCATTCATTCATTCATTCATTCATTCATTCGGTCGTCTATGTTGAGGGCGTCATGCGTGCAGAGCACTGGGCTGAGCGCTCTGGAGAGGACGCGCCAACAGGAAACGGACTACATTCATTCATTCATTCATTCACTCAATCAGTCGTCTTTATTGAGCACTTCCGGCGGGCGGAGAGGACGAGGCGACGGGAAAGGGACACCATTCATTCATTCATTCAGTCGGCCGTCTATGTTGAGGGCGCCATGCGTGCAGAGCACTGGGCTGAGCGCTCCGGAGAGGACGAGCCGACGGGAAACGGACAGCATTCATTCATTCATTCATTCATTCATTCAGTCGTCTATGTTGAGGGCGTCATGCGTGCAGAGCACTGGGCTGAGCGCTCTGGAGAGGACGCGCCAACAGGAAACGGACTACATTCATTCATTCATTCATTCATTCACTCAATCAGTCGTCTTTATTGAGCACTTCCGGCGGGCGGAGAGGACGAGGCGACGGGAAAGGGACACCATTCATTCATTCATTCATTCATTCATTCAGTCGTCTATGTTGAGGGCGTCATGCGTGCAGAGCACTGGGCTGAGCGCTCTGGAGAGGACGCGCCAACAGGAAACGGACTACATTCATTCATTCATTCATTCACTCAATCAGTCGTCTTTATTGAGCACTTCCGGCGGGCGGAGAGGACGAGGCGACGGGAAAGGGACACCATTCATTCATTCATTCATTCATTCATTCATTCAGTCTATGTTGAGGGCGCCATGCGTGCAGAGCACTGGGCTGAGCGCTCCGGAGAGGACGAGCCGACGGGAAACGGACAGCATTCATTCATTCATTCATTCAGTCGTCTTTATTGAGCGCCTCCGGCGTGCGGAGCGCTGCGCTAAGCGCTCCGGAGAGGATGAGCCAACAGGAAAGGGACAGCATTCATTCATTCATTCAGTCGTCTTTGTCGAGCGCTTCCGGCGTGCGGAGCACTGGGCTAAGCGCTCCGGGGAGGACGAGCTGACGGGAAACGGACGACATTCATTCATTCATTCACTCACTCATTCAGTCGTCTTTATTGAGCGCCTCCGGCGTGCGGAGCGCTGCGCTAAGCGCTCCGGAGAGGATGCACCAACAACAGACAACATTCATTCATTCATTCAGTCGTCTATATTGAACGCTTCTGGCGTGCGGAGCACTGGGCTAAGCGCTCCGGAGAGGACGAGCCAACAGGCACTGGACTTCATTCATTCACTCACTCATTCAGTCGTCTGTATCGAGCACTTCCGGCGTGTGGTGCACTGCGCTAAGCGCTCCGGAGAGGATGCGTCACCAGGAAACTGACAGTATTCATTCATTCATTCACTCATTCAGTCGTCTTTATTGAGCGCCTCCGGCGTGCGGAGCACTGCGCTAAGCGCTCTGGAGAGGACGAACCAACACCAGACAACATTCATTCATTCATTCACTCATTCACTCATTCAGTCGTCTTTATCGAGCACTTCCGGCGTGCGGCGCACTGCGCTAAGCGCTCCGGAGAGGACGCGTCAACAGGAAACATACAGTATTCATTCAGTCAGTCTTTATCAAGCACTTCTGGCATGCGGAGCACTGTGCTAAGCGCTCCGGAGAGGACGAGCCGACGGGAAACGGACAACATTCATTCATTCATTCACTCATTCAGTCGTCTTTATCGAGCGCTTCCGGCGTGCGGAGCACTGGGCCAAGCGCTCTGGAGAGGACGCGCCAACAGGAAGCAGACCATATTCATTCACTCATTTGGTCTTTATCGAGCGCTTCTGGCGTGCGGAGCACTGCGCTAAGTGCTCCAGAGAGGACGCATCAACAGGAAACAGACAGTATTCATTCATTCATTGTCAGTCGTCTTTATCGAGCGCTTCCGGCGTGCGGAGCACTGGGCTAAGCGCTCCGGAGAGGACGCACCAACGGGAAACAGACAGTATTCATTCATTCATTCACTCAGTCAGTCATCTTTATTGAGCACTTCCGGCGTGCGGAGCACTGGGCTAAGCGCTCCGGAGAGGATGAGCCGACGGGAAACGGACAACATTCATTCATTCATTCACTCATTCAGTCGTCTTTATTGAGCGCTTCCGCCGTGCGGAGCGCTGTGCTAAGCGCCCCGGAGAGGTTGCACCAACAGGAAACAGGCAGTATTCATTCATTCATTCATTCATTCAGTCGTCTTTATTGAGCGCCTCCGGCGTGCAGAGCGCTGCGCTAAGCGCTCCGGAGAGGACGAACCAACAACAGACAGCATTCATCCATTCATTCATTCATTCACTCATTCAGTCGTCTTTATCGAGCGCCTCCGGCGTGCGGAGCACTGCACTAAGCGCTCCGGAGAGGACGTGTCGACAAGAAACAGACAGTATTCATTCATTCAGTAAGTCAGTCGTCTTTATCGAGCGCTTCCGGCGTGCAGAGCACTGTGCTAAGCGCTCCGGAGATGACGCGCCAACGGGAAACAGACAGTATTCATTCATTCATTCACTCATTAAGTCATCTTTATTGAGCGCCTCCAGCGTGCGGAGCACTGGGCTAAGCGCTCCGGAGAGGACGAGCCGACGGGAAACAGACAACATTCATTCATTCATTCATTCATTCACTCATTTAGTCATCTATATCGAGCGCTTCCGGTGCGCAGAGCACTGCGCTAAGCGCTCCGGAGAGGATGAGTCAGCACGAAACATACAGTATTCATTCATTCATTCAGTCAGTCGTCTTTATCAAGCGCTTCCGGCGTGCAGAGCACTGGGCTAAGCGCTCCGGAGAGGACGAGCCGACGGGAAACGGACAACATTCATTCATTCATTCACTCATTCAGTCGTCTTTATCGAGTGCCTCCGGCGTGCGGAGCACTGGGCTAAGCGCTCCGGAGAGGACGAACCGACAACAGACAATATTCATTCGTTCATTCAGTCGTCTTTATCGAGTGCTTCCGGCGTGCGGAGCACTGCGCTAAGCGCTCCGGAGAGGACAGGCCAGCAGGAAACAGACAGTATTCATTCATTCATTCAGTCAGTCGTCTTTATTGAGCAGTTCCGCAGTGCGGAGCGCTGCGCTAAGCGCTCCGGAGAGGACGCGCCAACAGGAAACAGACAGTATTCATTCATTCATGCATTCATTCATTCGTCTATATCAAGCGCTTCCGGTGTGCGGAGCACTGCGCTAAGCGCTCCAGAGAGGACGCGCCGACAGGAAACAGTATTCATTCATTCAGTCGTCTATATCGAACACAGTATTCATTCATTCATTATTCAGTCGTCTATATTGAGCGCTTCCGGCGTGCGGAGCACTGCGCTAAGCGCTCCGGAGAGGACGTGCCCACAGGAAACAGTATTCATTCATTCAGTCATCTATATTGAACACAGTATTCATTCATTCATTCAGTCTATATCGAGCGCTTCCGGCGTGCGGAGCACTGCGCTAAGCGCTCCGGAGAGGACGTGCCGACAGGAAACCCAACATTCATTCATTCATTCAGTCGTACTTATTGAGCGCTTCCGGCGTGCGGAGCGCTGCGCTAAGCGCTCCGGAGAGGACGCGCCCACAGGGAACCCAACATTCATTCATTCATTCAGCCGTACTTATTGAGCGCTTCTGGCGTGCGGAGCGCTGCGCTAAGCGCCCCAGAGAGGACGCGCCAACAGGAAACAGATAGTATTCATTCATTCATTCATTCAGTTGTCTATATTGAGCGCTTCCGGCGTGCGGAGCGCTGCGCTGAGCGCTCCGGAGAGGACGCGCTGACGGCAAACACAACATTCATTCATTCAGTCTGTATCGAACACAGTATTCATTCATTCATTCAGTCGTCTATATTGAGCGCTTCCGGCGTGCGGAGCGCTGCGCTAAGCGCTCCGGAGAGGACGCGCCCACAGGAAACACAGTATTCATTCATTCAGTCGTCTATACCGAACACGGTATTCATTCATTCAGTCAGTCAGTCGTCTATAGTGAGCACTTCCGGCATTCGGAGCGCTGCGCTAAGCGCTCCGGAGAGGACGCGCCAACAGGAAACCCAACATTCATTCATTCATTCATTCACTCATTCAGTCGTCTTCACCGAGCGCTTCCGGCGTGCGGAGCACTGCGCTAAGCGCTCCGGAGAGGACAGGCCAACAGGAAACAGAGTATTCATTCATTCATTCAGTTGTCTATATTGAGCACTTCTGGCATGCGGAGCACTGTGCTAAGCGCTCCGGAGAGGACAGGCCAACAGGAAACAGACGGTATTCATTCATTCATTCATTCATTCATTCAGTTGTCTATATTGAGCACTTCCGGCGTGCGGAGCACTGTGCTAAGCGCTCTGGAGAGGACGCGCCAACAGGAAACAGTATTCATCCATTCATTCAGTTGTCTATATCGAGCACTTCCGGCGTGTGGAGCACTGCGCTAAGCGCTCCGGAGAGGATGAGGGGACGGGAAACAGTCAACATTCATTCATTCACTCATTCAGTCGTCTTTATCGAGCGCTTCCGCCGTGTGGAGTGCTGCGCTAAGCGCTCCGGAGAGGACGCGCCAACAGGAAACAGACAGTATTCATTCATTCATTCAGTCGTCTTTATCGAGCGCTTCCGGCGTGCGGAGCGCTGCGCTGAGCGCTCCGGAGAGGACACGCCGACGGGAAACACAACATTCATTCATTCAGTCTGTATCGAACACAGTATTCATTCATTCATTCATTCAGTCGTCTATATTGAGCGCTTCCGGCGTGCGGAGCGCTGCGCTAAGCGCCCCGGAGAGGACGCGCCGACAGGAAACACAGTATTCATTCATTCAGTCGTCTATATTGAACACAGTATTCATTCATTCATTCATTCAGTCAGTCGTCTATATTGAGCGCTTCCGGCGTGCGGAGCGCTGCGCTAAGCGCTCCGGAGAGGACGCGCCCACAGGAAACACAGTATTCATTCATTCAGTCATCTATATTGAACACAGTATTCATTCATTCATTCAGTCTATATCGAGCGCTTCCGGCGTGCGGAGCACTGCGCTAAGCGCTCCGGAGAGGACGTGCCGACAGGAAACCCAACATTCATTCATTCAGTCGTACTTATTGAGCGCTTCCGGCGTGCGGAGCGCTGCGCTAAGCGCTCCGGAGAGGACGCGCCCACAGGGAACCCAACATTCATTCATTCATTCAGCCGTACTTATTGAGCGCTTCTGGCGTGCGGAGCGCTGCGCTAAGCGCCCCAGAGAGGACGCGCCAACAGGAAACAGATGGTATTCATTCATTCATTCATTCAGTTGTCTATATTGAGCGCTTCCGGCGTGCGGAGCGCTGCGCTAAGCGCTCCGGAGAGGACGCGCCGACGGGAAACACAGTATTCATTCATTCAGTCGTCTATATCGAACACAGTATTCATTCATTCATTCATTCAGTCGTCTATATTGAGCGCTTCCGGCGTGCGGAGCGCTGCGCTAAGCGCTCCGGAGAGGGCGCGCCCACAGGGAACCCAACATTCATTCATTCATTCAGCCGTACTTATTGAGCGCTCCCGCCGGGAGACGGGCTGCGTCCGTCCATTCAGCCGTATTTATCGAGCGCTCAGTACAGTGCCGGCCGCGTAGTGGGCGCCTAGCAAGCGCCGTCGTTGTTACGATCGTTATTATTAATTATTATTGATTATTAATCCCGATATCTAGCCTTTCGGGGGGGGGGGGGCGGCCTCACCGCCCGCCGTGTCTTTCCCCAGCGTTCAGCACAGCGCTCGGCACACAGTAAGCGCCCGCCGAGCGTCGTGGCCGCCACGGGGGTGGGTCGCTCACCGGGTGCGGGGGCCGCCGGGGGGGTCAGAGGTCACGGGGGGGGTCACCGGGGTCACCGTCCCTGGTCGGCGGGTGGGGGCTCCCCCTCCCGAACGCTCATCACAGCGCGTCGCGCCCCGGGGAGCTGGGTTCTAATCCCGCCAGCGTCCCCGGGCCTCGGTTTCCCCGCCCGGAAAGCGGGCCCCGCCCGTACCGCGGCGCTTGGAACGGGGCCCGGCGCGTGGCGCTTAAGAGACGCCCTCGTTCTTAGTGTCGTCGCCATCGTTATTATTAATATTATTAATAATCATTATTAATAATGTCATTTAATTGTTATTATTGCTAATAAAACGGGGAGGGAGACTGTGAGCCCCCCACCCGATGACCTTGTTCCTCCCCCGGCGCTTAGGGCGGTGCTCAGCACGTAGCGCTGAAGAGAGAGACACCCTTGTTATTATTGTTATTGCCATCACCATTATTAATATTATTAATAGTCGTTATTATTCGTATTTGATTGTTATTATTGTTATTAATAAAACGGGGAGGGAGACTGTGAGCCCCACGGGGGGCACCCGATGACCTTGTCCCTCCCCCAGCGCTTAGAACAATGCTCGGCACGTAGCGCTGAAGAGATACCCTTGTTATTTTCACCTTCATCATTATTAATATTACTAATAATCATTATTATCATTTAGTCATTAGTATTATTGCTAATAAAGCAGGGAGGGAGACTGTGAGCCCCACGGGGGACACCCGAGGACTTTGTCCCTCCCCCAGCGCTTAGAACAGTGCTCGGCACGTAGTACTTGAGACACCCTCGTTATTAGTGTCGTCGCCATCGTTATTATTAATATTATTAATAATCATTATTAATAATGTCATTTAATTAGTATTATTGCTAATAAAACGGGGAGGGAGACTGTGAGCCCCACGGGGGACACCCGATGACCTTGTCCCTCCTCCAGCTCTTAGAAGGGTGTTCAGCACATAGCGCTGAAGAGACACCCTCGTTATTAGTGTTATCACCGTCATCATTATTAATATTATTAACAATCATTATTAATAATGTCATTTAATTATTATTAGTAGTAAAACGTGGAGGGAGACTGTGAGCCCCACTGGGGACACCCGACTACCTTGTCCCTCCCCCAGCGCTTAGGACGGCGTTCAGCACATAGCGCTGAAGAGACACCCTCGTTATTAGTGTTATCACCATCATCATTATTAGTATTACTAATAATCATTATTAATATCATTTAGTCATCATTATTATTGCTAATAAAACGGGGAGGGAGACTGTGAGCCCCACGGGGGACACCCGATGACCTTGTCCCTCCCCCAGCGCTTAGGACAGTGCTCAGCACGTAGTACTTAAGAGACACCCTCGTTATTAGTGTCGTCGCCATCGTTATTATTAATATTATTAATAATCATTATTAATAATGTCATTTAATTAGTATTATTGCTAATAAAACGGGGAGGGAGACTGTGAGCCCCCCGGGGGAACACCCGATGACCTTGTCCCTCCCCCAGCGCTTAGAAGGGTGTTCAGCACGTAGCGCTGAAGAGACACCCTCATTATTAGTGTTGTCACCATCATCATTATTAATATTATTAATAATCATTATTAATAATGTCATTTAATTATTATTATTAGTAAAACGTGGAGGGAGACTGTGAGCCCCACTGGGGACACCCAATGACCTTGTCCCTCCCCCAGCTCTTAGAAGGGTGTTCAGCACATAGCGCTGAAGAGACACCCTCGTTATTAGCGTTATCACTGTCATCATTATTAATATTATTAACAATCATTATTAATAATGTCATTTAATTATTATTAGTAGTAAAACGTGGAGGGAGACTGTGAGCCCCACTGGGGACACCCGACGACCTTGTCCCTCCCCCAGCGCTTAGGACGGCGTTCAGCACATAGCGCTGAAGAGACACCCTCGTTATTAGTGTTATCACCATCATCATTATTAGTATTACTAATAATCATTATTAATATCATTTAGTCATCATTATTATTGCTAATAAAACGGGGAGGGAGACTGTGAGCCCCACAGGGGACACCCGATGACCTTGTCCCTCCCCCAGCGCTTAGGACAGTGCTCAGCACGTAGCGCTGAAGAGAGAGACACCCTCGTTATTAGTGTCACCATCATCATCATTAGTATTACTAATAATCATTATTAATATCATTTAGTCATCATTATTATTGCTAATAAAACGGGGAGGGAGACTGTGAGCCCCACAGGGGACACCCGATGACCTTGTCCCTCCCCCAGCGCTTAGGACAGTGCTCAGCACGTAGCACTTAAGAGACACCCTCGTTATTAGTGTCGTCGCCATCGTTATTATTAATATTATTAATAATCATTATTAATAATGTCATTTAATTAGTATTATTGCTAATAAAACGGGGAGGGAGACTGTGAGCCCCCCGGGGGAACACCCAATGACCTTGTCCCTCCCCCAGCGCTTAGAAGGGTGTTCAGCACGTAGCGCTGAAGAGACACCCTCGTTATTAGTGTTGTCACCGTCATCATTATTAATATTATTAATAATCATTATTAATAATGTCATTTAATTATTATTAGTAGTAAAACGTGGAGGGAGACTGTGAGCCCCACTGGGGACACCCGACGACCTTGTCCCTCCCCCAGCGCTTAGGACGGCGTTCAGCACATAGCGCTGAAGAGACACCCTCGTTATTAGTGTTATCACCATCATCATTATTAGTATTACTAATAATCATTATTAATATCATTTAGTCATCATTATTATTGCTAATAAAACGGGGAGGGAGACTGTGAGCCCCACGGGGGACACCCGATGACCTTGTCCCTCCCCCAGCGCTTAGGACAGTGCTCAGCACGTAGCACTTAAGAGACACCCTCGTTATTAGTGTCGTCGCCATCGTTATTATTAATATTATTAATAATCATTATTAATAATGTCATTTAATTAGTATTATTGCTAACAAAACGGGGAGGGAGACTGTGAGCCCCACGGGGGACACCCGATGACCTTGTCCCTCCTCCAGCTCTTAGAAGGGTGTTCAGCACATAGCGCTGAAGAGACACCCTCGTTATTAGTGTTATCACCGTCATCATTATTAATATTATTAACAATCATTATTAATAATGTCATTTAATTATTATTATTAGTAAAACGTGGAGGGAGACTGTGAGCCCCACTGGGGACACCCGACGACCTTGTTCCTCCCCCAGCGCTTAGGACGATGTTCAGCACATAGCGCTGAAGAGACACCCTCGTTATTGATCTCATCATTATTAACATTACTAATAATCATTATTAATATCATTTAGTCATCAGTATTATCGCTAATAAAACGGGGAGGGAAACTGTGAGCCCCACGGGGGACACCCGATGACCTTGTCCCTCCCCCAGCGCTTAGGACGGTGCTCAGCACGTAGCGCTGAAGAGACACCCTCCTTATTAGTGTCGTCGCCATCATCATTATTCATATCGTTAATAATCATTATTAATGTCATTTAATGATTATTATTACTAATAAAATGGGGAGGGAGACTATGAGCCCCACGGGAGACCACCCGATGACCTTGTCCCTCCCCCAGTGCTTAGGACGGTGCTCGGCACATAGCGCTGAAGAGAGAGATACCCTTGTTATTATGGTTATCACCATGATCATTATTAATATTATTAATAGTCATTATTATCATTTAGTCATTATTATTATTACTAATAAAACGGGGAGGGAGACTGTGAGCCCCACGGGAGACACCCGATGACCTTGTCCCTCCCCCAGCGCTTAGAACGGTGTTCAGCACATAGCGCTGAAGAGACACCCTCATTATTAGTGTTATCACCATCATCATTATTAATATTACTAATAATCATTATTAATATCATTCAGTCATTATTATTATTGCTAATAAAACCAGGGAGGGAGACTGTGAGCCCCACGGGGAGCACCCGATGACCTTGTCCCTCCCCCAGCGCTTAGAACGGTGTTCAGCACATAGCGCTGAAGAGACACCCTCATTATTAGTGTTATCACCATCATCATTATTAATATTACTAATAATCATTATTAATATCATTCAGTCATTATTATTATTGCTAATAAAACCAGGGAGGGAGACTGTGAGCCCCACGGGGAGCACCCGATGACCTTGTCCCTCCCCCAGCGCTTAGAACGGCAAGAGACACCCTCATTATTGTTATCACCATCATCATTATTAATATTACTAATAATCACTATTAATATCATTTAGTCATTATTATTATTGCTAATAAAATGGGGAGGGAGACTGTGAGCCCCACGGGAGACCACCCGATGACCTTGTTCCTCCCCCAGCACTTAGAACGGCGTTTGGCACATAGTGCTGAAGAGGCACCCTCGTTATTATTGTTATCACCATCATCATTATTAATGTTACTAATAATCATTATTATTATCATTTAGTCATTATTATTATTGCTAATAAAACGGGGAGGGAGACTGTGAGCCCCACGGGGGACACCCGATGACCTTGTCCCTCCCCCAGCGCTTAGAACAGCGCTCGGCACATGGCGCTTAAGAGACACCCTCGTTATTAGTGTCGTCGCCATCATCATTATTCATATCATTAATAATCATTATTAATAATGTCATTTAATGATTATTATTACTAATAAAACGGGGAGGGAGACCGTGAGCCCCCCGGGGGAACACCCGATGACCCTGTCCCTCCCCCAGCGCTTAGGACGGTGCTCAGCACATAGCTCTGGAGAGAGAGACACCCTTGTTGTTATTGTTATCACCACCACCATTATTAATATTATTAATAGTCATTCTTATTAATATTTGATTGTTATTATTGTTATTAATAAAACGGGGAGGGAGACTGTGAGCCCCACGGGCCCGATGACCTTGTCCCTCCCCCAGCGCTTAGAATGGTGTTCAGCACATAGCGCTGAAGAGACACCCTTGTTATTGGTGTTATCACCATCATCATTATCAATATTACTAATAATCATTATTAATATCATTCAGTCATTATTATTATTGCTAATAAAACGGGGAGGGAGACTGTGAGCCCCACGGGGGACCACCCGACGACCTTGTCCCTACCCCAGCGCTTAGGACGGTGTTCAGCACATAGCGCTGAAGAGACACCCTCGTTATTAGTGTTGTCACCATCATTACTATTAATATTATTAATAATCATTATTAATAATGTCATTTAATTATTATTATTGCTAATAAAACGGGGAGGGAGACTGTGAGCCCCCCACCCGACGACCTTGTTCCTCCCCCAGCGCTTAGGGCGGTGCTCAGCACATAGCGCTGAAGAGAGAGACACCCTTGCTATTATTGGTATCACCATGATCATTATTAGTATTACTAATAATCATTATTATCATTTAGTTATTATTATTATTGCTAATAAAATGGGGAGGGAGACCGTGAGCCCCACGGGGGACACCCGATGACCTTGTCCCTCCCCCAGCGCTTAGGACGGTGCTCAGCACGTAGCGCTGAAGAGACGCCCTCGTTATTAGTGTCGTCGCCATCGTCATTATTCGTATCGTTAATAATCATTATTAATAATGTCATTTAATGATTATTATTACTAATAAAATGGGGAGGGAGACTGTGAGCCCCACGGGGGACACCCGATGACCTTGTCCCTCCCCCAGCGCTTAGAACAGCGCTCAGCACGTGGCGCTTAAGAGACTCCCTCGTTATTAGTGTCGTCACCGTCGTTATTATTAATATTATTAGTAATCATTATTAATAATGTCATTTAATTATTATTATTGCTAATAAAACGGGGAGGGAGACTGTGAGCCCCCACCCGACGACCTTGTCCCTCCCCCGGCGCTTAGGACGGTGCTCAGCACGTAGCGCTGAAGAGAGAGACACCCTTGTTATTATTGTTATCGCCACCGCCATTATTAATATTAATAGTCATTATTGTTAATATTTGATTGTTATTATTGTTACTAATAAAATGGGGAGGGAGACCGTGAGCCCCACGGGGGACACCCGATGACCTTGTCCCTCTCCCAGCGCTTAGAACAATGCTCGGCACGTAGCCCTGAAGAGATACCCTTGTTATTTTCACCTTCATCATTATTAATATTACTAATAATCATTATTATCATTTAGTCATTAGTATTATTGCTAATAGAGCAGGGAGGGAGACTGTGAGCCCCACGGGGGACACCCGAGGACTTTGTCCCTCCCCCAGCGCTTAGAACAGTGCTCGGCACGTAGTACTTAAGAGACACCCTCGTTATTAGTGTTGTCGCCATCATTATTATAATAATCATTATTAATCATGTCATTTAATTATTATTATTACTAATAAAACGGGGAGGGAGACTGTGAGCCCCCCGGGGGACACCCGACGACCTTGTCCCTCCCCCGGCGCTTAGAACGGCGCTCGGCACATAGCGCTGAAGAGACCCCCTCGTTATTGTTATCATCACCGTCATAGTCATCAATATTATTAATAATCATTAGTAATAATATTCGATTATTATGATTACTACTGATAAAACGGGGAGGGAGGCCACCCGATGACCTTGTCCCTCCCCCAGCGCTTAGAACGGTGCTGGGCACAAAGCGCTGAAGGGACACCCGCGTTATTAGCGTCGTCACCATCATCGTTATTAACATTATTAATAGTCATCGTTATTAATAGGTTTTCATTATTGTTATCATTGCTAATAAAGCGAGGAGGGAGACGACCCGACGACCCTGTCCCTCCCCCAGCGCTTAGGACGGCGCTCAGCACATAGCGCCGAAGAGGCACCCCCGTTATTAGTGTTATCACCACCATCCTTATTAATATTAATTATTATTATTATTCGATTATTAGTGTTGCTATTAATAAAACAGGGAGGGAGACTGTGAGCCCCACGGGGGACCACCCGACGACCTTGTCCCTCCCCCGGCGCTTAGGACGGCGCTCAGCACATAGCGCTGAAGGGACACCTTGGGGGCCGAGGGGTCAAGGGTCACGGGGGTCAAAACCAGTGCCCGGCCCTGGGCCCGGCGCTGTACTGAGCGCCCAGCCCTGTGCCCGGCGCTGTGCTGAGCGCCCGGCCCTGTATTGAGCGCCCGGCCCTCCGCTGAGTGTCCGGCCCTGTGCTGACCCCTGGCGCTGTACTGAGCACCCGGGCCTGTACTGAACGTCCGGCCCTGTGCTGAGCGCCCAGCCTCGTGCCAAGCGCCCAGCCCTGTGCCTGGTGCTGTACTGAGCGCCCGGCCCTGTACCGAAAGCCCGGCCCTGGGCCCGGTGCTGTACTGAGCACCCATCCCTGTGCCCGGCGCTGTGCTGAGCGCCCAGCCCTCCGCTGAGCGTCCGGCCCTGTGCCGACTGCCTGGCGCTGTACTGAGCGCCCGGCCCTGTACCGAACGTCCAGCCCTGTGCCGAGTGCCCAGTCCTGTGCCTGGTGCTGTACTGAGCGCCCGGCCCTGTACTGAGCACCCAGCCCTGGGCCTTTTGCTGTACTGAGCACCCAGCCTTGTGCCCGGAGCTGTGCTGAGCACCCAGCCCTGTATTGAGTACCTGGTGCTGTACTGAGCGCCCAGCCCTGTGCCTGGCGCTGTGCTGAGCACCCTACCCTCCACTGAGCATCCGGCCCTGTGCCGACCGCCTGGCGCTGTATCGAGCGCCCGGCCCTGTACTGAACGTCTGGCCCTGTGCTGAGCGCCCAGCCCCGTGCCTGGTGCTGTGCTGAGCGTCCGGCCCTGTGCCGAGCGCCCGGCCCCGTACTGAACGCCCGGCCCTGTGCCCGGCGCTGTACTGAGCGCTCAGCCCCGTGCCCGGCGCTGTGCTGAGCGCCCGGCCCTGTGCACGGCGCTGTGCTGAGCGCCCTACCCTCCACTGAGTGTCCGGCCCTGTACCGAACGCCCGGCCCCGTGCCGAGCGCCCGGCCCCGAACCAAACGCCCGGCCCCGTGCCCGGCGCCGCCCTGAGCGCCCAGCCTTGTGCCGAGCGCTGTGCTGAGCGCCCGGCTCCGTACTGAGCGCCCTCCCCTTAGGCAAGCACTACGGCGTGTCGAGCTGCGAGGGCTGCAAGGGCTTCTTCAAGCGCACCATCCGCAAGGACCTCACCTACACCTGCCGCGACAACCGCGACTGCACCGTGGACAAGCGCCAGCGCAACCGCTGCCAGTACTGCCGCTACCAGAAATGCCTGGCCACCGGCATGAAGCGCGAGGGTGAGGCCGGGCCCGGCCCCGGCCCGGGGCGGGGGGCTCGGAGGGGCGACCAGTAAGCTCCCGGCCTTGACCGGGGCGGCCTTGACGTCACCGACGCCATCTTGGGCGCCTGCGGGGTCTCCGAGGGGCGACCGGCAGGCTCCCGGCCTTGACCGGGGCGGCCTTGACGTGACCGACGCCATATTGGGCAGTTTCGGGGTCTCTAAGGGGCGACCGTTAGGCTCCCAGCCTTGACCGAAGCGGCCTTGACGTGACCGGCGCCATCTTGGGCACTTCCGGGGTCTTTAAGGGGCGACCATTAGGCGACCGGGTTGTCCGAAGCATCCTTGACGTGCCTGACGCCATCTTGGACACTTCTGGTGTCTCTAAGGGGCGACTATTAGGCTCCCGGGGTTGTCCAAAGCGTCCTTGACGTGCCTGATGCCATCTTGGGGACTTCCGGGGTCTCTGAGGGGCGACCGTTAGGCTCCCGGCCTTGACCGAAGCGTCCTTGACGTGACCGGCGCCATCTTGGGCACTTCCGGGGTCTCTGAGGGGCGACCGTTAGGCTCCCGGGGTGGTCCGAAGCGTCCTTGACGTGACCGACGCCATCTTGGGCACTTCCGGGGTCTCTAAGGGGCGACCGTTAGGCGACCGGCGTCGTCCGAAGCGTCCTTGACGTGACCGACGCCATCTTGGGCACTTCCGGGGTCTTTAAGGGGCGTCCTTGGGTTCCTCGGCCCCGGGGTTGAGGGTCAAGGGTCAGGGGTCGGGGGTCGGGGGGCTCCCAGAGCCTCATGGTGACCCCTTCTCACTGTCTCTCCCCATCTCTCCCCCTTGTCTCTCCCCATTATCTCTCCCCATTGTCTCTCTCCGTCGTCTCTCCTCATTGTCTCTTCCCCATCATCTCTCCCCATCGTCTCTTCCCCATTATCATCTCTCCCCCATCGTCTCTTCCCCATTATTGTCTCTCCCCATCGTCTCTCCCCATCATCTCTCCCCCATCGTCTCTCCCCTATTATCTCTCCCCCTTGTCTCTCCCCCATTATCATCTCTCCCCCATCGTCTCTTCCCCATTATTGTCTCTCCCCATCGTCTCTCCCCATCATCTCTCCCCCATCGTCTCTCCCCTATTATCTCTCCCCCTTGTCTCTCCCCATTATCTCTCCCCATTGTCTCTCTCCATCGTCTCTCCTCATTGTCTCTTCCCCATTATCTCTCCCCATCGTCTCTTCCCCATTATCATCTCTCCCCCATCGTCTCTTCCCCATTATTGTCTCTCCCCATTGTCTCTCCCCATCATCTCTCCCCCATTATCTCTCCCCATTGTCTCTCCCCATCATCTCTCCCCCATTATCTCTCCCCATTGTCTCTCCCCATCATCTCTCCCCCATTATCTCTCCCCATCGTCTCTCCTCATTGTCTCTCCACCGTTGTCTTCCCCATCGTCTCTCCCCCATTATCTCTCCCGTCATCTCTCCCACACTGTCTCTCCCCATTATCTCTCCTCCTCATCTCACCCCCATTATCTCTCCCCCACTGTCTCTCCCCATCATCTCCCCTCATCATCTCTCCCCGTTATCTCTTCCTATTATCTCTCCCCCATTGTCTCTCCCCATCATCTCTCCCCCATTGTCTCTTCCCTATTATCTCTCCCAATCGTCTCTCCCCCATTGTCTCTCCCCATTATCTCTCCTCCTCATCTTTCCCCCATTATCTCTCCCCCATTGTCTCTCCCCATCATCTCTCCCCCATTGTCTCTTCCCTATTATCTCTCCCAATCATCTCTCCCCCATCGTCTCTCCCCATTATCTCTCCCCCATTATCTCTCCCCCATCATTTCTTGCCCATCATGTCTCCCCATCGTCTCTCCCCCATCATCTCTCCCATCATCTCTCCCCCATCATCTCTCCCCCATCGTCTCTTCCCCGTTATCTCTCCCCATCATCTCTCCCCCATTATCTCTCCCCATCGTCTCTCCTCATTGTCTCTCCACCATTGTCTTTCCCCATCATCTCTCCCCCATTATCTCTCCCCCACTGTCTCTCCCCATCATCTCTCCTCCTCATCTCTCCCCCATTATCTCTCCCCCACTGTCTCTCCCCATCATCTCCCCTCATCATCTCTCCCCCATTATCTCTTCCTATTATCTTTCCCCATTGTCTCCCCCCATCATCTGTCCCCATTATCTCTCCCCCATCATTTCTCGCCCATCATCTCTCCCCATCGTCTCTCCCCCATCATCTCTCCCCCCTTGTCTCTCCCCATCATCTCTCCCCATCATCTCTTCCCCATTATCTCTCCCCCATCGTCTCTCCCCATTATCTCTCCCCCGTTATCTCTCCCCATCATTTCTCCCCCATCGTCTCTCCCCATCGTCTCTCCCCATCATCTCTCCCCATCGTCTCTCCCCCGTTATCTCTCCCCATCGTCTCTCCCCATCGTCTCTCCCCATCGTCTCTCCCCCCCCCCCCGGTGGCGTCTCCCCCCCGCGCGTCGGCGTGGCAGCGGTGCAGGAGGAGCGTCAGCGGGGGAAGGAGAAGGAGGGGGAGGGCGGGGAGGGGGCGGCGGGGGGCGGCGGGCCCGGGGGGGGGCGGCGGCCCCGGGGCCGGGGCCGGGGCCGGGGCCGCCGGGGCGGCCAACGAGGAGATGCCCGTCGAGAAGATCCTGGAGGCTGAGCTGGCCGTCGAGCAGAAGACCGACCAGAGCTTGGACGCCGCCCCCGGGACCCCCGGCGCCGGAGCCAGCGTGAGACCCCCGGGGACCCCCCACCCCCACCCGCCTCCGGTCCCCCCCCTTCCCTCCCCCCGGCCCCCCATGATAACGATCATATTGCTATTTACTGAGCGCTTACTACGTGCTAAGCGCCCGGGAGGCGACCGGGTGACGGGGTCGCCCCGCCGGGGGGGCTCACGGGCAACCCCCGTTTGACGGATGAGGCGACCGAGGCACGGAGGTGACAGTAATGGGGGCGTTTATTAAGCTCGTTCGATCGTATTTATTGAGCGCTTACTATGTGCAGAGCAGTGTACTGTTCATTCATTCATTCATTCACAGAGATAATAGTAAGGATGGCATTTATTAAGCACTTACTATTCATTCATTCATTCACAGAGATAATAGTAACGATGGCTTTTAAGCGCTTACTAATCATTCATTCATTCACAGAGATAATAGTAAGGATGGCATTTATTAAGCACTTACTATTCATTCATTCATTCACAGAGATAATAGTAACAATGGCATTTATTAAGCACTTACTATGCCTTCATTCATTCACAGAGATAATAGTAATGATGGCATTTATTAAGCGCTTACTATCCATTCATTCATTCAATCGTATTTATTGAGCGCTTACTATGTACAGAGCAATGTACCATTCGTTCATTCACAGAGATAATAGTAATAGTAGTAACGGCGGCATTTATTAAGCGCTTACTATTCATTCATTCATTCACAGCGATAATGGTAACGATGGCATTTAAGCGCTTACTATTCCTTCATTCATTCACAGAGATAATAGTAATGATGGCATTTATTAAGCGCTTACTATCCATTCATTCATTCAATCGTATTTATTGAGCGCTTACTATGTGCAGAGCAATGTACCATTCATTTATTCACAGAGATAATAGTAATAGTAGTAATGGCAGCATTTATTAAGCGCTTACTATTCATTCATTCATTCACAGAGATAATGGTAACGATGGCATTTAAGCACTTACTATTCCTTCATTCACAGAGATAATAGTAATGATGGCATTTATTAAGCGCTTACTATTCATTCATTCATTCAATCGTATTTATTGAGCGCTTACTATGTGCAGAGCAATGTACCATTCATTCATTCACAGAGATAGTAGTAATAGCAGTAACGATGGCATTTATTAAGCGCTTACTATTCATTCATTCATTCACAGAGATAATAGTAACGATGGCATTTAAGCGCTTACTATTCATTCATTCATTCACAGAGATAATAGTAATGATGGCATTTAAGCGCTTACTATTCATTCATTCATTCAATCGTATTTATTGAGCGCTTACTATGTGTAGAGCAATGTACCATTCGTTCATTCACAGAGATAATAGTAATAGTAGTAACGGCGGCATTTATTAAGCGCTTACTATTCATTCATTCATTCACAGCGATAATGGTAACGATGGCTTTTAAGCGCTTACTATTCTTTCATTCATTCACAGAGATAATAGTAATGATGGCATTTATTAAGCGCTTACTATTCATTCATTCATTCAATCATATTTATTGAGCGCTTACTATGTGTAGAGCAATGTACCATTCATTCGTTAACAGAGATAATAGTAATAGTAGTGACGATGGCATTTATTAAGCGCTTACTATTCATTCATTCATTCACAGAGATAATAGTAACGATGGCATTTAAGCGCTTACTGTTCATTCATTCATTCACAGAGATAATAGTAATGATGGCATTTATTAAGCGCTTACTATTCACTCATTCATTCAATCGTATTTATTGAGCGCTTACTATGTGCAGAGCAATGTACCATTCATTCGTTCACAGAGATAATAGTAATAGTAGTAATGGCAGCATTTATTAAGCGCTTACTATTCATTCATTCAGAGATAATAGTAACGATGGCATTTAAGTGCTTACTATTCCTTCATTCATTCACAGAGATAATAGTAAGGATGGCATTTATTAAGCGCTTACTATTCATTCATTCATTCAATCGTATTTATTGAGCGCTTACTATGTGCAGAGCAATGTACCATTCATTCATTCACAGAGATAATAGTAATAGTAGTAACGGCGGCATTTATTAAGCGCTTACTATTCATTCATTCAGAGATAATAGTAACGATGGCATTTAAGCGCTTACTATTCCTTCATTCATTCACAGAGATAATAGTAAGGATGGCATTTATTAAGCGCTTACTATTCATTCATTCATTCATTCAATCGTATTTATTGAGCGCTTACTATGTGCAGAGCAATGTACCATTCATTCGTTAACAGAGATAATAGTAATAGTAGTAACGGCGGCATTTATTAAGCGCTTACTATTCATTCATTCATTCACAGAGATAATGGTAACGATGGCTTTTAAGCGCTTACTATTCATTCATTCATTCACAGAGATAATAGAAATGATGGCATTTAAGCGCTTACTATTCGTTCATTCATTCAATCGTATTTATTGAGCGCTTACTATGTGCAGAGCAATGCACCATTCATTCGTTAACAGAGATAATAGTAATAGTAGTAACGGCGGTATTTATTAAGCGCTTACTATTCATTCATTCGTTCACAGAGATAATAGTAACGATGGCATTTAAGCACTTACTATTCCTTCCTTCATTCACAGAGATAATAGTAATGATGGCATTTATTAAGCGCTTACTATTCATTCATTCATTCAACCGTATTTATGGAGCGCTTACTATATGCAGAGCAGTGTACTGTCCATTCATTCATTCATTCACAGAGATAATAGTAATGGTAGTAACGATGGCATTTATTAAGTGCTTACTATTCATTCATTCATTCATTCACAGAGATAATAGTAACGATGGCATTTAAGCGCTTACTATTCATTCATTCATTCATTCACAGAGATAATAGTAATGATGGCATTTATGAAGCGCTTACTATTCATTCATTCATTCAATCGTATTTATTGAGCACTTACTATGTGCAGAGCAATGTACTATCCATTCATTCATTTATTCACAGAGATAATAGTAATAGTAGTAACGATGGCATTTATTAAGTGCTTACTATTCATTCATTCATTCATTCACAGAGATAATAGTAATAGT